>NW_026652282.1:116870331-116978860 GCF_009828535.3 Hylobates moloch
TTTTTTTTTTTAGAACTAAACATGTCTAACTGGTTCTTTTCAAATTTACCAATCAGATAAATCACTTTACTTCCCCTGGGGCCAAAGAAGAGAAGAACTTACTGTTAATTCCCGGGCAAAAAAAAAAAAAAAAAAAAAATGCACTGACAAATATTTCAAATCTATATCATGCCTGTTAACAGACAAGTTATTGGGGTAGGAGTCGTGAAGAAATTAGCCAAAGACAAGAAGGCCTTCAGAAGATGTGTTTGTTGTTGATGATTTGTAATTGTTTATTTCATTGAACGAAAAGATTTTTCTTTCTTCGACACAAATCTTTATAGCCTGTCCCCGCTCTGCACACCCTACCCAGCCTGCCCTGTTAAGCAACTAGCAAAACTCAAAAACGAGCCCCAGGCCTCACTCAGATTGACCTGCAGTGTCCCCTGAAGTGCAGGCATTATAATGAACATAATGATGGCAGTTAAGGGAAGAGTGTGGCTTGTTCCATTCCTTTTGATTAGACATAAAACAGAAACATATGTTTTTACCACCCTTCTCATCTTTGGCAGTATTTTTCTGTCATGTTGTATAGGGACAATGTAGCTTCATGAACAACTTTTTCTTACAAAATATGAGCTTGCAAAACAATGCAAATATCTATCGATAGAGAAATGGGTAAGTAAGTTACAGTGCATCCTTCAATAGATGCCTATACATCCCGTGAAAAGCAGGAAGTAGATCTGTATATATCCACATGGAAAGATCTTTGAAATATGATATTAAGTGAAAAAATGGGACACAGAACAATATGTATATTACAATCCCATTTGCGTAAAAAAAAGGAAAGAAAACCAAAGATACATATATGTGAGCAAATAAAGTCTATAAGAAAACACAAGAAGCTATTGATAGGCCAGGTGTGGTGGCTCATGCCAGTAATCCCAACACTTTGGGAGGCCCAGGCGGGCAGATCCCTCGAGCTTAGGAGTTCGAGGCCAGTCTGAGCAACATGGCAAAAACCTATCTCTACAAAATACAAAAAAAAAAAAAGAAGAAGAAGAAGGTATTGACAGCGGGTGTGACCTCTGGGTGGCGAAGGGGACAGAGGTGTTTTCATTTGGTCCTGTACTGTTTGAGGAGGTGTGTTTGAGGAGGTGTTTTGTTTGTTTGTTGTTTGTTCAGGATTTTGTTTGGTTTTGTTTTGTTTTATTTTGCAATGACTATGTTACTTTTGTAAATTTAAAAGACATTTTAAAGAGTTAATGATAAAATCTGTATTTGTAATAATATGCAAGTGGAAAAAAGAGAGAGAGAGCTGAAGTGAGCCAGAAATTTGTATTTTTAAGAAGTATCCCAGGCAATTCTGATGCAGGTGCTCCAAGAATTATACATGTATTTTAAATTTATATTTCACTTAAAATTTTTAACATTTTGACACGTTTCCTCTGTCTCTCTGGATACATGTGGTGTGTGTGTGTGTAAATTCTGGAACACTGAAAAGTTGCAGACATTTGTCATTTGTTGACAGAAAGAGTCAAACTCTGTAAAATATTTGAAGAGACTTATTCTGAGCCAAATATGAGTGACCGTGGCCTGTGACACATCCTTCAGGAGGTCCTCAGAACATCTGCCCAGGGTGGTTGGGGAACAGCTTAGTTTTATACATTTTAGAGAGGCATGAGACATCAATCAAATATATTTAAGAAATATATTGGTTTGGTCCAGGAAGGTGGGACAACTCAAAGCAGGGCAAGGGATGGAGGGGGGCGTTCTAGGCTATAGGTGAATGTAAACATTTTCTGGTTGACAATTAATTGGTTGAGTTTGTCTAAAGACCTGGGATTCATAGAAAGGGAATGTTCAGGTTAAGGTAAAGATTGTGGAGCCCAAAGTTCTTTTCAAGTCTTATAGTGACTGCCCTTAGAGACAATAGATGACAAATGTTTCATTTTCAGATCTTAATCTCTTTGGGATTGGGAGGATCTGGAAGAAAAATATCTAGCTATGTTAATAGAGATTCTTTATAGATGTAAATTTTCCCCCACAAAGAACGGCTTTGCAGGGCCATTTCAAAATATGGCAAAGAAACATGTTTCGGGGTAAAATATTTTTATTTTCTTCCTTGTCTCGTAATGTTATGCCAGAGTCAGGTTGGAAAGTCACAATATATAGGGTTAAATAAAACCCATCTGATGAGAATTTATGATTTGTAGGCCATGACTCCCCAGGCCCCTTAGATAGGAATTTGGGTAAGATAAAAAAAATCAGAGTTTAGTCCTCCTATTTTAACAGCACTTCAATCCTAAATGCTTCAGCATGTATCTTCTAAGAACCATAAGCACAATGTCACTATCATACCCAAGACATTTAACATCAAATCAGTAATGTTAAAAACAGCCAAAATTCATATTTCTCAAATTGTCTCACAATACCTTCAATAAATTGTTTACTGTGATTTTTTTTTTTTTTTTTTTGAAACAGGGTCTCACTCTGTCACCCAGGCTGGAGTGCACTGGCACAATCTTGGCTCACTCCAACTTCCACCTCCTGGGTTCAAGAGATTCTCCTGCCTCAGCTTCCTGAGTAGCTGGGATTACAGGCACAAGCCACCATATCAGGCTAATTTTTTGTATTTTTGGTAGAGACTGGTTTTCACCATGTTGGCCGGGCTGTTCTCGAACTCCTGACCTCAAGTGATCTGCTCGCCTCGGCCTCCCAAAGTGCCGGAATTACAGGCGTGAGCCACCACACCCAGCAGTTTACTGTGATATCTAATTAAGAATCCTGCATTGCATTTAGTTATCATATCTCTTTTGTCTCCTATGAAACAGCAGCTCTCCACCCCACCCCATCTCCTACCCTTATGAGGACCATATTTTGGGAAGAATTGCTCTATGGCTGGAGTTCTTGTTGCACTTTCCCCCCTCATTCTATTCTCTTTCTCTTCCTGGTGTTTGTAGCATTTCCTGTTTTCTGCCACCATTCTCTTTTGGACCCACTACATCAGGATTTTGCGCTTCTCTGACTCCATATTCATATCAAGATCACCAATGGCTGCCATGTTCCCCCAGTGACCTCTACATTTCTAAATCCAATGGCCAATTTTGAGACCTTAACTTACTTGACCCATCAGCAGCATTTGACACAGTGCAGTGGGTCACTCCCTCTTCTTTGTTACACTTTCCTTAGCTTTTAAACCACCATCCCCCACCTTGGTCTCTTCCACAGCCTCCTTAGCTATTTAGTCCTCACTTTTCTGATCTTTAAACATTGGAGTAGACCAGGGCTTGGATATCTGCTTTCCACCTCTCCTCACTTCCCTGCTCATATTCTACCTTCTTACAGTCTATTCTCAACACAGCAGTCAGAGTGACCCTTTTAAACTTTAAGTTAGATCATGTTCCTCCTCTCCCCCTCTCAAAACACTCCAGTGGCTGCTGTCACAGGGTTCTTCCTCCATAATTCCAACTCTCACTGGGCTCAGGTAATGCTGCTTCTTCTCCCAGCCCCTCCAGGCCTAGGGTTTCCCTGGACCCACCCTATCCCTGCTATCTCTGTGACCTTATGTCCTATCGCTCTTCCCCTCAGATCACTCTACTCCAGCCACACAATACTCCTGATGTTTCTCAAGTATGTTTCTCCCTCAGGCCTCTGTTTTTGCACCAGATAGCCACATTAGTTACTCCTCACTTCCTTAAGGGGCCTGCCCAAAGGTTACGTTCTCTGAGAGTCTTCCTTCTCTACTCTCTGTAAAATAGCCACCCCCTTTCCACCCTGCGGGCCACCCCCCAGCTCTCTTACTCTGTCTTATTTTCTCCCCATCATCATCTGGCATATTATGGATTCATTATTAAGTTGTTTATGGGCCTATCTCTCTGCACTGAAATGTAAGCTCCAACAGGGAAGAAGTCATATTTTGTTGACAGTTGTAGCCCCAGTGTCTGGCCTGGCACATAGACGGCCTTGAAGAAATATTTTGAATGAGTGATTGACTGTATCATATATAGTTATATAAACACATAGAAGATCTGTAACCACACTGAACTGGTCATAGTGGGTACCTCTGGGGAGTGGGATTACGGAAGGAGAACTTTCACTTTTTACTTCATAGGCTTCTCTACTATCTGAAAGTTTATAGCAAACATATCTCATCTTTGTAATTAGAAAAATACCAAAATAGGGATTATTAAAAGTAAAAGAGCTTGAAAGAGCCAAGAAACTGCTTAGCAGAACATATCAGGCAGCAGGTGGCAGGATTGCCTCAACTTCTGCTTCCCTCTGCCAGGCTAGTGTGCACCAGAGCCCAAGTACATGCCGGCCAGGCACTGGCAGAATGCCAGGAAGAGTGGTGTGAATATGGGGCAAAGGGCTGCAATTAACATACAGCATGGTGTGGCCCCTGGCCATCAGTGGCTGCGGACTTACTTCACATTTGTAAAATCTTCTTCGTGGCTTCCTGCATGCTTTGATTCATGGGATTCTACGGCATTGCCCCGCCTTTGAGAACCCCAAGGAAATTCCTGCAGCTAACTTCCAGACAGTCAACCAGGCACTCAAATTTACCAGTGTCAGTGGGCTCTAGAATGACCTCTACTTCAGGTTGCTAAGAATTTCCCAGGTACTAGCTGAGGAGTTTGGGATTATTGTTTTGAAGCCTTCATAGGTTCATGACTGTAGTCTGTGTACATCTATATAAATGCATATTTGAAGAAGAAAAATCTAGAAAAATGTGTTCATTAGACACTTTTCCCTCACCCATTTCCTCAAGGTTCTTCTCCATTTTATAAGAGCTGCCCTCACCAAAGGCATTTCTAAGCAGGATGGTTTTGTCCTTGCCAACATAAGCCAATGGTTAAATGAACGATACCTTGATATGCAGACGAGGCAGAAGGCAGAAGGGCAAGGCAGTGCTCTTGCTGCCAGCCAAGTCTGACTATCTTTTGTGCCACTCTGCTTCCAGGATCTGCTGCAAAGCCCACCTTGGGTTAAGATTTTGCTCTAAGATCCCCTTCCCTGCCAAAACCTGCCACACTGAGACATGCACACGTGTGCACACACATGTTGATGCACACACACACATCTAGCTCTGGCCAGGAAGCTCATAAGAAGACTTTGCCCCTCTTTATTTTACCCTGTTACCAGGCACCTCTTCCTTCACTCACTCCATGCTGCCAGCTGGCCCCAGTGCTGCTAAGCCAATGTCCATCATCCTGCTGAACTTCCACTGTTGCAACTTGCCTCCCTCTGCACTCCAAACTCCTGACTCTATACCCATTCTGCATAGGCTTCAGTCAGGGCTCCTTTGGACTCAAGGAACAGAGACCCATTCGAGCTGGTTCAACAACAAGCTGTGGGTGTTGGTGGGGCAGGAAGGTGGGGCACAGGTCAGGTAAGGAGACCAAGATCTCATGGCACTCCCAAGACAGCCACCATAGTGGGACCTGGAACAGGTAGCAAGGCAGCTACAATTTCTGGTTCTCTCTCCAGAGGCCCATGATATTTCTCTTGGTGTCTCTGCTCCTCCCTGTATACCTGCTCCATTCTCCTCTTTCTACTGACTGATCTCCTCAGAACTTTTGCCCATACATGGCCCCTCACGTTTGACCGAGCTCCATGTCTGTATTATAGCCTTTCAGTTTCAGTATATTAGTCTTTCAGACTCCCAGACTCTTGGCCTTCCAATACCATACCCTCAAGAGAGAAATCCGATTTCCCAAGCTCCAGACCACAGAAGTTCTACATAGAACATGAACCTGCCTAAAAGGGGGCCACCGTCAGATCAGATGATCACCAATCCTGCTGCAATCAGACAAGACTGGGAGCGGGAGCAGTTTCTATAGACATTTAGCGTCCCAGGAGTGATGAGCAGATCCCCTATGGGTGGGCAGGGAAATTATAATCATCTCTAGTACAGTAGGCCTGGAAACTGGTCTGGTGAAAATCTAGACCCAAGGGCTCTGTCTACCTACCAGTTTTTGAAAATCTTGCGTGATATTCATGTGTCCCACTTAGTCTTAGAAACTCCCAGAATTTTCAGATCCTAAGCCCCATCAGGATGATGCCTGTCCTAGCCCCTGTTCACTGGTCCCCATTGTTTCCATTTAAGTTTCTTTGTTGAAACAATATGCAGTCTATTCATACAATGGAATATTATTCAGTCATAAAAAGGAATGAAGTACTGATACATGCTACAGCATGGATGAACCTTGAAAATATTATGCTATGCAAAAGCAGCAAGATGCAAAATACCACATACTATATTATTTCTTTTATTTATTTGTTTATTTATTTATTGAGATGAAATCTCACTCTGTTACTCAAGCTGAAGTGCAGTGGCACAATCTCAGCTCACTGCAACCTCCACCTTTTAGGTTCAAGTGAGTCTCATGCCTCAGCCTCCCAAGTAGCTGGGACTACAGGTGCATGACACTACGCCTGGCTGGCTGGCTAATTTTTGTATTTTGTATATATATATATATGTTAGTAAGGACGGGGTTTCACTATGTTGGCCAGGTTGGTCTTGAACTTCTGACCTCAAGTGATCCGCCCACCTCAGCCTCCCAAAGTGCTGAGATTAGAGGCATGAGCCGCCACCCCTAGATATATGATTTCATTTATATGAAAGTCTAGAATAGAGAAACATAAAGAGACAGGAAGAAGATTAGCAGTTGCTTAAGGCTGGGAGGTTTGGCGATAGAATGAGATAGCCAGAGGATACACAGTTTCTTTTTGAGGTCATGGAAATTTTCTAAAGTTGGCTGTGGTGATGATTGCACAGATCTGTGCGTATATAAAAATTCACGTCTCTCAAAATTTCAGAGGCAGAACTGCAAAAAGACTTTTCTAGGACTGCTGAGAAATATTTAAGTAAAAGAAAAATATTAGACACTCTCTAGCTTCCAATAAGCTTTGCCTGGGCATAAGATAACTCATGAAATAGACAGAGGTACAAATCCCAGCAAAACATAGTCAAGCATCGTAGTGAAATTCCATGCCAGAGCTCACGATTCTCCCACACTAGTAGGAAGAATGACAGTGTAAGGGGATATATGCATGGACGATGGCATCAGATTTTGCCAAGGAGTTGGTGGAGCTTAACAGAGCAATTGCTTTTGCCTGTGAGAAGTATCATATTTAGGTCAAAACAGCCAATGTTAGGCAGGGGGTGGCAGGAAGGGCATAACTCTTTATTTTGGAAGGCAGAGCATGGCTCAACTTGTTTTACTGACCGAGTGATTTTCCATGTACAGTGGTCATCCCTTATCTGCAGTTTTGCTTTCCGCGGTTTCCGTTACCTGAGGTACAGTACAATAAGATATTCTGAGACAGCCAGATACGTTGGCTCTTCCCTGTCATCCCAGCACTTTGGGAGGCCGAGGTGGGTGGATCACCTGAGATCAGGAGTTTGAGACTAGCCTGGCCAACATGGTGAAATCCCGTCTCTACTAAAAATACAAAAATTAGCCAGACGTGGTGGCACATGCCTGTAATCCCAGCTACTCGGGAGGCTGAGGCAGGAGAATAGCTTGAACCCGGGAGTCGGAGGTTATAGTGAGCCAAGATTGTGCCCCTGCACTCCAGCCTGGGTGACAAAGCGAGACACCGTCAAAAAAAAAAAAAAAAAAAAGATATTCTGAGAGAGAGAGAAAGATCACATTCATATAACTTTTATTGTAGTATATTGTTATAATTTTTCTATTCTCTTGTTAGTTATTGTTGTTAGTCTCTTACTATGCCTAATTTATAAATTAAACTTTATCATAGGTATGTATATATAGAAAAAAACATAGTGTATATGGTACTGTCTGCGGATTCAGGCATCCACCAGGAGTCTTGGAACGTATCCCCCGTGGATAAGGCAGAGGGACACTACCGCAACAGCAGCATCTGTAGAACTTCATTCAGGATAGCTATTATCCCATAGTATTTATAAAGGTAAGCAGAGCAGTGTCGTGTTTCTACAACTAATAGCATAAAAGAAAAACAGGGAAAAGATCTGTACAGAGGGGGTGTGTCATGCAAGAAAAAAAAAAAACTAGAGGGCAAACTTTTTTAAGAGTGACTCCCAGAAAGCCTTATTTATTTATTTATTTATTTATTTATTTATTTATTTATTTATGAGACTCGCTCTGTCGCCCAGGCTGGAGTGCAGTGACACAATCTCGACTCACTGCAACTTCCGCCTACCAGGTTCAAGCAATTCTCCTGCCTCAGCCTCCCAAGTAGCTGAGATTACAGGCGCCCAACACCGTGCCGGGGTAATTTTTGTATTTTTTGTAGCGACGGGGGTTTCACCATGTTGGTCAGGCTGGTCTCAAACTCTTGACCACAGGTGATCTGCCTGCCTCGGCCTCCCAAAGTGCTAGGATTACAGGCATGAGCCCCAGCGCCCGGCAAGCCTAACTTATATTACTCAGCTCTCAGTTTAAAAGTTCAGCATGTCTGTTAGGAGTTTTCAAATTTATTCAGCCATTAAACACTTTAAAATTATAATCTATTGTGAACACACCAACAGGTGCCCATGGATAGCACATGCAGATAGCAGAAAGCAAAACATAGTTTTCACAATTAGTTGTTGCTTACAAATATGACCAGGATGTGATTCATATGCTGATTTAGTCTTTATTACAAAATTGTGTGTGTGTGTGTGTGTGGCAGGGTCTCACTCTGTCACCCAGGCTGGAGTGCAGTGGCACAATCTCCGCTACTGCAACCTCTGCCTCCTGGGTTCAAGCAATTCTCCTGCCTCAGCCTCCAAAGTAGCTGGGATTACAAGCGTGTGCCACCATGCCCGGCTAATTTTTGTATTTTTGGTAGAGACAGGGTTTCACCATGTTGGCCAGGCTGGTGTCGAACTCCTGGCCTCAAGGAGTCTGCCTGCTTTGGCCTCCCAAAGTGCTGGGATTACAAGCATGAGCCACCGCATCTGGCCAAGAATTTTTAAATAGAGAAATTAAATCAAGTTAAGTGTATCAAAACATGATGTTGAGTACCTTAAACATATACAATAAAAATTAATAATAAATCTTGCCTACTTCCATTGGGCAACTTCTTGTTGCATCTAAAAATAAGAAATTAAATCACTTTAATACTAAAAACTGCAAAATATAACAAGATAGAGCAATATATATTTACATTTTTGTATGAAATATGACACAGAACACAAAACATTTACACACGAGAACAGGGAACGGTTCCTTCTCAAAAGATATCCCATAACACCCATTTAATATTAAGAATGAAGTTCCATTATCCTTATGTCAGGTACAGTATTACATTTATTCCTCAGTTTGCTTTTTCTTGTTTTACAAAGGTCTGTGTAGCAAAAGGAAGAACACAAAATGCTTATTTTGCAGCATTTCCAACTCTTAGATTAGACTGCTCCCAGACTCATGAATTATTTCATAAGCTGTTGAAATAGCTGTTTCTCTCCAATTTTTAGAAAGTGGGGCTGGGATGGGCCATCCCTACTTAGAAGTATTCTGGTTTTTTGTTTGTGTGATACAGACACAGTCTGAGAGACATAAATCTCTGCTTCTGGTGTTAAAATTCCTTCTTTCCATCACAGGCTCATGGAGAATGAACAGATGAAAAACACACATTTAATAGACAAGACACAATGCATTATATGACAAATATATGTAACTGGAATGATAGCCACTGCCTGTCCCCTCATCTCTCTATGTCAGAGTTGCTAGGACAGAAAAATCCTCATTCAGCCTCCATTCCCAGAGATTGCAGGAGAGAGCTGGTCCCTGGAATTTGACCTGGCCTCCAAAATAAAGAAAATGTTTTCCATTTCTTCTGCTAGTTTTTGGGGTTGGTGACTCTGGGATAGGCCTACTTTTTACGCCTCTGGAATGCCCTTCTCCCTTGCCCCTTTGGGCACAGTCTAAAAGGGGAAGCAGAGCTCGGCAGGGCCAGCTGGGCAGGTTTTGTGAAGCTTTGGAAAAAATTTCTCTCCTTTCCAGTATGAATCAGACTGGACCATTCCTGATAACTAATGGGGACCCATGAGAGGTATTAATCCAGGAGAAGCAGATCATCTCCTAAGGGTATGAGCTCTCGAGTCAGGCTGCCTAGGTTCAAATCTACCATTTACTAACTATGTGACCTTGAGCAACCTTGAGGTTACTAGCTGTGTAAGCTCCCTGAGCCTCAATTCCATCATCTGTAAAATGTTAATAAAAATAGTCCTTACATGATGGCGTCATTGTGACAATTAAATTGCTACATCTCATTGATTCTAAGGCATCATTGATTATAAGATAAACCATTATTTTATGTACCACTAAGAAAGAAAATAACAAGTTGCCCCTTAAACTCTATATGCCAGTGATTTTGAGACACATCCTGGTTTCAGAAATGTTAAAATGTGGGCCAGGCGCGGTGGCTCACACCTGTAATACCAGCACTTTGAGAGGATGAGGCAGGCTGATCACTTGAGGTTAGGAGTTTGTGACCAGACTAGCCAACATGGTGAAACTCTGTCTCCACTAATAATACAAAAATTATTTTGTGGTGTGGTGTGATCGGTGTGGTGGGTGTGGTGGTGCGTGCCTGTAATCCCAGCTACCAGGGAGGCTGAGCCACAAGAATCACTTGAACTTGGAAGGTGGAAGTTGCCGTGAGCCGAGATCATGCCACTGCACTCCAGCCTGGGCGACAGAGTGAGACTTCGTCTCAAAAAAAACAAAACAAAACAAAACAAAACAAAAGTTAAAATGTGAAATAGATGCATTTATTTCATAATCAATGAGATACAGTAGTTAATACTGATCAAGTACTTAGAGCAGTGCCTGGCATATAGCAAGTGCTCGAAGGTTGCTATGATGCAGTGTGATTTCCCTAAAGCAAGCTTGTCCAACCCGTGGCCTACAGGCCACATGTGGCCCAGGACAGCTTTAAATGTGGCCCAACACAAATTCGTGAACTTTCTTAAAACATTATGAGATTTTGTTTTGCAACTTTTTTTTAAGTTTATCAGCTATCGTTAGTGTTAGTGTATTTTATGTATGGCCCAAGACAATTTTTCTTCTTCCAATGTGGAAGATGGGACACCCCTGCCCTAAAGGAAGGTAGTAATTCCCACCTTGAAAATGGAGGCCTTATTGAGAAGGGCGGCCCCACAGCCTTCAACAGGGGAGAGCAAGGCTAGGAACTGGGCATGCTCACAAAGGACCTTTGTGTAGGGATAAATTATTTAATGTTTTTCTGTTGCACAACACAAAGGCAAAAGCCATTTTGAGTGTACAGTTTTGCATCCTTCCCTCCCTCATTGTAATCCCCTTAGTTACCCTTACTCCCAACCCTTCGGTACAGTCCAGTGCTCCTACAGAACTCTGTGGCGAGCTTGTGGGGATTACTAGAGTGAGCAGTTAAGGGGAGAAGGTCCTGCACCACATTTGATGTGGGGCTGAGGTCTAGGCAGAGGAGTGGCAGCGCATCAGGAAAGGCCACCGTTCAGGAGATCCATGTGGTGACAAGCACAGCTCAGAGGTGATCAGTGGCCTGCAAGGAAAAATCACTGTGAGTGGCCTGGAGGGATCTAAACTCAGAGAAGTGGCTGCCCAGTGACCATCTGACTGAGGAGTAAGTGTGAGAGGACAAAACCTCTTTCCCCAAGATTTTAGGGAAAAAGTGACCATTGGGGTGGCAGAAGTGACAAGTCCTTAGGTCACATAGATAATAACATTATAAGACAATATGCACAATCTAGACCAGCAGTCATTAAATCAGTTCACTATCTTTATTTTCTCACTTTTAAAAAGCATGTTTCAGCCAGGCGTGGAGGCATGATCACTCCTGTAATCCCAGCACTTTGGGAGGCCAAGGCGGGTGGATCACTTGAGGTCAGGAATTCGAGACCAGCCTGGCCAACATGGTGAAACCCTGTCTCTACTAAAAATACAAAAAAAAAAAAAAAATGCTTGGTGGGGTGGCATGTGCCTGTAGTCCCCACTACTCAGGAGGCTGATGCATGAGAATTTCTTGAACTCAAGAGGCAGAGGTTGCAGTGAGCCGAGGTCATGCCACTGCACTCCAGCCTGGGCAACAGAAAGAGACTCTGTTACAAATAAATAAATAAACACATTTTTTTCACATCTTATCATTACTGAAATCAGACTGTATAATTATGATGACGGTGGTGATGATGATGATGATAATAATAGTTAACACTTAGGTACAACTTAATATATGCCGGGCACTATTCCAAGTGCGTTATCTGTATTAGCTCATTTACAACCCTATAAGCATAGTTATTATACTATTTTTGACAGTTGGGGAAACTGAGGCACAGAAATCTTAAGTTCTCCGAGGTATCACACCCCCACACCCTCACATACCCACACACACCCTTATTAGGTGGCAGAGGTAGGCAGAGTCAATGACCCTAACCATGACATCCAGCTAATTTTTGTATTTTTAGTAGAGACAGGATTTTGCCATGTTGGCCAGGCTGGTCTCAAACTCCTGGCCTGAAGTGATCCACCCATCTCGGCCTCCCAAAGTGCTGGGATTACAGGTGTGAGCCACCGTGCCTGGCTCCAAAATCTGTTTTGAAATCAATTATGCCTCTTAAGATACCCGGTGGTATCTTATAATTGAGGAAATCCAAATAGTGGTTAAGTGGTACCTATGGTCCAATTCCAGGCCCACCTTCAAGCATTGTGGAACTCTGAGGTACAGTATAGTGTGGTGGCAAATAACACAGGTGGTGGCCTCTCTCTAGTCTGTGTTCAAGTTCTAGCTATGCCACTTACAAGCTGATTAAGCTTGGGTGAGTTTTTAAATCCCACTGATCCTCAGTTTCCTGTAAAATCAACATGATCCTAACATTTTCTATTTCACAGAGCTACTGTGCAGATAAAAAGAGACAATCCTGGTGAAATTCCTTGAACACAGCAAGTGCTTTATAAAGAGAAACCATTTTTACCCTTCATTTGACTTCCTGGTGTGCTCAGATGAGGGGCCTTCCCCTCAGTGTTCAGTAAAAGGGGCGGTTCTGATGTGCTGAAGACTGGTGTCTTTTAAATAGGGGAGCTCATTAGTCACCTCAGGCTTTTTATACTCTTCTCAATGCTTGACAGTGCACAACCAAGTATAAAGTGATCGCTAAAAAGGCCCGCACGCACCTGGAGAACCACTGCTACCACAAACCGGGCACAAACTTGTCCCAGATGGGAATGGGTAACATTTGCTCCCTCAAACACAAAAACAGCTCCTCTAGGTTTTTGCTTCACATCGTCCAAATTTTTGAATGTTTGAAACATGACTTAGATTTGTGAGAAGCCCCAAAGGACTTTGTTAAGAAAAGCGAACACTCAAGCAAACAAAAAACAGGCACTACCATCTTATTTATTTTTATTTATTTTTATTTTTTATTTTTTGAGACAGGGTCTGGCTCTGTCGCCCAGGCTGGAGTGCAGTGGTACAATCTTGGCTCACTACAACCTCTGCCTCCTGGGCTTGAGTGATCCTCCCGAGTAGCTGAGACCATAGTCAAACGATGCCACACCCTGGCTAATTTTTGTATTTTTATTAGAGACTGGGTCTCCCAGTGTTGCCCAGGCTGGTCTCCAACTCCTGGGCTCAAGCCTGCCTTGGCCTTGCAAAGTGCTAAGATTACAGGCGTGAGCCACCGCGCCCGGCCTGGCACTACCATCTTGAAGCAACAGATGGCCACGTGCCGAGTAATAAACTGGAAATTAATGACTCAAGTACTGAAGTGACCCCTAATTAAAGAGTAAAGAGGTTGTCGGGAGTGGTCATCAGGCAAATTCCCCTTGTCTTAAATGTAAACTTATATCCTCTTGTTTTTCTCTTTGTGGAAAAGAAGACCAGATTTTAATCTTCCCCTGGGCAAAAACCCCCTTTATAGAGTCAGAATTTTAAAAAGGGGTTTGGAAAGTATGGTCAAGAAGGGAGAGAAAACTGAACCAGATCACCTAAGTGATAGGTCTCTGAGAGGAAGGGAATATAGAATTTGAGGTTGCACTCTTACTGAGTTTTCTTCTTTAAGGACGTGTTGAAATTTACTTGTGGATTACAGTAAACAAGTACAAGTTTGGCACCCAGCTCCCTGGGACTCTTTGATCCCGTCATACTACAAATGCCAGTTAAGTTGTGCTTCTTCAGTTCCTGTTTTCCCTTTGACCTGTTCCTCCAGGAATGTGGACAGATCTTTGGTTTGAAGCTTCAGATTCTTCCCCTTAGCTTATATCCCTAGGGGCAAAACCCAAACTGCACCCAACCATCATACCCTTGCACCTAACAGAAAACTCATGACCCTATTATTATAAGCACACCACTTCAATCAGCTAACGTAGCATAGCTAAGCCAACCTATTGAACTACAGCACTGTTTTTCCTAAGAGCCCGGGCAGGATTTCTCACTATATGTAATAACCAAACTCTGGGCTCTCATCCCAGTATTCAGCAAGATTTTGATTTGGCTCAGAGTTTCTGAAAATGAAATCAATAATCTCTAAAAAGTAGACTTTCTGCCAGAGCCATCTCTGGGCATGGTGCCCACTCAACTCATGGTTTTCAGATAACACTATGGTGCTCATTTGAGCTTCAAAAGTTCACAGTCCTGATTCTCTAAGGAAGGATCGGGTACGAAAAAACACTTGGGGGAAGTGTGTGGGTGGGTAACAAATAACTATAAGCCAGCTGGTAGACATTCCTCTAGGTAGATTGAATCCTCAGAGGCTAAGTCACTGCCTCCAATATTTTCTGGAAGTAGTTGTGGAGGAGGCAAATAATACATGAAATGAGTGGCAGAGGCAGAGTTGAAGCAAATACACAAAAGAGCCGGAAACACTGAGATGTGGGTAACACCCGTCACAGACAGTGGGAGAAGCAGATTTAGATCCTGTCATACCATTCTGTAGCTGGACAAGTTAACTAACCACCTTGGGCCTCAGTTTCCTAATCTGTAACATGGGTATAATAATCAGATAGCTACCTTACAGAGCTACTGCAAGATTAAATGTGTTTGTTACTATATAGAAAGTGATTCAAACACAGCCAAGCACATATTTAGTGATGTATATAATGTATATTGTTGCTGAATTCTAGATGTTTCTAGAATGTTCAATTGACTTTGGCTGCTATACCAACTTAGCAAGTAGCCATTATTGACAAAACAATTCAAAGGCAGGTAAGAAGAGAGCCGCAGTGAGTAAAATTTCCCAATTCAGGTCATTGATTACTGCCTGCAAAATCTATTGTTGACATTGTTTTTGTGTTCTTGTTCTTCTATACACCCACATTTGAGGGGCAGGGGAAAGTGGGGAGTGTTTCCACATGGAAATTAAAGATTGAGATTGCTTATTTCGGGAAAAGCAAAAATAAACAATATGGAGGTCCAATTGGGGCTGTCCCCACCTACTTCCTAGGCAGCTTCATAGGAAGCTGGCACTGGCCCTTTGAGCAATGCGGGGTCATCTGAGTCTGGTTCTGTCACACACCTACTCTTTTCTATTCCACCATGTAACAAAGAACCAAGTCACCGTTCTTTGGTTACTGATCACTTTGATGAATGTCACTCTTCATTTCCTAGTAACCGTTTCCTTCCTCATTACTAAGCCCTACCAACCGAAGGCCTCCAAGCTCTTCCACTCTGACTCAGAACAAGAGGCCCGCATGGCAAGCCCATTGCCCTGAATCAGAGCTTTTCCAGTGTTTGTTGATAGGAAGGGAAGAACGCAGGTATGGCAACAGTGATCATAAGATCTACAGCTTTGGAAACCTCTCAAACCAATTTCTAGTCACTCATCATCTAAAGATTGTTCCTGAGGGGTAAAGCACCTTGATATGAAGGCGGAAATGATGACACAGTGGCTGCAAAGGGTTCCTTCTCTACCCCACCTCATCATCCACCCCACTCGGTTCCTCAGCCCACGTTTTGGTTCATCCCTCTGGATGGAGTGAAAAGGATTTGACACCAAATTCGCAATAAGGCATGAGTAGTGTGGGTGCAACCCCTTTAGGTAGTACTTAAAATTTGAAGAGAATCCCAGATAGGGTGAGAAATCTCTAAAATGGACACCCAAGCCCTGTGACCTCTCATCTCCAAGCCTCAGGATGAAATGAGCTAGTTTAAGTGAAACCTTTCTTAATTATTCCAATGAAACCATCTTCCCCATCCTGGTCATCTAACCAATTATCCCATTTCATTTTCTTCATAATCTTTATTACTACCTGAAAGCATCTTGTTAATTTATCTATTTGATTATTGTTTGTCTACTCTCTCAATAATGTTTATGAGGACAGGGACTTTGTCCGTTTGTTCACTCCTGTATCTTTCAGTGCCTAGAACAGTGTCTGGAACACAATAGGTGCTTGATGAATATTTGTGGTGTGAATGAAATAATAATGAACTGAAATGATTTTTAAGCAAGGTCTCCTGAAAATAAATCATTCATCCTTCCCCATAGCCTTTGACAATTCAGACCCCAAACATTTTTTTATGGGGCAAACAGACTACCCTTTGTTCTCCTTTAACATTAACTAGCATGGGGATGTGGCAGTGATAGGAAGTGTGGGTCAGTTAGTCACCATCATGCAATGAACTTTATGTATGTATTTTAAAAAATTTTAATTTATGTGGGTACATAGTAGGTATATATATTTATGATATACTTTAGGTATTTTGATACAGGCATGCAATGTGTAATAAGCACATCATGGAGAATGGGGTATCCATCCCCTCAAACATTAATCTTTTGTGTTACAAACAATCCAATTACCCTCTTCCAGTTATTTTTAAATGTATGATTAAGTTATTATTGATTATAGCCACCCCGTTGTGCTATCAAACCCTAGGTCTTACTCATTCTTTAACTATTTTTTGTATCCACTAACCATCCCCACCTCCCCCTCTACCCACCACCCTTCCCAGCCTCTGGTGACCATCTTTCTACTCTCTACCTCTGTGAGTTCAATTGCTTTGATTTTTAGATTTCACAGATAAGCAAGGATATGTGATGTTTGTCTTTCTGTGCCTGGCTTATTTCACTTCAATGGACTTTTGGTGAGAGGTAAGCTGGAGTACAGGCTGCCTAGAGGCCAAGACACTCTCCTGGATATGTACGCACTGGCTCAAGGCCGGAAGGGAACACTTTGCACTTCTAACATAATTGAAATGCTGAAGAGGAGTTTGAAAGACGAAGATAACAGGTCTCCGCATGACAACCCCACAGCTCTGAAAGTTCAAAGGTTTCCACTTTGTTAGATGTACACCTTTTAATGATCCCCCGCACTCTATGGCCTTTGCCCACGATAACCCTCACAACAGCAATAAGGTGTGTAGGTGGCAAGTATTATTAGGCTCACATACAGGCGGAGAAAGTGAGGCACAACCAAGGCGGAGTGAGGGTGAGGCAAGCCAGGTGAATCAACCACTTCGCTTACTGTTTACTCCAT
Organism: Hylobates moloch; assembly: GCF_009828535.3. Taxonomy (NCBI): domain Eukaryota; kingdom Metazoa; phylum Chordata; class Mammalia; order Primates; family Hylobatidae; genus Hylobates; species Hylobates moloch. Next base: position 116,887,746 of record NW_026652282.1, read on the forward strand.
TCGAGTTGCCACTCATTGAGTGCCTACTTTGTACAAGGCATAATGCTTGAGCAATGTCAACCACTAGCCCATGTTATTTCTCCCATTCAGACAGGCCTAGGTTTGCTTGGCTCAGGACGAGGAAAGGCTTCTGCAATAGCTTAGAAGCTGCACTTGAGCATGCAGCCGCAAAAGAACAGAGCTGGGAAGACCAAAGCCCCTGAGGTGATACCCAGTGCTTAAGAAGGGTGGGTTTCCTATGTAGAATGAGAGGAATCTTCTGCTTGGTTTGTGATCACAGGGTTCACTAGGAGCCAGGCACTGTGCTTCCCCTGCATTATCACATTTGGGTCTTCACAACTGTTGAGGCAAGACATAATTATCTTCCTTTGACAGATGAGGAAACTAAAGCTCATTGACTTACCTAAAGTCACAAAGCTGGTAAGTGGTAGAGTCACTTGAACATGAATCACCTAGGGTCTATCTAATTGTAGAGCCAATCCAGCTGAAGACATGTCAACCAGCATGCTGCAGCATTCAGGTAGAACACTGGAGCTCTGTTGTCCTGTAGTGACCAAAAAGCTCATTCAGCTAAAGGTAAGTGCAGTCACCATTGGCATCTACAATAACATCACAAGCACTTAATAAATGTGGAGTGAATGCATGAATAATGTTCGTAATGAAACATTTAATCTTCAAGAAAACATGACCACATGTTTAGAGTCTTCTGTTGGGAGATAACATTTTAGAAAGTTTTTTTCCAACAACAGCTATACTTTGGAAGTTTCCACCTGTAAAAGACTGGCCGTCAACTAGCATCATGCATTGCTTGATGACAGGGTTACATTCTGAGAAGTATATTGATAGGCAGCTTCATCATTGTATGAACATCATAGAGTGCACTTACACAAACCTACATGGCATCACCTACTACACACCTAGGCTATATGGTATGGCCTATTGCTCCTAGGCTACAAACCTGTACAGCATGTTATTATACTGAATGCTGTAGGCAATTGTAACACAGTGCTAAGTATCTGTGTATCTAAACATATCTAAACATAGAAAAGGTACAGTAAACAAATACAGTATTGTAATCTTATGGAACCACCTTTGTATATGCAGTTCCATGTTAACCAAAATGTCATTATGCAGCCCTTGATTGTATTTGAAAAATGAGCTTCTCTAGAAGAGTGTTTCCCCTGATGGTTCTGGGTAGTGGACTTGCTTGCCTCCACTGATCTTCCTTCATATGCAGTGACTAGGCAGTATGCGGTTGCAGTGATGGTGAGCATAGACTCTGAAGTCAGACTGCTAAGGTTCTAATCTTGGCTCTGCCAACTTGCTAGCACAATAACCTTAGGCAAGTTACTTCATCTTTGTGTACCTCCGTTTCCTCATCTGTTGTGGGGATTAAGTGAGTTATTATTTGTAAAGTACTTAGCACCTGGCACATAGTAAACACTACATAAGTTATTATGCTGCTTCAAGTAATAAATGAACCTGTGATTAAAAACTGGCCCATGGATAGGCCACTAAATAGACAAAACAGAAGCATTAAGTTGAAGGTTAAACCTTCAAGTTATAACTTCCATGCACCAAGCATTTCTCTTTCCTCTTTTCACTGTTGTTGAGATCTGGAGTAGTTAGACTGTGGCCCACCAGAAGCCACACTCTGTGACCACCAAACCCCAGAATTGCCCACCTCTGTCTTCTAGAAACTCTGGGTAGGTGACTCAGCACTCACTTGCTAGTTCTTCTGTAGTACCCTAATCCGGAAGCTAGCCTGAACCACAACAGTGGGTGATCTTGGCAGTGTCTGTTGGGTGACCCCTCTCTCTCCTATTAAAAATAGCTTCCTAATCTTTGTTAGTGAACTGTAGGACTGATTCAAGATAATTTTGTCATCACCAAGTTGGCATTTTCCATCCCGCTCTTGATTACATGTCTCCCTCCTCTTGCCAAGCTACCCGTGAGCTATATCCTCTATTTTTCAAAGTCAGCCGTAGCAAACCACACCTTTGGAGCATCTGAATAGGAGGTCTATAACATCTCTATTTACGTTCTCAGTAGTAAAATGCCTCTATATCTTTTTTAAAAAATCTCTAAGCTAATGTTTTCTATTTTTCTCTTAAAGTTAGGAGATTTGGAGAACTCTATATTAGAAAGTTCCAAAGAATAAAAAAGGGTATGATTATCTTTTTTCTTGATTCAGAAGAGCACATTCTGTCAACAAAATATTACTTCATGCATGTGGAGAGTTCTCACAAAATATTCATCTGTCCTTATGAAATGTTGAATTTAGTGCAAATAAGAAGCATATGGTGCATAATTTTAGTATTGAATTGATGGAATTTCCTCCCTGACATCTGAGTTCTCTTGCTTAACAAAGACTTCTCTCTTCACTAAGCAGCCCTATACTCGGGTTTGTTTCTACTCTTCTGCTCTTCTGTCCACTCCTCACCCATCTCACTTCCACTACCAGTTGCTCATCTCTATTTATTGTTGGACTAAACAAAGATGACATGTTATGCATTGAATTGTGTCCCTTGAAATTCATGGATCAAAATCTCTGGTGTTGGAGTCTTGGGATTTGCATTTTAATGAGTTCCACTGCTCTAAGATCTCTTTCACCTTCATATTTCATGAGTCTATGACATATTATCCACTTTGCCCAATCCCCATCATCTATTTAGAAACAGGATCATGTCTGGGCCTTGTGCTGCTCTTGCCTTTTGGTTTGATCCTTAGTACAACTGGTGATTGAAGTCCTAACCCTGGGTACTTCAAAATGTGATCTCATTTGGAAATATGGTTATTGCAAATGTAATTAGTTAAGATGAGGCCCCACTGGAGTAGGGTGAGTTCTTAATCCAATATAACTGCTGTCCTTATAAAAAGGGGAAATTGGGAGACAGACACAAACACACATACACAGACATACACACATACACAGACATACACACAGAGAGAGAGAGAGAGAGAGAATGCTATGTGAAGATGAAGGCAGAGATCATGATAAATGCATCTACATACCAAGGAACACCAAAGATTGTCAGCAAACCATCAGTAGAGAGGTAAAACAGACCCTCCCTCTGCATCTCCAAAAGGAACCAATCTTGCTGACACCGTGATTTTGTACTGCCAGTCTCCATAATTGTGAAACAATAAATTTCTGTCGTTTAAGCCGCACCCAGTTTACGGTACTTTGTTACAGCAGTCCTAGCAAACTAATACACTATATGTATGTGGTCAATCGATATTTTTCTTTTTGGCTAGGTAAGGTGACCAGATGTTCAAGTTTTTAATACTGTGTATATGTCAAGGGGTTGGGTCTCCTGGGGAAATTTCTCAAGAGAATAGATATATTCCAGGGCCCAGGGATCCAGATGTGTAACTGGATGTGAAATAGCTGGCTGGCTTAGCCAACAGAAATCACACTTTGTCCTTAAAGCCTGGCACTCTGGCCCCAAGGAAGTCTGTGTTGCAGTTCAGTCAGTTTACAGGGAACAATGAAGCTGAGGGGGCCAGATCCTTTTTGTGGGTGCCCCTCCCCTGCTAGCACAGCCCATCCAGTCTAAAGCTTCTAGTGAGCAGTAATACTGGCTGTAGCTGGAAACAACAGGCCAACTGGAATCCTTGGCCATTGGTACACACTCACATGGAAAGCCCAGAAGGCAAAAGGACACTCACTAGGACCATCACAGAGAGGAAAAGGCCCTGGGCTGAGTAACCTGGCACCTTCATTTTGTTCTCAAGGTCCTTGAGCAAATGACCAATGTCTCGGGGCCTCTGTTTGCTACTTTGTAAAATAAATGGGCTCTATAACCATCCTGCTAAGGTAGGGTTTCTCAAAGCAGCCCAGCATGGACCACTGGCAGCACAATCACCTGATGTACTTGTTCCCAGCCCTGATTCACTAGATCAGAATCTCTGGTGTTAGAGTCTTAGAATCTGCATTTTTAATAAGTTTCATTGCTCTAAGATCTCTTTCACCTTCACATTTCATGAGTCTATGATGTATTACCCACTCTGCCCCATCCCCATCATCTATTTAGAAACAGGATCATGCCTGGACCCCATGCTGCTCTTAGCTTCTAGTTTGATCCTTAATAGAGCTGATGATGTCCTCAAGTGCTTTCTAGCTGTGAAAGCCATAGTTCCACTTCCAGCAAAGAATGATCCAGAGCAAGGAGAAAAGCAAAAATAAAGCTTTAGTGAGAAATAATTTTGAAAGTACTAGCTTAACATAAACTTTTGATATTGCCTGGCTTTTAATTTTCCAGAGCCTGTTTGTCCCTCATGAACACAAATGATCGGTAGGTACCCTCACTATTTCCTTGAACTCATTCCTTTGACAAAAAAAAAAAAAAAAAAACGGAGAGAAGGGTAGGTTCACTAATCATTTGAGTTCTACCAAACATCACATAATTGTTTTGCATATCAGTATTTTGTCCTTTCCTGCTAAAGGTCTTTCCTTGGGTTTGCAAATAGAAGTTTGAGAAGAGTCCTGGTACTGACTGAGCTTTCTTGGTAATGTCACGAAATTTCCAACCACAAAGTCAATCTTCATTTGAGTCAGAGCAATTAGAGGAAGACTAATGGCTGTGGACAAACTACTGAAATATTTTATTGAGGAAGCTAAGTAGGCAATTCAAATGGGAGAGACTTTTTGTAAGGGTGGAGTACCATCTGCCACCTTCTAGCAGGGAAATGAACAGAAGCCGTTCTTAAAGATGAGGAAAAAATGTGAGTATTCAAGATTCCCTCTGACGAACTGTAGGGAATGGCATTGAAGGATGTTTTCCTGGGCCTTCTTGTGACATCTGTTTTTCACAGTCTTTCTGTAATTCAAAGTTTAAACTTCGATTTTCAAATCATCTGGCATTGCCCACATTCCAGTACCTGGGATGCCTGAGTTTGGTTCCTCAGGAAAAGCTGCTTATTTCAATTGATCTAGGAAACTATTGACCAAAGTCAATAACTCTTGGGCTCAGTTTAAAAACATACTGTAGAGTCAGTTAGAAAAGCACAGAAATGTCATTTTTTTTTAGCAGAATGTTGGCTAAAGGGGCAGTACCCTGTTTAGAAGTCAGAATAGCTCTTAGTATACCCAAAGCCACCAAATGTTCAAATGACTCTTTTTGCTTGAGAACACAATGGTGCTGGTGGCTTTGTTATTTCCTGAGGTTTGGCAGCCAGTGATGAAGATTTCCTTGTATCAAGAACATGCTTCTTTCATGTAATCTAGGATACTAAAGAGGGTCCATCCTAATAAAAGAAGCCCATGATGCAAATGGTTTGGGTTGGCGATTCTTGTGCAAATCAACAGCCACAAATTACAGATTTCAAAAAGTCCTAAGCATTAACTGGCCTCTAAGTAAAACTTGGGGTTAGAGGTTTACAGCAATGTGACAAAATGTGGTCATTCTTATCAGAATTATAGAGTCTCAGTGACACTTCGATCAGCTGAGCCAGTTAGCGTCAGAAAGATTCTGCTTCTCATGTTGGGATTTAACTTGATGTCCTCCAAGATGCTAGAATCTTCTTAATTGGTTACCACGGGGGTGGGGTGTAAACCCACCAGGGCACACTCTGCAGCAAACCAAACAACCAGATTAAAAGGATGTGGGAGAGGCTTACACACACATAACCCCCACATCAAGGCCACTGAAACACCTCTTTAGCTAGGAGTAGGTCATGTAGGTGATAGGTGCCAATATAGGATCTAAGTTTGAGGGTGGGAGACTTGGGTCACTAAAAATGACTCATCCAGTGGTACTCATACATACTCCATTCCTCGTGAACTTGATGCGGCTCATGCAGCTCCAACTTAAGGGTCTTTGAAGAAATGACTATCCCTGCCAGAAAAAGTAAAAGCTCTTTGAGGACAGAAGTCATGTCTTGAACCTCTTAACCTTGTATCTATTGCAGAGAAATAGGAGAAAAAACACAATTTCACAGTGATGTGATGTCATTAAAGGGAAATATTTTATCATCTGGCCTTTTAAAACAGTGGTTATTAAAATATGAAGCAACATAGAAAAGCGCTTATTAGGAAAGGCTAAGTGAAAAAAAGCAGGATGCATAAATTACATGTATTCTATTATTATAACCATGAAAAAAATATATAAAAATAAGACTAAGAAGGAAATATGACAACAATAGTTATGTTAGGTAGGTTTTTGAGTAATTGGTAATTGTATTCCTTTTCTCCTGTTTTGGTAATATTGTTAAATTACTTTTATACATTTTCAGAATTTTATTTAAAAGAGGGGTTTCTGTGCGGGTATTATACAATCAAGTCCCCAGGCTGAAACCATGAGTTGATTTTTCCCCTCACCTACCCCAATCTTCCAGAAACAGAGAATCTCAATGGGGTGAGCAATAATTCATCCTCTAAAGGTTGCCCAGGAGAGGCACTCAGCTGGACTCTTGGCTCTCAGTAACAAGGCCCAGAGAAACTGAGTCACCCCAGCCCAAGAGCCATCAGCGTCATTCCCTTCTGTTTCTCTAAGTTGAAGCCTTGGTGCAACCCATTTTTATGAGTGCCTGCCAGGGTGGTTTTAGAAAGCTGAGCCTCAGGAGGAGGATAAGGAACAGTTGGGAGCACCCAATTTCAGCTCAGTGTGGATGGTCCTCAAGCAGGGAAGACAGAGGAAATGTGCATTGGGTACAAGATGGCGCCTCCTCTTCCTGGGAAGGAAGATGACCTTTGTGGCTAAGATTTTCTACTTAGAGCTTTCCCTGGTCTCACAGATCATCAAACGAATCACCAGATTTACCAAAACATTTTTGTGGGGGCCACTTACTACACTGACCAAAAATATCTCAAAAATACGTTTAAGCCCATTTAGCCATTGTTTATTGAAAAAATGCAGAGTGAAGTGTATAGGGCACCAAAGATTCATACCTTGCCCTTGTTCTGCAGCTCGTAAACTAATTGAGGAGACAAAAAACAGTTAAGTACCATTGCCTGGTGCTACATAATTAAGTGCCAGGTAAATGGAAGAGAATTCCTAGGCTATCAAACAACAACCTCTGCAAATTACTCCACCACCCTCCAGGCTTTGGAGCTCTTGCCACTTGATTAGGTTTCAGTACTTGATGGTTATGGAAAGTGCCTGAGAGCCAGTGCTCAAATCAACTTGTTTACAAAATCAGTTCCTAACAGGGACAAATTTGGAAACCAATGGAAAAATGCACAGGGATAAAGCTGGTATAAAGTTATATACTCCATGTGATTCCAGTGATGCCAAATATATGTGTATTTATTTCTTTATTGAGAGAGAATGCATGCAAGCCAGGAGGTCTAGAAGGAAATACTCCAAAATGTTATCAGTGGTTATCTTTAGGTTGTGGGTGCTTTTGTTTCCTTCTTTACATTTTTCTGCATTTTAAAGTTTCCCACAATGAACACTTATCACTTTTCTCATCAGAAAACCAGAGCTCCATCGAGCATTGGTGGGTGAAGCGTTCTAAAATGTAGAGCTTCTCCGTGAAAATAATAAGATGGGTTTAAGGGCAATTTTAAAGAAATCCCTGGCTAACTGAAAATTAATTCTTAACAGAAATTAGGCCTGTTTGAGGTAAACTATTTTTCTACTGAGATTCAGGGGGCAGCCACATCCTCCCACAAGTCTGCTGTCTTATCTCAGTGTCTTGACGGTTCACCCAGAGCCTGAGCAAGCAGGAGCTGAGGACCTACTGTGTGCCCAGCATGCAGCTGGCTGTGATGGAGCTGCATAGGTCACTGCTTTCTGTCATGAGCCCAATGCCCATTAGTTACAGGAAGAATTTGGACTTTATCTGACTACATCCCCTCCAGCATCTCCTACTGTAGTGAGAGCCATCATAGCATAGAGGTTAAAAGCACAAACCTAGGATTTACACAGATGGATTTTCATCTTTTTTATGTTGCTTACTAGCTTGGCCAAGTAATTTGACCCTTCCCAGCCTTGGTTCTACCCCACAAGTTGCTGCTGGGAGCCTCCAGTGTGGCATATCGGATTCTTAGCATGGACTGGGCATATAAGAAGTACCCACACCATTTTAGTCCCATCCTGTTTCTTTCCCAACCCAAGCCACGTTCTGAAGTACTGCAATATCTTGCTAGGTGTCAAACAGGAAAGAATTGCAAAAACGTGAGGTACTGGGTGAAGAAAGAGAATGACATTGTGGGATACCACACCCTAGCCATCCACAAGAAGCACAGACTTTCTCTAGATAAGGAAGGGCCAAGCTGTGTGGTAGACAGTTAGTTGCCATAGGAGTTTAGATAAAAGAGGACATCATATGAAACTTCCTGGAAGAAGTACATTTGGGGTGGCTCTAAAGGAGGAGAAAGCATTGGAGGTGAGGTGAACCAAAGTGAAGGCATTATGAAGGCAGGAAGAATGCTAAGCTATTGGACTAAACTAATACCTTGCTCACAGCAGTAGCTTGTGGATAAGATATGCAAGCGGCAAACTCCCTTTTAATTGTCCAGCCCCATCATTTTATATCTAAGAAAGCTGAGCCCCAGAAAAAGAAGGCCAGCTAGCTAGTCAGAAGCACAGCCAGTACTGGAATCTTGGCCTTTTGGCCCCCAGAGCCCAGTGATGTGGTACTAGGATGAGAGAGCCTTGAGGGCAGGGATCCTGCCTCAATCAAAACTGAGTGAGGGGCAGAAGGTGGGGGAATGGGCCATGACTGCTAAAGGGGACTGGGTGTCCTTTAAGGGGTGGTTAAAAAATGTCCTGGAATTAGACAGCGTTGATGGTTGTGCAACTCTGTAAATATACTAAAAACCATTGAACTATACATTTTATAATGAGTGAATCATATGGTATGAGAATTATATCTCAAAAATGGTGTTACAAAAAAATACTGAGTGGACCCATCCTGGGTCCTGGCCCAGAAGAGGGGCTCAGTCGCTAGGAAGGGAATGGGGCCAGTGAATGAGAGAACAATAGGGTGATCTACAGTTCAGACCATATAGTAATTGTGGCACTTCCTACACCCCAAGTAAAAAGGAAAAGGAAAAGAAAAAAATACTCTGGGTGACTTTGAGGTAAGATATTGAATTCTTTCTCTGAAGTTCTTAGGTTTGGCCTTAGATACCATTTCTCCCCTTCCTTTCCTCACTCAGGATGCCCTTGATCTCTTCATAAACAGTTGAGATCAGAGGGTGCCCCTGTGTTCGGAGCACCAGGTGTTACGCTCCAGGTGCTGTCAAGGAGCTAGAGCTGGGCATATGGAGACCCTGTGGTGTGAGAACTGCCCAAGCCATCAGAGGTCCCAGACAGCTCCCCCATTGCCTCTAGGGAACGTGATGAGCACCAAAGAAGGGTTCAGTCTTGCTGCTCACCTGGGCATCAGCTTTATAGCTTTCCACAGCTTTTTGTGAAGTTGTAGGGGCTCCTTTGCTTCTTGAACATAGCGGTAGGCTTTTGGTAAATCAAAACAGATATATACGCAGCTATTTTTCTCTGGTTCTCTTTCATTTTTCATTCATTCATTTGTTTGTTCATTCTACAAAACAGACATGGCCCAGGCCCCTGTAGAGTTTATGATCTAGTGGGGGAGAGAGAGATTACTCAAATACACTTGAATGACAGGTTTGAACTACACTGGTCCACTTATACATGAAGACAACGATCAGGATGAAAATCTTTATGATAATCCAATTCCACTTAATGAATAGTAAAATTATTTTCTCTTCTTTATGATTTTCTTAATAACATTTTTTCTTTAAGTATACAGTATATAATACATATAACATACAAAGTATGTATTAACTGTGTATGTTACTGGTAAGGCTTCCAGTCCACAGTAGGCTATTAGTTACATTTTGGGGAGTCAAAAGTTATAAAGGATTTTCGACTGCATGGGAGGCCAACTCCCCTAACCCCCAGTTGTTCAAGGGTCAACTGTAATTCCCTTGGTAGGTAATTCTAAGATGGCCCCTAAGATTCCTATCTCTGGCATACATGCCTTGTATAATTCCCTTCCCTCTCTGTGGGGAGAACCTGTGAACATGATGGGGTATTCCTCCTGTTATTAGGTTACATTTTAAGGCAAAGATAAGGGGATTTTGCAGATGTAATTAAGGTCCCAAATTAGTTGACTCTTAGTTAATTCAAAAGGGAGGATACACAAGATGGGTCAACTTAATCACCAAAAGAAATTGTAAGATGACAACTGGGACAAATGCTGCAGAAGGAGAATGCATGGCATGATTTAAATAAACATAGCTAACACTCAACGTAATATATACTATTTCTCAAGTGCTGTTCTTGGTACCTTGCTTAGGTCTCACAATAGCCCTAGGAAGAGACTACCATTCTCCCATTTCCTAGGTGATGAGATAAAGGTACACCGAGTTTAGTGACTTGTCCAATGTTGTATTCTTGGGGAATGGTAGAGTGGGTATTTGAAGCCAGGCAGTGTGGCTTTGGTCCTGAGGGTCATGCCACACCCACTAGCCCAGAAAAATCCTTCCTTTTGGGATGGGAGATGTTTGAGAGGAAAAGAAAGTTGAGCTTAGTCCTTCTTGCATTTGTTTCCCACTTTGGTTTCTATGGTACTTGCCAATCCTGGTTCTCTGTTTTGTTTTGTTGTGTTGTGTTGTGTTGTGTTGTGTTTTGTTTTTAAATCCCTCCTTGTTTCTCTTTTTTTCTTTTACCTAATTTTGAGATTGCCCCCAAACTTGGGTTACTTGCACCCTGCTCTGTCCTCTAAGTTCTCTCTCTTTTTGACAGTGCATTCATTCTGATGAATGGTCTTTTAGGGTATTATGAAGTCATGCAGTTAATTTTTAGCAATGAGTCACAGCTGATTTTAGAATCAAATGTCATATAAATCAATTTGTGTAGAGCTAGTAAAAGTATTGTAACTTCGAGGGAAATGACTATCAGTTTGCAATTCTAGATACCCAATAGAATCACCTGAGGAACTTGTTCAGGTGATTCTAATGTGCAAACAGGGCTGAGAACCATTGGGTTATTATAACCAATGAAGCCATTCAGTACAATCTTACTTTAAGGGAGTCTAGGAGTAGCATGGAGGGAATCCAAATGCCTAAGTGGTCAGGAAGAATGTTACTTTGTTTATAAGACTATTGTGAAAATTGATTCTATGAATTGGAGTTATCTTGTCATACCCAGCTAGAGTTGAGAGACCATGGAGTAAGCACCTGCCCAGAGATTATGCCACAAGCCAGCTACCAAAATGACCTGCCATAACCCTAAGACCAGTTTTACCCACTGCCATCACTCACTGATCAGAGCTTGCCAACTCCCAAAACTTTCGCTAGTTCCAATGAGTTTTCTTTCAAAACAATATGTAACATGTCTCTCTCTCTCTCTCTTTTTTTTTTTTTTTAACTTTTTGAGACGGAGTCTTCCCCTGTCACCCAGGATGGAATGCAGTGGTGCGATCATAGCTCACTGCAGCCTCGACTTCCTGGGCTCAAGTGATCCTTCCACCTCAGCCTCCCAAGTGCCTGGGACAACAGGTGCACACCATCACGCCTGGCCTCTCTTTCTACTAAAACCCCCAACCTTCTCTTTGTTCTTTGGACACACTGAAGGCCAACCCAGTCTGCATGTATGCCCAAAATTGCAATTTTGCTTTCCAAATTAAATGTTTTGTTTTAGAGATTTGACTCTATATTTTTATTTGACTTTGACACCATGCATTAATAAATGCAAGCCAGTGCAGCAGTAAAACATTCCACATTCACTGGTGCAAGTGAAGAAAACACAGGAAAACAGAAAAATGATAGTATATCACTTCCATTAGTGTGTTCCACAGAGTTTAATAGGTATTACATAGGTGAGAAAATAAGGTGGTGAGAGGATGGGGGGATTTGAGTGTAGTGTGATACCACTTTACATATGTATTATTGAATCCTTACAATACTGAGAAGCCTCCCTATTTAAATATGAGGAAACGGAGGCACAAAGAGTAAGTGACATGCCTGAAATTATAAGGATAGTAAGATGGAAATATTAATTCATCTTAGGAATGAAGAACATTGCCATTCTTCCTTTTCTGAAAACATCACCAAGAATTATTGTTGAATTTTTTGCTATTTCACCATTTATCACAATAATGTTTTTTTCTTTGTTCTGTTAAGTGAATTAGATTAATGAATTTTCTAATATTAAACTATCCTCTTATTACTTGAATGGGTCCCTCTTGGTAAAGGTATGACTCTATTCACATACAGCTAGGTTCCATTTACTAATATTTTACTTGGCATACTTTCAATAAATATGTGTGAGACTGCAGGCAGCTTAATTTTTATGCTGTTTGTCAGATTTCGATATCAGTGTCATGCTGGATTTGATTTTTTTAATGAGAATATTTTTATTTTTCTCTGTTCTAGAACATTTGAAAAAGTATCAACATTACTTGTTCCTTGAAAGTTTGAAAGAATTCATGAATGAAACTGCTTCAGCCTGATGTTGTTTAGGAGAATTGGCTATTTAAAAACACTGCTTGTTTGGGCCAGGCACAGTGGCTCACACCTGTAATCCCAGCACTTTGGGAGGCTGAGCTGGGTGTATCACTTGAGGTCAGGAGTTCGAGACCAGCCTGGCCAACATGGCGAACCCCTGTCTCTACTAAAAATACAAAAATTGGCCAGGTGTGGTGGTGTGGCCTGTAATCCCAGCTACTCAGGAGGCTGAGGCAAGAGAATTGCTTGAATCCGGGAGGCGGAGGTTGCAGTGAGCCGAGATCATGCCACTGCACACCAGCCTGGGCGACAGAGTGAGACTCCGTCTCAAAAACAAAAACAAAAAAAAAACCCACAGTTTTCTCTGGATATTAAAAATACTAGTTTATTCCATAGAGACTTAAACCAGCCCAAAGAACGCAGTGAGAGGCAAAGATGTTCGTTTTACTCCATTAGGTTCTTTCTTTCTTCTTCTCATTCACTTTTATTAATAGTGATAAACATATGTTTACCTGGCAAATCCCTCTTTTCTTCTTATACAAGTCTGGGTTAATTACAAAACGGCAGTGACTTTTTCCAGGGCCACATCTAGGTGCATGACATACTTTGGAACACTCACAGTATAATTGGGTACCTGATGCAAATTATTTGCCTATGCAAGCAACATTTGAGATAAAAGTGTTACGGACTTCCTGAGATTAGCATTAATTTTTCTTCTCTGTTTCCTCTACCTTCTCTTTCCCAGCTATCTAATAGAAGCCTCTTTGCTAGAGGAGGTGGTTGGAGAAGAGCCACAGAACTAGGTGAGGGGGTGGGGAGAGTGAGTGGAAAACGATCAGAAATCTTTATTGGGAATTAGATTTTCCCTGTCTCGCCCCCCCTCCCACCCCAAAAAGCCTACAGTTCTTCCGGGCCATGGTTTGAGCCTGCCATTCTAGAATGTTCCACAATGCAACTATTACTTTCCTGTAGAGGTCATGAAACGTAAATGTTTGGCTTTCCGGTCTTGCTGAAAGATCTTTATTTCAGTGAAATACCAATCCAGAAGCTACTTTGAAAAGTGTCATATGCCATCCCCAGCCTTGGTTTAGGAATAACTTGTGCAAAAGCCACAAATGCTCTTCTTCACAAAACCTCTACTGTGGTTTTTGCACATCACTGCTAACTCTAGCACAGTCTTTCCTCTTTCTTACAGGAGTAAGAGAAAGTATTAGCACTAAGTCAGCTCTGTTCACATTTCCGGTTTCAGAGGCGCTAACTCTGAAAATGCAGTATTTTTTACAGTTCACCCACTCTGTGAAGGATATTCCCAAATCTCATCCCAGTGACAGAAAATCCTTATGTGTCCTAAGCTGCAAACAAGCATTCTGCTCCCAGGTGGAAGAGGATTTTGAGATAAGTTTTTGTTAAGAAGCATGGAAATAGGAGCATTGAAAATTGGCGAAATGCGTTAATTCTCGGGTTCAGCCACATAAGTAAAATCCCGGACTGATATTTTGTACCTAGTGATGACTAGTGCGCGAACCCATGGAAGGCTGGGGACAGCAGTATGCAATGTTGGAAGAGAAGAAAAACACCCTCGTGACTCCCCTCCGGTATAGCTCAAAGTCCCCAGGAGACTTCCTTTCCCCAGATACCTGTGGGTCTACCTGGACGCAGAAATGTGTGCTCTCCTGCTATCAAAACCGCACCTCTCCCCTTGTCTAGTAAATTAGCCAGACATGGCCCTTAATTGAGATAGTGCTGTGAGCCTGGTTTTTTTAGGCAACTTCCTTACCTATAATTAGTTGTCCCTTAATCCTCCTTAAGCTTCCTCTTCCCATCCTGGGGTGTGTGGAAGAGGGCCAGGGGAGAGAAGGACTGTGAAATCCTCAAAGTCCCCAGAGCTCTGCCCCCTGACCCCAGTCCTTGGAGGCCCCCTGCCCTCCCTCCGCTTCTCAAATTCCCTAGCTTCTCTCAACTCAGTCCTTGCCAGCGCTAAGAGTAGCCCCACCCCCACCCTCCCAGGCAGGGGAAGGGGCAGCTTTAGGGCTTCCTGGAGATTTACTCCCTGGCAGCTTTCCCAGGAGGATTTGCACTTAAAAAGGACAACTGGGGAGGGAGCCTGCCCCGCTGTACAAAGCTTGTCCTTCAGAAGACCTGGACACAGCCTCCAGGTGGGAAGGTGTCACCTGTATGAGGAAAGTGGGAGGTTATCCTGAGAAGAGAGTGTGTGTACGAGGGTTGGTCTGGGGCGGGGCAGCGGTTGGTTGGGGAGGACAAGACTTTTCTGCCTGCACTACCCCCACCTTCCTTTTTCCCATTTGTTTCACCAAGATTTTCCTTCCTGACTTTTTTTTGGACGCTTTCTGCACTCCTCTTGTTCTATTCCTAAACTGTCCCATGCACCTTTCCACTACCTTCTCCCTGAATATTTTTTGCTGTGTCCTGTTCCTTGTCCTGGTCCCAAATCTGGCCTGCCCTTCCCTTGTCCTTGGATCTTTTTGCCGAGTGGCATTATTTTAGGACAAAGAGCCTTTTCCAGTCCCGCCTTGAACCACACTACATAGAAGCCTCCTTGTAGATGATGTGAGAGTCCAGCTCTAGGAATTAGCTAACTCTTACCTGGGGCTGGGGGCCAGGCTGTGGAAGGACAGAGACTGGAAAGAGAGCAGGACCCCTTCAGCAGCCCTGCTTGCCTTCTGCAGAGCACAACAGCCTGGCCTGAACAAAAGTGTTCCTAGTGGCAGAAGATACTTCTCCAGAAGGGCTTGCTTTCATCACACTGTAATTATTTATACATTCATTCAATGAAAATTTACTGATCACCTACTATATGCCAGGCACCATTCTAAGTGCTGGAGATACACCAGTGAATAAAAAAGACAAAAAGGCCCTGCCCTTATGGATGGATCTTACATTCTAGAAACTAGTGCTGGACCAGGCATCAAGACCATAAGTTGTTATCTATGAGACCTTGGAGGAGCTGCTTAACAACTTCCTGAGCCTGGGGTCAGAACTGAAGAGGGCAGCATGGAAGATAGCAGTTAGAAGTTGGAGCCTCAGATTTCTCATCTATCAGAGGGGTATCAGGCTGAATGGGTCGACAGATACAGAGGTGTGCTCTTTGAAGAGTATCTAATACCATATAAACATATAGTTTTATTATTGTCTACCCTCATCCTTGCAACTGCGTTTAGGGAGTAGTTCCTAGCTTTGGGCCTGCAAGAAATGAAGGTACCCTGGGTCTATTTCATTTGGAAGGATTCTGCAAGTGCATGAGAATAGAGAATACAAGTATTAGGTTGGTGCAAAAGTAATTGTGGTTTTACCATTACCTTCAATGGCAAAAATCTAATGATTAAAGATAGATGATGATAGATGATAGATAGATAGATAGATAGATAGATAGATAGATAGATAGATAGATGATAGATAGATAAATAGATGATAGATAGATAGATGATAGATGATAGATAGATAGATAGATGATAGATAGATAGATGATAGATAGATGATAGATAGATGATAGATAGATAGATGATAGATAGATGATAGATAGATGATAGATAGATGATGATAGATAGATAGATGATAGACAGATGATAGATAGATAGATAGATAGATAGATAGATAGATAGATAGATAGTGGGTAGATATAGCTATAGATAAATGTTTTTTACACAAGTAGCACATATTCACTGTGGGAAACTTCAAAAATATAGACAAGTTAAAGCAAAAAGATAAAGATACCCCAGAACCTATCACCCAGACACAAGTCTTGTGGTACCTTGCAGACTTGTTTCTGTGTGCACATGTAGATGAGTGTAGAGCATAATCAAAGAGCCATGTAGTTCCTCCGCTTGACTGTGTGTCCTCTGCTGATGAACATCTTTCTGCTCACGTTCTTTCTGCTCATGTTCATGATCTTTCTGCTCATGTTCAACATCTTTCTGCTGTTCAACATCTTTCTGCTTATGTTCATCTTTCTGCTCATGATTGGAGCAGCATTTCAAAAGATGGAGCCAGTTTCTTCTACAGAAGTGTTGTATTAGTTTCCAAGGGCTTCCATAACAAATTACCACAAACTGGGGAGCTTAAAACGATAGAAATGTATTCTTTTACAGTCCTGGAGGCCAGAAGTCTGAACTTGAAGGTGTTGGTAGGGCCATGCTCTCTCTAAAGGATCTAGGGGAGGGTCTTTCCTTGTTTCTTCCTAGCTTCTGATGGTTGCCAGCAATCCTTGATGTTCTGCGGCTTGTAGACACATCTCTCCAATCCCTGCCTCTGTCTTTGCATGGCGGTTTTCCCTCTGTGTTTGTCTGTGCTCAAATTTCCTTCTTCTTATAAGATCACTAGTCATTGAATTAGGGCCCACCTTAATTCAGTTTGACCTTATATTAATTTCACTAATTACATTTGCAAAGTATGTCCCCCCAAAAAAGTCACATTCACAGGTTCCACATGGACCTGAATTTGGGGAGGGGAGCACTGTTCAACCCAGAACAGATATCAACCCTACTGCTTATTTGAAACTGCTTCAGATGCGGTTGGTTCCCCGATGTCAGGGGAGAGAGAGGGCTCCAGGCATCAACCTCCCTGTGACAAGGAGTACCAGGATGTCCTTCTCCTCACAGTCAGAAAACATCTTGATGTCAAAGATAGGGGCTATTGAGTTCTACGTGGAAGTGCTCTAGTGGAAACTGTCCCAGGTCCACGCTTACCAAGATGGCGCAGTTCACCGTGGGGCATTGTGATGAAGAAAGATTCCCAACTCCACTTATTCACAGGGGAACACCCATGCCACAATAGCTATCAAAGGTTGTGGTAATTGTTTTCCAATTACCTACCTGTGGGCAAAAATTAACATGGGTGCAGAGCATGGAGGGGAAATTTTAGCTACTACCCATAAGCACTTTGGGGACACTCTCAACTTATTTTTACAAAACTGGAACTGGGCCGGTTGCAATGGCTCACGCCTGTAATCCCAGCACTTTGGGAGGCCGAGGCAGGTGGATAGCCTGAGGTTAGGAGTTCAAGACCAACCTGGCCAACATGGCAAAACCCCATCTCTACTAAAAGTACAAAAATTAGCCGGGCGTGGTGGCAGGTGCCTGTAATCCCAGCTACTCGGGAAGCTGAGGCCGGAGAATTGCTTGAACCTGGGAGGCGGAGGTTGCAGTGAGCCGAGATCATGCCACTGCACTCCAGCCTGGGCAACAAGAGTGGAACTCCATCAAAAAAAAAAAAGGGGGGGGGAACATCCTATTTCTGCCATGATATTTGCATTATCAGTGTATCACAGGGGTCCTTCTAAACCAGTAAATATACTTCTGTACCAAAATGTATTTAACTGGTAATCCTAAATCTTTTGATAAAGCCCTTCTCTTCCACCCCTGTGGTCCCTGTGGTACATCTTGTGCTGAAAGATTACCTTCTACTCAAATCTTAACTATTTTACTGAAACTCTCCACCTCCTTTTGCACCCCTCGACTCAGCCAGGAAAAAAAAAAAAAAGTATATTTCCTGCCCCTGGCGTTTCCTTAATCAGATGCAGACACGGCTGGATGTTCTTTGCCGGGCTGCTGAGTCAGAAGCCTGGACGGGCCAGCTTCAGTTTTAATGAAGTGGCTCAGGAAGGAAGTGCTAACAGAGATGGGTGCACAGTGCAGTCAGTGGGTGGGAGCTGATGCTGGCTAGAAGACCTGAGTCTTCCGAGAGGCAGCTTGATTCCTGGAAAAGACTACTGGGCTGGAAGTCAGGAGGCCTGGGGTACTCTCAGCTCTGCCGCTAACATGCTGCATGACCATGGTAAGTCATTGCCTTTCTCCGAGCCTCAGTGAGAAACAGCGGGCCTGGCCCCAGAAGACACTGTGGGAGAACTAGAGGTCTTCTGCGTCAGGCACCCACTAAGAACGCAGTCTCCTGTGAGGATACCTAAAAGATGAGTTAGAAGCAGAGGGCACATTTCACAAACAGCCCCCAAGGGGTTGTCAGGAACAGATCACAGGAGGAATCAGAGAGACAGAAATTGCCCAAGCCTGGGGTCTGAACTGAAGAGGGCAGCCTGGAGGACACCAGTTAGAAGTTGGAAAGAGAGAGAGCCCTGAATGAGTTAAGTCAAGAAGAAGGATCATGGTAGAGGTAAATTGCAGGGTAGGCAGGGAAAGGCTGTGGAGAGGGGTTTCTGGGCAGTGGAGCCAGGAGCTAGCCTACTAAAGTCCTGGAGCTCTAGGGGAGATGCAGAAAGCAGGCTGAGCCCAGGCATGGTGGCTCACGCCTGTAATCCCAACAGTTTGGGAGACCAAGGTGGGCAGATCACTTGAGGCCAGAAGTTCCAGACCAGCCTGGCCAGCATGGTGAATCCCTGTCTCTACTAAAAATACAAAAATGAGCCAGGCATGGTGTGCATACCTGTAATCCCAGCTACTCAGGAGGCTGAGACACAAGAATCACTTGAACCTGGGAGATGGAGATTACAGTGAGCAGAGATCGCGCCATTGCGCTCTAGCCTGGACGACACAGCAAGAATCTGTCTCAAAAAAAAAAGAAAAAAAAGGCAGGCTGAGACTAGAGCAAGGGAGGTTTAAAAATTGGACTAGAACCACACAGACAAGTCTTAAATGTTCAATCATGTCAGGCTGATATTTGAAGGAAAACAGGTGCCAACTATGTGCCCACCTGCAGAGCACGCCATCCCTGAGACCCTTCACCGTGGAAGAAAGGGAAATTTTTGTTCTATAAAAACCTGATATTTCATGTTCCACATTAAGGGCTGACTGGAGAACCTGAGGTGCTATGCAGAGACCAGAAGAAGGCTTTGATCCCAAGCCTGCAGCCCTAAAAGAAGAACGAGCCCGTGAGTTCCAGCCTGTGGGTCCTTCCACATGCTAGTTCCCGCACCTGGAATGTATTCTTTCCTGACCCAGAAAATTCCCTCAGGGCTTCCTCTTCCAGGAAGAAGTCTTCCCTGAGTCTGTCACCTCTTCACCCTCACTCCTGCATGCTCCCCAAATCCCCTGCACTTCTCTACTGTGGATGCTTGCCCAGTGCACTGTGGTCCACTCTGGCTTTTGTATCTCCTTAACTAGCAGCTCTGTGTTTCTCATTTTGGATTCTCAGACCTATCAGAGAGCCTAGTGCTTGCCAAATGCTGGGAAAATACTTATTGAAAGGATATTGACTACTCAGTGTTAGCCACAAGGCCCCTCAGACAGTCTTGCCATAGGAAACATCAATGGGAGAACCTTTTGGAATATACAGAGAGATGCTGTGGGGAACTTATGGGTTTTTTTGTTGTTGTTTGTTTGTTTGGCTAAACTCACAGCAATAGGTGTTAGAGTCATACAAGGGTTACAGCAGCACCCAAGGGCCCACTTATGACTAGAAATTTCTTCCAGAATTCCCTTCAAATCATGATTCTCCTGCTGTGTTTGGGGTGGGGAGTGTGTGGCAGTGGCGAGGGGACAGAATCCTGCCTCTAGGATACAACTCTGGAGTGGATATGTGCCAAGGAAGCTCACCTTGAGGACCTGGGATGGAGGTAGGCATCTGGTAGAAAGGGAGAATGAAGATTCTGGTCACACTGTGAAAACTAATACCAGAAACCAGATCAACACACTCAACATCCCCATTCCCAACCACACTCATCTATGCTGGAGGTGATTATCCCCACGCCCCTCCTATGTTACTCTTCCTGAGCCATTGGAGTGCCAGAATAAACATAACCAACTAGAAGACTTCTGCAGAATGGAAAACAATGGAAGATTCCAGACTAGAAAGGCCAAGGACAGCAGATGGACACTGAATGTTGAGATTTGTCAGTGGAGTGCTGCAAGACAGGATGCAAAGTTATGACAGGTGTCTTTGCTTCTAGAGAGGCTTCGCAGACATGCATTCTATCCCACCCCACCCCGCCCCACCCCCTGGGTGTGTAGGTACTCCTCCTTCTTGTTCCCACAGCATTCTGTGTTCACTTCTACAGTGGTGCTTTTCACACTGTTTGTGATTGTCTGTCTGCTCGTGTATTGGTCAGCTTCTCCGAACTGGAAGCTCCTGGCAAAGCAGGGACTATCATCTTTTTCTTTGTATCCCCAGGGTCCAGCTCAGCACCTGGGTCATAGTAGGCACTCAGTGAATGTTGATGTGAACAAATGAACTGATTCAAAGAAGTGTCTCCTGAAGTTGCTTCTTTCCAATCCAGCCAACCAATGCGGTATTCTGAATGGAGGTACCAGAGATCACATCATCTTCAGCTTTCTGCTGCAGATCCACATGAAGAATCACACATATCCTTAATGTTAGATAGGACTTTGCATTGGACACTTTAAAATGTGATGTCTGGCTTTGAAGAGGGTGTATAACACACATAATTTACTGTGCATCAATCTCACTAATGGAAAATAAACAATAACCCATAAATCGTCTTTCTTCAAGTGTGATGTGTTTAGGTTAAAAGTTGATTGGTCAGTGTTAAAATATATGTAAATTTTAGCCTTCCAGATCCCATGAAAACGTCTGAAAAAAAAACTTTTAAAAATGAGTAAGTACAAGGTTATTTGTTACAGCATTTAAAAATATCATATGATTGGAAACAACCTAAATGTTTATCAATAGGGGACTAGTTAAATAATTTATGGTACATCATCATTCATGTCATGGGGCACTATGAAGTTGTAAAAAAATAGAGAATAAGGAAGTGTTTTGCTGACATAGAACAATCTCCAAGATACATTGCTAAGATGTAGAACAATGTGTTATATACTGCTGTGTGTTAAAAGGCTGAAAGGGAATATCTATGTATTTGCTTGAATGTGCATAAAAGCATCCCAGGAAGATACACAAGAAACTGACAACACTGGTTAACCATGGAAGACTGAAAGGAAGAGATGGGAAAAAGACTGCTTTACATACTCTTTCATACTCTTTCATTTACGTTTTAGACCATGTGAATGTATTATTTAGTCAAAAATAAATATAAAAAGGAAGAAACCACAACAACCATAGGAAATACGAAAAGGTGACATCAATATGACATAAATTTTGAGAGATACCAACAAGCAAGAAAGGCCATGAATTTGGACTAACAGACAGATCAGAGCAGTAAACATTGCAATTCAGTAAGTTGCAAGAGTGTGCTTTCCCAAAGAAGCATTAATCACAGAGTCAATGAATGTGAGGAGCAGGGGTGGGCTATGAGGCAGTCATTGAAGAGCGGCAGTGGAAACAGCTGGGAAAGGTGGCCCTCTCCCTCTCTCTCCTTTCCCCCAGCGGACCATTTGTTAGCAGCAGCATTTGGCCTTGGCCCTCAGTCTAAAGTTGCCTAGACAGGGCTCGGGAAGGGTGCTGAGACCTCCACAACAGATAGGAGGACAAAACCAAAAGGAAAACCAGCATTAGTCAAGAGTGAAACCTTCTACAAGGCTCCACCCCCAGAGAAAAGCCCTCCTTACTTCATCAGTTGTGGGGGTCCCTGGTCTTCCTGCCTCTCCACCCACATAACCTAAAGGGAAGCCTGACTGTTGACATTTCCTACCCACTTAAACAGAACCCACAGTCAGCCCTCCCATTCCGGAGAGAGGTTTGTGGGGGAAACAGATAGATCAACAAAATTGCAGAGGAAACTCATGCCATCTACCCATAATAACCAACACAGGTTTTCATTCATAAATAAATAAATCGCCAAGCATTTGAGAAAAACTAGCAACATAATGAAAAGGACCAAAATAAACAAATGGAACTGACCCAGAGGAAAGAGAGAGAATTACGGGAATTGAAGAAAATGTAAATATATTCTGACATATATTGCTAGAAAAGCTGGCCAAGCGCTATTCTCCCGGGTTAGAATATTTTACAACTTCCCATTCTATCTCTTTAAAATAATATTTAGTAATTTGGCAAATAATTGCTAACTCCTTACAATGTGTCAGGAACCAAAGGTTCTGGGTTTTTTTGTTTTTGTTTTTGTTTTAATTATCTTTTTCCTCTAATAGCTAATGGTAGAAAAATCAGACAATTCCATTATGATATGATGTGGCAAATGCTATGATAGATTAAGCACAGAAGAGGTAGAGCACAGTGGCTCATGCCTGTGTAATCCCAGCACTTTGGGAGGCCAAGGCATGTGGGTCACCTGAGGTCAGGAGTTCAAGACCAGCCTAGCCAATATGGTGAAACTCCGTCTCTACTAAAAAAAAATTGTAAAAATTATCCAGGCGCGGTTACGCAAGCCTGTAGTCCCAGCTACTTGGGAGGCTGAGGCAGGAGAATCATTTGAACCTGGGAGATGGAGGTTGCAGTGAGCTGAGATTGCGCCATTGCACTCCAGTCTGGGCAACAGAGTGAGACTTTGTCTCAAAACAAACAAACAAACAAACAAAAAACATTAATAGATAAGACAGGAGAGAATTAGCCTTGGCACACGAATAACATTAATAAGCACAGCACATTTCGGGAAATAAAACTAGCTTAAAATGCTTGATGCTCAGGATTGAACCTGAATGAGTCGTAGATGATGAGGAGAGAAATGTGGGCAGGGGTCAACTCATCTGCCATGTTAAGAATCGAGACCCTTTCCTCTAGTCTAGAGCTTTTCAGACATATTCAGGGAAAAGAACCCTTAGGAGGCCCTTCATACAACAAACGAAATACTGATATATTTAACTCTTTCATATGTGCTGGAAATAATTTTCCAAGCAGAAACTATGACTGTATTCTGGGTTATCAATATAAAATCACAACCACAAGCATATTCACATCAAAAACAAACTGTTGAAGTATGATCCATTGTTTTTCTTATTTTTCCCTTGATATTTGCTAGAGATCAATCACTAGCTAGCAGAAAAGTAGTAGTAGAAAAGGGTGACCGATATTTAAGAAAATTCCGTGTAAAAATAACTGAAAAATGAGACTTCAATCCACTAACTTAATTCTTTCTGTAAACTTAGAAAAAGATGGCCAGTATTTGATTTTGGCTATAGACACTTGCATGCACTCCTATACATGTATACATTTCTTGGAAACTAAGTTTGATAATCATTTCTGGACATGTTAGGCAGCTGAAGATATTAAAAGGGAGCGCACTCCCTGTTAGGGAGAGACAGGCATGAGAGGTTCTGAGACAAATGACTTCTGATGCAGAATCAGAAATCAAAAAAACAGCCTAAATTGGGAAGCTGGAAAGGTAGCCAATTGTGGCATTATGGTAGAGCACCAGGCAGAAGGATGAGAGAAAGAGAAGGCTTCAAGAATTGAGGTATAAGTAGGGCATTCTGGAGTCAGTTGCTGTCAGTGTGAAAGATGGATGGGGTGGGACAGAAAGAGAAACAAGAAGATAAGTTAGGATGGTACAATTCAGTAATCTACAAAAGAGAGGATATATGGGCCTGGAGTATGATGATGGCAGGGGCCATGGAGAGAAGTGGTGGCAACCAAGGTTTTTGGAGGAAGAAGCCACTGGGACTGGGGCAATCTGGGGCAAGAGAGAATGAAAAATCATGAATGAATCCCAGATCTCTGACTTGGGCAATTAGGTGGGTGGTGGGACCATTCACAGAGATATGGAGAGTCTTAAAGGAGAACAGGTCTGGATTGGAATTAGAGTGGGGAGATAAATTAATTTTAGAGCATACCAAATGTGAGATGGCTTTGGAATACCCAAGTAGAGATTTTCAGAGGTAGCTGTGCTTACAACTCTGAAGTTCAGGACTTCAGTTAAAGATTTGAGATTTATCACAATGAAGGTGAGATTGAAACCCATGAAAGTTCATGAAACCCATGAATCACCCAATGAAATCATGGAGAACAAGAAGAGAGGGGAGGAGAGGAAAAGGGAGAAGGAAAGGAAATAGAAGGAATACCAAAGTTTTAAGGGATAGGAAGAGAAAAGAGGATAACATGAAGAAGGATTCTGAGAGGCAGAAGCCCTTAAGAATAGGGTGATATAGAATTCAAGCGGGGAGAGCATTCAGGAAGATGACAACAGGTTAATAGGTCAACAGAGTAATAGAGAGGTCACTAAAAATAAACTCTAACAAGTATTCAGCCAAAACTATTATTGAGCTAATAATGGTGGGATCAATTTCAGGGGAATATTGTGGGCAGAAGTCAGACTGTAGGAGGCTGGGGATCAAGAAGTTGAGGCAAGGAGGTTGGACAAAAACTGTTTTTTCAAGTTGGTCACGTGAACAAATCTGTGACCTTCAGCCTCCCCTCCCTTGGGTCTTGGCTGAGCTGATTGCGGGGCCCCTGCAGCTCTGTCACTCTCAAGTTGTATAAAACTGACAGTGCAGAAGTCCTTGAGCCCATTTTGGCTCTCATGATAATTTTCCTTCAGTGGAACTAAGGTTACTTGTCTAAGAACCAAAGCCTCTGACTTGACATATCAAAGTTCATCACGTGCATTGAAGCCACCTACTTGGCAGAGGTAGTGAAAAGCTACATAGATCTGGGCCCAGGACAGGATGCTGGGGCGTGGGAGGGGAAGAAAGCAGGTGCTAACTATATAGATAGCATGCCTATCAGAGCAGTTTTTGCGTTTCCTATTTGTCTCTCAAAACAATTTTATAGGAATCATCAAAGCAATTTTATCATGGTTTCTAGACCAGGTTTGGATGTGAGGTAGGGATTTCCACAGCTGCTTTTAGTTTGAAGGAAATCTGATAAGATGGTGCAAAAGCCCTTCAGAAATGTGTAATCCTACACACTTCGGTGATTCAATTCATTGTCAAAACTTAAGGTGTTTTTAATATTGTTACTGTTCATTTGGTTTTTACCAACATGTAAGGAGTTGGCAAGTATTTGTAAAACTCATGTCTTAGGCTAAATAAATTCCAAAAAATTCAGGATGAGAATTGTTTATTGCTTAATGTGTTTCAAATTTCTTTCATGCACATCTTTATTAGATCTTCACAGCAACCTACAGGATAAGCAAGACAGATGCAAGTGCCTCCTTTGGGTATGAGGAAACTGAGGTCTAAATAGATGAAGTGATTTGCCCAAGGCTCATAGCAATTTATTGGTAGAGCAAAGACTAGAATTCAGATCTCTTAACTGCAGCCTATTTTCCCTATTCTGAACCGTTACATCAGCATCAACAATTATCTAATGGATTGGAACAGTGTACACAGGCAACTTAGCTAGGTCAAGTCACCATTTTTACTTTAACTTCAATTCCAGAGTCTTGGCCTGATTTCCCTCAAGACCCTACTTATCTTTGCCTTTGCGAAATTTATTTTTCTTGCATTATCGTTCCAGCTAAATTTTATTTAATAACCGTCAGCATGCTTTTTTTGCTTTATGCCATGTAGGCTTGACCTGAAAACCTGCCAGGCTTTCATTGAGTTTAGTGATTAAAGAAGTAAAGTTTTGAGAAACAATTAGTTGATGGGACACCAGTCATAAAATCAATCCAAACTTTTGTTGACATGTGTTTCTTTCTCCATATACCAGGTTCCCACTTGGTATTAGTAAGATTGAAATTGAAATAAGTCTATTGCTGGTGGATGAATTTGTCACTTTCCTTGAAACTGGCGAACCCAAAAAGTTAGACAGTGATAGGAAAATACTGCCATTGTCTGTTAAGAAGTCTATGACATTTCAAGGCAAGAATGAATATATGGAAGAAGAAACTTGTTTCTTCTTTACTAACAAAAAGGAAAGCCTGGAAGTGAATGATATGGGTATAATTAAAAAAAAAAACAAAAAACCTTTACGTAACGTTTTTGCTGGGAGAGAAGACTACGAAGCACATTTTCCAGGAAGTGTGGGCTGCAACGATTGTGCGCTCTTAACTAATCCTGAGTAAGGTGGCCACTTTGACAGTCTTCTCATGCTGCCTCTGCCACCTTCTCTGCCAGAAGATACCATTTCAACTTTAACACAGCATGATCGAAACATACAACCAACCTTCTCCCCGATCTACAGCCACTGGACTGCCCGTCAGCATGAAAATTTTTATGTATTTACTTACTGTTTTTCTTATCACCCAGATGATTGGGTCAGCACTTTTTGCTGTGTATCTTCATAGAAGGTTGGACAAGGTAAGATGAACCACAAGCCTTTATTAACTAAATTTGGGGTCCTTACTAATTCATAGGTTGATTCTACCCAAATGATGGATGATGGTAGAAACCAAATAGAAGAATGGTCTTGTGGCATAATGTTTGTTGCCTAGTCAATGAAGTCTCATATTCTTGCCTCTGGTTAGGATCTTGGGATCTGGAGTCAGACTGCCTGGGTTCAAATCTTGGCTCTGCCCATACCATCTCTGTTATCCTGGGGCAAGTGCCTCAGTTTCCACATCTGAGAAATGGGGATGGTGTTGGTGTCCACTTCATAGATTAAGTGAGTTTAGCCTTGTAAAGAGTTTAGAAGGGGGTCTGATACGTAGGAAGCACTATGTACGCACTAGCTATAATTATTTGCTAAAGTTCTGCTTTAAAAGTAAGCTATTTTTTTATGGAGACAGCTTTTTTCTTTTAAATTTCCAGCTAGGCAAGAAGAGCGTCAATTTGATCTAAAATTTCATAGTGCTTCAGATTAACATAGACATGGATAAGTCCCAGAATTTGCAGTCTTTTAGTAAAAGTAGCGTTCTCTGTGTAATTCTTCGCAAACACTGATTGTAGTTGCAGGATGCTCAGTTTCCCTCTGAGGTGTTTTACATTTTTAAATGGTTAGACTTGCAGGAACAAAAGGGCAGAGTAACTTAGCAGGCTGTTTTGCATTCTTAGGAAAAGAAAACCATCAGGATTTATTTTGTTTTCATGTATTTTTTCACTTCCACTGAGGAGTATAATTGGCTGGTGTTGACAAAATACCAATCATAGATGTAAAGGAGAAAGTTGATTAGTTTTCTGGCTGTTCCTAAAATTCTGGATGCCGGAACTGTGGCTAGAAAGCATCTGGATGATTGCACTTTATCAGGGTTACTTGAGTGTCCTCTCTTAGGATCCGGACCTGGAATTAATGTCATGAGATTTTTCTATCAGGGTAAGGTGAGGTAGTGAGGGCTGAAGTCATCCACTGGGTTATCCAAATATTAGGTTTCACTGCTGACAAAAGAGGGGGCTTCTGGTCTGGTTGGTTATTTGTGTTTGGCCTGATGTGCTCTGTCAATCAAATGTCTGGACATAGGCCTAGCTTCTAAAGGGGCAATAGTGACCTCAGTGGACTGATATTTACCATACTATTTACATGTGTTCTTAATGACAGCAGAAGCTGCCAGCTAACTGAATCTTGTTTTGAATCTAAAAAATCTCTTAAAGCAAGAAAATGGTATAAAATTAGTTGATAATGCAAGTGAATTCTATACATTTAATTATTCTAAGACATTGGAAAATAAAATATCTTGTTACTTTGAGGATAAAAGATGATTTCTTTAAAAATGCAAATGTTTTCTACAAATACTAAAGTTAAAAGGGAGAGAGATGTAATTAGAATTCGTTAACTGACACATTGCAAATTAACTTCTTTTTATAAAGCACTGCATCACAAACACTAAAATGAAGTGGGCAAATTAACTCTGCAGAAAACTATTTTCTAGGCTGATGTTTATAATGACCAATCATTACTGAAGCAATGAGAAATGTGACAATTACAGAATATTGCTGCTCTAGTATGTTGAAAAAATAGGCATTTTGTAATGAACATTTAGTAGAATAGCTCTGATTTCTACCTGGAGTTTCTGATAACATGGCATCTTAATTGCTGTCTTTTATAGATTTTTAAACTGCAAATACAAAATAGCAATCAGCTAATATAATAACTTATTATTCCCCATTTGTGCCTGAAAGTCCTCCTCTTGTTGATGCCATGGAAATGAATGTAGAGGCAGATATCATTAGCTGTATTCTCCTTCCGAATGACATTTATCATATCCTTGTTATTTCAAAATAGATAGAAGATGAAAGGAATCTTCATGAAGATTTTGTATTCATGAAAACGATACAGAGATGCAACACAGGAGAAAAATCCTTATCCTTACTGAACTGTGAGGAGATTAAAAGCCAGTTTGAAGGCTTCGTGAAGGTAAGGAGCTTAGTTGCTGGTAAAAGTGTCATTGAAATGTTTTACTACATTTGCTAGATCAGGAAACTGACAATGCCAATGTTTAAAGATTGGTTATAGACACACACACACACACACATATATATGCATGCATATATAAACATACATGGGTGGGTGTGTGTGTGTGTGAAAAAAAAAAAAAAAAACAAAGACACTCTCTGGGGAACATATATCCTTAGAGGTACAGTCACACATATTTGTGAGCTTACATATGCAGCTACCACTAGGCAAAATGATGAAGTCCACCAAGCTTGGTTTTTGCATTTCTGTGTCTCCCCATCCAAACCTTGATGCTCTCCCACTGGGGACCCAGAGTCTGATCCCCATTTCCCAGGGAAGCAATAGCCATCGACAGCTACCGTGGCAGCAGGCCACAAGTGAAGGGACACCTGAAGACTGGTAACAGTCTCTGGTGCTTCTCTGATGATGGAATTTTAGATGCCCTGACAGTGAGATCTTTCCCTTTTACTGGGGAGAGAGGTGCAGGGAATAAGTAACAGACATTCTCAGTGCCGCTCAAACCAGACTCCATATAATATTACTTGCTCATGAAGCCTGCCCACTCTATGGCCGGTCATGACCAGAGGCACAGAGGGTTCAAAGCCTTTTAGCCCACCAGGCTGGTAGCTAGCATGAAGTCACTGCAGTGACTGTGGCTTATAACAGATACCTAAAACAAGAATTTTTAGAACCTTTACATTAATTCCATTGTCACAGACATGGGGTCTAGGGGCTCTTTCTCCTGAGGCAGAACATCAAGAGTTCTTTCTGCCTATGTCCCTTTCAGAACACTGAGTCAAATACCCTTGGGCCTCGGCTCACTTAGGGGTCATTTCTAGGAGGCAGCACTCCACATTGAGGACAGTTCTGGGCCAGGTGGGTGGGTATGTGGGTAAACCAACAGGAATTAGTTCTCACATATAGAAGATGTGTAATTTAATGCAGGCGTAAAAGGTTTAAGATCTTATTTCTGATCTTATTCCTGCCCTCCTGTACTGTCACCGAGGTGCCATTTAATTCATTAGTGAAGACTCTAACAGCTTATTCCTGAGTCACCTACGGAGAACAGAATGCGGCTCAAATCCGCTGCTTGCTTTCAGGTTCTTTACACTAATCTAGGCTTTAGATGAAACTCCTAAACCCTTACTTTGCAAGACTGGCCGGCTAGGAAAATGATTTGAGTTTCTTCGGTTCTTCGAGGATTTGGGCCAGTATTACAGAGTATTGGAAGATGTTACCAGTTTAAATGTGAATAAAGGCACTTTCAAAACAATGGTTAATAATCCAAATAACAGACTGAATGTGCTTGGCTGTGTGCCTTTGGGTAAATAACTTCACCTTTCTGGGCCTCGGTTTTGTCATCTATAACATGAGAAGACAGATTATCTGTAAGGGCACTACCAGCTCTGACATTCTATAATTATGTGATAAGCCTTCAGTTCCCTCCAATGGCAGTGAGAGTGGCTTGTCAGTCCCCCTCATTTCTTACGGAGACTTTTACGATTGAATTGTCAATTCCTCACGTCATTATTTCAGGTTGGCTATGTATGTAAAGCTCCCAAAATCAGCTACCAAGGATAGGAGTAAAGAAAACAGTCAGTTTGGCCTCCCTGCTTATGCTTGTATGAAAAAAGTGACAGCTCCAAAGTTTCATATTCTTAAAAGGCAGATCTTCTCAGGCATGTCAGCCAGGGCCCCAGGGATCTCCTCCTTACATGCAACTAAGGAGGCCCCTCGTCTCTACTGCAGCAGGTGTGGAACCTATACCTAGGATTGTGCACAATGAGTAGGTACAAAGTCCTCCAGCTACCCAATCCTCCCCCAATGACGGATCCCCTTTCCAATAAGCTTTCCCCCAAATTTCTCACTCTAAAACAAAATTTTAGACCTTGGAAAAACTCAATACGCCAATTATAGAATAGCTCCAGATTAGATTCATATTTTCTTGGCTAATGCTAGTAGGCTTTCTTTCTGGGCCACAGTCTGGCTGCACCTAAGCAACCTCAAGTTTGAATTTGGGGTCTTTGAATCAGGGCTTGATGGAGTCTTAGAAGTCGTCAGATCCAATTCTCAATCCACAACTTCAGTCTTCTCTCCACCTCCTGACTAAGAGGTCATCCAATCTCTGTTTGCACATCTCTAGTGACAAGGAACTCATTATCTCTGGAGGCAGGTAGCACCAATCTGTCATTTTGGGGGAAAGATGGTATTCAGGGCTCAAGTGAGGGTAAGCAGAGGTATTATTTTGAATAGTATAATTTCATATGAAAACTTGCAACCCACCCCACCTCTGCTAGATGTTCAGTTCCATGATTATTTGCCCACCAATGCCTTCAATGCCTTTGAGAGACTCAAAGCATTTCTATTTCAAGTTAAAGGGCAACCTGTCCATACCTGCCACATGGAACTCCCACTAAGAGAGAAATAACTCATCCTGGATTTTCTGAAAGTCTACTTTAAAAAGTATTTCAGTTGAGGTGGGGAGTGAAGCAAGAAAAAAAAAAAAGGCTCTGGGGAGTGTGGCTGGGGGAAAGTTCACAGAAAGGCTAGGCTGGGCTCACGAAACACGAGCTTTGCTGAGTTCATGTTTTCATCTTGGCCAGGCCTCAACACCAATGCAACAACTTAGCCTAAAAGTATCTTAACCTTGATCACCACACTCCACTTTTTGAAAAGACACTAAATAGTCATTTGTTTACTTGTGATCTCACAAACATTTTCCTGTCACCACATCTTCATAGTGCCGCTCTTCAGCTCAAATGGAAAGTTGAAGCTCTGGGGCCCATGTGAGCGTTCTGAGGCTCAGGTTCCCCTGGAGGCTCTGTGAACTACGCCCTTAAATCTGGCAACTGAGCTGAGCCTACAGCCAGTACTCAACAGCGACAACACAAATTCCTTCTGGAGGAGGAAATAAAAGGAAGGGTCCTGTAGACAACTGATTCCAGAAGTGGGAAGGAGCACAGGACTTTGATTATCATAAGATGTGAAAACACAACTGTCTTCTTCCCTTGTGCGCAGAGGATAGACAGATGGAATAAGCTAAGCCTGGCCTATGAATGCCATCTCACAGTTTCCACTCTTGGTTTAAACCTCAGCTTCTTTGGGTGACCTCATACTGACCAGTTAAGCCCTCCAGGCCTTTTGTTCAGTCTCTTTAAAATGGCAGCAATAGCCTTTATCATCTTCCAGCCTGTGTTGATGGAAGTTCCTGTTAGCTTCTTTAAATACCTCTAGGCTTCTTTCAGTTTATAAGTGAAAAGAAACCTTTTAAGAAGTGTCGCATTTGCCTTTGAACATCAACACCATTGGGAGATGACCTGTGTTTCTGAAATGCTGATTATTCTAAATAGATACAGTGCAACTATCAATAAGAGAATCTCTTCAGCCCATTGAAAGGGATAGCAAAATTTAAAATGTCTGAGGGTCTTTTCATAGTCTGGCATTTCTCCCCCAAGGTCAAACTTACTGTTATCTTTTCCTACAGGA
This sequence comes from Hylobates moloch, assembly GCF_009828535.3. Lineage (NCBI taxonomy): Eukaryota > Metazoa > Chordata > Mammalia > Primates > Hylobatidae > Hylobates > Hylobates moloch. The sequence continues at coordinate 116,919,703 of NW_026652282.1, forward strand.
TTTCAGACCAAATTTATTCTAATAGATACACACCATGCTTTATGTTTAATAATATTCCATATACCAGTTCCCAGGGTAGAATCATCTCCCCATTCAGCATTATTTGTCAATATCTGTCAAAGCCAAGGAGGTTGGGGTCATAGGAAGGGTCAGGATCACAGTCTCTGGTCTGGAGAGAGCACTGGAATGGAGATAATAAGGCCTGGATTTTACTTCCAGATTCTCCCCTGGGCTTTCTGGGTTGTTGGCTCATCTGTCAGATCCATGGAACTCCCAATTGGCATGATGGAATTAATGACAGGATCTGAGTCTATATGATAATCCTCACCAGAAACAGACAACAGAGTAATGACAGATGCAAAACGAATGATAATTTTAAAACCCCACAGCAGAGCCCTTGTCAAAATGACCTCTTGCAATGCTTCTTATTTTAGGGTATAATGCTAAACAAAGAGGAGAAGAAGAAAGAAAACAGCTTTGAAATGCAAAAAGGTAGGTTTGCTATTTACTAATTTCTATGAATGCCTAAAACTAAAAGGAAGCTTTAAGCTGATCATATTGAACAACCCAGTGTTGTTGCATCAGGGAACTTTTAGCCCTGGAAATAAAACAGGAACACAGTTGTCAAATTGACACCTTCTCTGGTCCCTGTGATTTGGAAAGACTTTGTACATATATATTTATGAAAAAAGGATATGTTCCTTTAATGCTGATGATACCAAATCTGAAGAAATCCCATTATGTTAAATACCTTAATAGAAGCAACCATACAGCCTGATACCACCTACAGTGGAATAAGAAGACAGGAAAGTCATCATTTGGTAACAGTGGCATTCATCACTCATTGATAACAGTTTTTCATGGGGCACAGTGGCCGGTGGAGCCTCTGGGATCAAGGAGTGACAATGTCACAGTGTTCTATTATTTGCCCTGTTCTTAAAGTTAGAGCATCCTGAACATCTCAGGGTTGGAAGAGACCTTGAGAGTTCTCAAATCCAGCACCATCCTCACAACAAAAATCTCCTTGACAATAGCACTGACCGTCTAGCCTCTGATCAAACATGTCTAGGGATGAGGCACCTTCCACCTCATAAGGCAGCCTGATCTGTCTTTGAATGGCTCTAATAATACTAAGATTACCATACTACTCGAGAGAAGTCTTTCCTCCTCAGGTCAAACTTTGTTCCTATAATCTCCACTCACTTGTCCCAATTCTGCTCTTTGAAGCCATAGTGAACAAAGTATAATTGCTCTCCTACCCAGCGGCTGTCCAGATATGGAAGACAGCAATCATGGCGGCCAAGCCTTGACTGAGCTTTTTCTTCTTCGGGCTAAAGATCCCTGATGTCTTCCACTGTTTCTCCTATGACCCTTTCCAGGCCCTTTCTTCTGCCACTCACCTCCTTTTCTTGGACACACTAACTTTTTCCTGTTCTTTTAGAATGTGGCACCGCAAACCAATACAATAATGCCTGAAGTGACTTCAGCAGCAGATTATGGGAAAGAGGGGGTGTTGTTAGAGAGAATATTATATCACAAAGTTGGTGAACATGATGTTATGGCTTCTGCAAATTTAATACACACAAAAACATACATAAATACAGAGATAGAGATACTATTTTCTGAGGCAAAGAGAGTACTCAGACCTTGCCTTAACTGTTGTTCTGGATACTAAATGGTCATCCGACTTCCATGAAGGTTTTATCTTCAGAATGAAACTGCAAGATATGTTGAGTAATAGTACCACACTGTCTGTTAATTACAGAGAAATCTGAGGAAACAGTTTATGCAGATGCTGTCTAGAAGTCTTCAGGGAAATGATAACATTAACCAAACTGGTCATTTAGGTCATGTAATTTAACTCAACATTTATAGGGCACTTACAAAGTGCCCAACATCAGGCTCATAACTGGACAAAAAGAAACTTCCACACAATCTCTGCCCTTAGAAGATTGGCACATCTCATTAGGGAGCAGGGCTTTAACACAAGAAATAATTAAAGATAGATACAATAGTTCGGCCAGTTGCTTGACCAAATCAGAAACCATAAGAATCTTACTAAGTGTGCAGACTTTGGAGCCCACTAAAATCCCCAGTGTATGGAGTTGTTCCTAAAAGCAAGATTCACGGTATGTTTAATGAAGACCAGTGTTTTTAGCCTGTGTCAATCTATGCAAAATGGAATCGAGTATTGATCAACTGTTAGGAGAATGGGATCGATGGAAACAGCCAATTCAATTACTCAGATATTAGAAACCAACTTTTCCTTCAGTGGGAGAGATTTCAGACCATTTTATCTTTCCTTTTACATAATCTATTTTTGCACAGTCTCTATTACACAGCTGTAGAACTGGACCAGATAGTTTTGTGGGCAGTGTTTGCATTATATTAGCCTGACAGTTTGTTTTTGGTTTCATTTCAGGTGATCAGAATCCTCAAATTGCGGCACATGTCATAAGTGAGGCCAGTAGTAAAACAACATCTGGTAAGTCACACAGCATCTGAGCGGTAGCCACCCAAGGGGAAAGGCTGGGATGCTGAAGTCATGTTACCTAATGGTTAAACTCCTCTTTTCCCCTGGGACCCAATTTACAAACCTACCCCTACACTTCTCCTATTCCCTTCTTTGTCTTCAAAGTGAGTTCAAAGGCAGAGATGGGACTTAGAGGGACAAAAGGAGGTGGAATGCAGTCTCGATGTTCTCATTATGTTCTTGCTCAATGGCTGATTCTAAATGATGAATTACTGGGTGGAGGGACCATTATTCTGACAACAGAAGAAATGGCAGGTAGTGACCTCCTGACTGGGAGCATCCCTCCTCCTAACCCGTCTTCACTGTGTGGAAATGGGCCTCATGGGGTATTTCCTGCCATCTGTCAATCCCTGTATGATTAAGCTCAGCCTCACTGAGGCCAGCCTCAGGGAAATTAAAGGTAAAATCATTCTGTAAAGATCAATAGGTCCCAAGACGTTAGATTTTCCAATGAAGTAACAACAGACGACATATTGTGATCTTTTCAACTCTGAACGATTTTATTTCCATATACGTTCTGCCACCATTCTAGCCTTTAGATATTTTTTCCCAAATGTGCGCCTTGCAATAACTGGTGCCGGAGAATATGTAGTATCTGATAAATGGATGGAAACATGCACGCTAACATAAAGTCCCCCATCAACATAAAGGCAAGAGCGTCAGAGGAGTCTTTGAAAAATTCAACAGAGTGCTCCGGAATGGAGTTCTAAGCAGTGCATGTGTGTGTGCGTGTGTGTATGTGTGTGACAGAGAGAGAAAGAGAGACGGATAGAGAGAGAGAGAAAAGACACCGCTTCATCTCTGAAGTGGCTTGGGCTTCTCAGTAGGTGTAACACATGGACAGTTATCATTATCATGGATCATGGTACCAAAGCAAGAGCACTGAATATGGAGTTTTTGAACGCTGGGATTCAAGGACCATGACCACCGCTTGCTGGGTGACCTTGAGCAAGACCCTTTACCTATGCAGCAGTTTTCTACTTCACCTACTTTACAGGGTAGCTTTGAGCATCAAATCAGCTAATGTGGCTGAAAGTGATGCTGTCAAGTGCTGTACAACCATAAGGTGACACTACTTAGTTTACTTCACCATGGCTTAGATGTCAAAAGGGTGACATAAAGCCCCCCATTAATACCAGTTAGTTACACAATATTTAATAATTTTGTCAAGTACCCCTTCCCTCTTCTGAATCAGATGACAACAACAGAGAAATCTCCTAGAAGAATAGCTTCCCACTGGTCTTTTTTCACCTGTATCTAAACCCTTGATCTTGGATATATTTCATAGAGCTCAGATTCTCCCAGAAGGCTTGTAATGGATATCAGTCCTACAATATCTTACAGTCTGCATCACAATAGGTTTCCAGGGGATCAGATGGGAAGACAGTAACATTCCACCCCCACCCCAGTCCCAAACTTCTTCTTCCTACCTAGCCATGCTGCTAAAATGTTGCCCTACATCCCCCAGCAAGTACTAAAATTAGATAAGGACGTACCAAAGTAAACTTACTGAACTAAAAGATTGAGAACCTGCCCTTTTTTTCTCAATAAAATGGTTCAAAAGGGCAAACATTCTAATGAAGCATTGTTTCTGGAGTGGTCTGGAGGGCCCAGATCTGTCAGGCATTTCAGGATGCCTCCCTATTAGTAAAGGGCGAGCCTTAGCAGGTGGGATCTTGTGCCCTGATAGACCTAAGACTATCAAATAGGAATTATTTTTTAAAAAGCTCAAGGAAGCAAACACATTAGTACTTTCACTTTTCCTCAGCCCTCACCCCCATCAGTCAGTCTAGCTTTCTGTGGGAGCTGAGATTTCAAGTCGGGTGCAGACACTACTTTGAACCCACTCAACATCTCAGCCGAGAAAATGGCACACTGTTGGTGGGTACTCTGGCTTAGCCACAAGAATACTGGTACTTTCAAGTTGGTGGCGCCCACTACAATGGGAGATCAAAACATACCGTGAAATAAGCACACAGTTTATTTTCATACTTCCTTGCCTAATTTTAGTCCTTGCTGGGGGAGGCAGATCAGGTTTGCAACAGCATGATCAGGTAGGAAGAAATGGGGTCTTTTCTCTGTGCTGAAGCTGAGCCAGGTAGACTGACAACTCTCTGACTTTGTAAAATTCAAGGCAAGCAAGGTATTCATGGTAATATCAGCAAAAATTTGGTCTGAGTAATTTGGTATGTATAATTTATGATGTCAAATTTTGAAATCATTTGTGCCTTCTTAAGTTCAAGACAAATTGGCTATAAGAACTCTAACGAGAGAAAGAAACTCACTGTGATCTCTTACTTTATTTAATCTTCACAAGTCTCTGAAATATGCTCCAATATGAGCCCCGTGTTGCAGATGAGGAACTGAAGCTCAGGGAGATTTAGAGACTTGCCCAAGCTTAAATAGAGCCTAGATTGGAACATGGCTCTGTCTGACTCTGAAGCGCATGGAAGGGGCCTTGAGAATCCATTCCTATACAAAGCCAATATTCAACATTAAACTATATTTTTTGTCAGAATGTGAACCATGCTCTGCTTCACCTCACCACAAACTTTCCCTGTCTTTGTAACAGTGTTACAGTGGGCTGAAAAAGGATACTACACCATGAGCAACAACTTGGTAGCCCTGGAAAATGGGAAACAGCTGACTGTTAAAAGACAAGGACTCTATTATATCTATGCCCAAGTCACCTTCTGTTCCAATCGGGAAGCTCCGAGTCAAGCTCCATTTATAGCCAGCCTCTGCCTAAAGTCCCCCGGTAGATTCGAGAGAATCTTACTCAGAGCTGCAAATACCCACAGTTCCGCCAAACCTTGCGGGCAACAATCCATTCACTTGGGAGGAGTATTTGAATTGCAACCAGGTGCTTCGGTGTTTGTCAATGTGACTGATCCAAGCCAAGTGAGCCACGGCACTGGCTTCACATCCTTTGGCTTACTCAAACTCTGAACAGTGTCACCTTGCAGGCTGTGGTGGAGCTGACGCTGGCAGTCTTCATAATACAGCACAGCAGTTAAGCCCACCCCCTGTTAACTGCCTATTTATAACCCTAGGATCCTCCTTATGGAGAACTATTTATTATACACTCCAAGGCATGTAGAACTGTAATAAGTGAATTACAGGTCACATGAAACCAAAACGGGCCCTGCTCCGTAAGAGCTTATATATCTGAAGCCGCAACCCCACTGATGCAGACATCCAGAGAGTCCTATGAAAAGACAAGGCCATTATGCACAAGTTGAATTCTGAGTAAACAGCAGATAATTTGGCAAGTTCAGTTTTGTTTCTTTGCGTGCAGTGTCTTTCCATGGATAATGCATTTGATTTACCAGTGAAGATGCAGAAGGGAAATGGGGAGCCTCAGTTCACATTCGGTTATGGTTGACTCTGGGTTCCTGTGGCCTTGTTGGAGGGGGCCAGGCTCTAGAACATCTAACACAGTGGAGAACCGAAAAACCCCGCCCTGCCACCCTCTCGGACAGTTATTCATTCTCTTTCAATCTCTCTCTCTCCATCTCTGTCTTTCAGTCTCTCTCTCTCTCTCTCTCAACCTCTTTCTTCCAATCTCTCTTTCTCAATCTCTCTGTCTCCCTCTGTCAGTCTCTTCCCTCCCCCAGTCTCTCTTCTCAATCCCTCTTTCTCTCTGTGTAACACACACACACACACACACACACACACACACACACACACACACATGAGTCAGGCCATTGCTAGTCAGTTCTCTTCTTTCCACCCTGTCCCTGTCTCTACCACTATAGATGAGGGTGAGGAGTAGGGAGTGCAGCCCTGAGCCTGCCCACTCCTCATCACGAAATGACTGTATTTAAAGGAAATCTATTGTATCTACCTGCAGTCTCCATTGTTTCCAGAGTGAACTTGTAATTATCTTGTTATTTATTTTTTGAATAATAAAGACCTCTTAACATTATCGTTGTTGTTTGAGTACCTAAAGCTCCCAGCCAGGTTGGGGAAAGAGGAAGAATTTGGAGGGAACTTTCCCAACCTTTGTGATGTTTTCATGAACTTTTCTCTCAAGCTACCTACATTATAAAATATCTTGGTGGCAGCACACTTTCTGGAAGTCTGTGACAGCCTTTGATGGATGATGTGCTAGCCTATTCAGTGAAAAGCAATCTAGGTCTTTATTTCCAGCTTCTTCTGAAAAAGTTGCAGGAGATTGAAAGAACTTTTTTTTTTTTTTTAGTTTAAGTTTTAGGGTACATGTGCACAATGTGCAGGTTTGTTACATATGTATCCATGTGCCGTGTTGCTGTGCTGCACCCATTAACTCGTCATTTAGCATTAGGTATATCTCCTAATGCTATCCCTCCCCCCTCCCCCCACCCCACAACCGTTCCCAGAGTGTGATGGTTTTTATTAATCACAGCCAAGTGAGGCTGGAGGGGGTCCTTAAATAAGGAGCAGTGGCATAGCTTATTAATAGCTGTCTAGGTGGTTCTACTTAGGCAAGAGGAAATGGAGCTGGGAAAACCTGAGGGGAAGGAAGTATTGGCCCTCCAGTCTTCCACTGAAGTCAATGGAGCCATTTCTTGTCACCTCCAATAGAGAAATTTTTCATGTAAGAAACCCAGAGTGGCGTGTTCATCTTTACCGGGTAAGTCCTACATGCTCACTGTTGGTTATCTCCCTGGGCACATGGTTTTAACTTAGCAGCACCTTCAAGCCACTAATGCCATGCCTTTTGTTCTCAACTGTCTCCTAGAATTTACCTGCATCTCCAAAGGGTGGGCCTAGTTCCTCAAACCCAATACATTCCAACGGAACTCTTAATTTTCCCCCCCACGCAATGGGATCTGTGTTCAATGTTTCCCATTCCAATGAATGGTGCCTTAATCTACCCTGTTTTTCAAGTCAGAAAACTGGTTTGACTTCACTCTCATCACCACCATGTTCAATCCCTCCAGCCTATACTCATTAACCCTGTCTCTTAAGTAGTCCTTAAGTTAATCTACTTCTTTCTATCTCTACTATTTCTATCCTAGTCCCAACTATCACCATCTCTCTTCTGGAATAGTACAACAGCCTCCTAGATTCCCTGCCTCCACTCTTGCTCCCTTCCATCCATTCTCCATGCACAGCCAGTCCCCTGCTTCTTATGAACCTTGGAATAAAGACCAAAATAATCAATTTCATCTCCTGCTGCCACCTCTCTCGGTCTCTTAAGTTCTAGCCCTCAGTTCCTCTAAGCAAGGTTACAAATGCTTTCCTACCTTAGGGCCCTGGAATGCTGTTTTCTCTTCTTGCAAGACCCATTTCTCTCCCCCACTGCACCCTGCACTTAGCAAGTGCTTCACAGCACTTATCATGGTTGAAGTTTTCCCTACTATGCTGTGAGCTTCTTGAGGACCAAGACCTTGTCCCATTCACCATGATAACTTCAGCGTCTACCACAGGACCCAGCATTGAATTGGCTCTTTATTTGGTGCATGAAGGAATAAATGAATGAATAAATACAGCTGCTTATAACTCAATAGCCCAGAAAATAATTCTGTGTGTTGGCTGAGGCAAAAATTTGCTACACTGAAAGGATCCTCATTATGTCAAAAATATCTGGATGATAAAAATGCACTCATGGCGTAAAAAATGACTGAGAATTATGCTGTAGCTAAAAATAGATAATATGTTTTTATTATACATTTCATGATAATTTGCAAAATAATACATGTTTGTTCCAAACTTCAATTGAACATTTTCAGCATTTTCCTATAAATGAAAAAGACTCGAGTACATTTCTGATGTACGTGTAATAGTCTGATCATAAATTATCTAACTTAGTTCCATTTTTATAATCATGTCACTTCTGCCTTCTATCTAAGGGGCAGGGTGAGAATGTTTGAAATACCCAATAATTATATCTAGATAAAGAGAAAATAAACAAAGGATAAAATATCACTGCCTCTGTTACTTGACGGTTAGCAAATGACCACAAAACGCAAACAGTGTGCTCTAGCAAGCTGTCAGAACAGGGGCGCCCCCACTTAAATGGAAATGACATGTAAACTTTTGGGCTTCAGGAGAGAATACGTTCTGTGCTACATTCAACTATTTTCACAGGGCCCAATGCCACTGTGTTGGGAACTGCACTGCTTTAGACTTTTAAAGTAGTCTGAAGTACTTTTGAGACACAGAAACATGGAACGAAGTATGATTTTTATGTTATTTTTCTCTGTGAATCACATCTCCATTAAAACAAAACAAAACAAAACCAGAAATGCTCATTGTAGTGTAGTAGTTAAATCTCGAGTCAGACAGATACAGTCTTAATCTAGGCTCCACTATTAACCAGCTTTATAAGTACAGGCAAGTCATTTCACCTCCTCTAGTCCTCTGCGTTTTCATCTGTAAAGTGGGAATGAAAAGAAGACATGCTGGGCCAGGCATGGTGGCTCACGCCCGTAATCCCAGCAGTTTGGGAGGCCGAGGCAGGTGGATCACTTGAGGTCAGGAGTTCGAGACTAGCCTGGCCAACATAGCAAAACCCTGTCTCTACTAAAAATACAAAAATTAGCCAGGCATGGTGGCGCATGCCTGTAATCTCAGCTACGTGGGAGGCTAAGGCAGCAGAATCACTTGTACCCAGAAGCAGGAGGTTGCAGTGAGCCAAGATGGTGCCAGTGCACTCCAGCCTGGGCGACAGAAGCAAGACTGCATCTCAAAAAAAAAAAAAAATGTTTATAAAGATTCAGTGAGATTGTCCACAGAAAGTCCCCAGCAGAATCTGCTCTCTGGAGAAGATCATCATGTAAGAAGCACTAAGGTGGGTCTCTACATGGTCCCCAGCACACCTGTCTGCATTCAGTGGTGCAAGTGGACAGGGTGCCATCTTAAATGGTTGAAACCTCTGAGACCAAGGAGAATGCCTGGCAACCCAGGTACACATGAGAGCCTTTGCCCATGTACTAGATCAAAGACCACACCCAACGTGAAGCAAAGTGAAACCAAAAAAAAAAGAAAGAAAGAAAAAGCAAACATTACAGTAGACCTGTGGATAGCAAAGACCCTTGTTTTTATGGTATAGTTTTATTGTCAAAAACTGTTAAGTGCTGGGGGCTTGGAGTTGCCAAATTTTTCGGTAGATTTGAGATTACATATATATATTTAGATGGAGTCTTACTCTGTTGCCAGGCTGGACCGAAGTGCAATGGCACGATCTCAGCTCACTGCAACCTCTGCTTCCTGGGTTCAAGCGATTCCCTTGCCTCAGCCTCCCGAGTAGCTGGGGCTACAGGTGCATGCCACCACGCCCAGTTAATTTTTTTTTTTTTAATTTTAGTAGAGATGGGGTTTCACCATGTTGGCCAGAATGGCCTCGATCTCCTGACCTCGTAATCTGCCCACCTCAGCCTCCCAAAGTGCTGGGATTACAGGCGTGAGCCACCGAGCCCAGCCGAAGTTCTATATTTAGGAATGTTTCTTTAAAAGACGATGACCATTGATTCCCAGTCTAAGGGGCATCAGCACACAAACCTCCCCCTTCTGTACCACACTTTCACACTCCTCTGAGTCATTCTTCAAGCAATTCAGTAACTTTCAGGAAAACTAGTTAAATATGTAGTTATTTTTCCCTGCCTCACTCCTGCAGTTCCACTGAGTTATCTATAAGGTAGCTGCATCCATGGGTCTGGAGATCAGGAGAAAAGTCAGAATGGAAAACCGTGGACATGGGAGTCATCTGCATTTTGATAAATGAAGTTATGGGGGTAGTCAAGGTTGTCCAGGAATAGGCTATAGATTGGAAGAGATGAGGAAAAGAGGATCAGCAATGTTCAGGGGACAGGCAAAGGAGGCAGGTCCAGCAAAGGAGACTGAGGGGTGACTGAATGAATGCCAAGAAAATGTGGGCTCATGAAAACCAAGGAAGGAGAGATTCATCAAGAAGGCAAGGGTCAAATACTGCAGAGACGTCAAGGTGAGGATCGAAAAGCTGATGGATTTGTCAATTATAAGCTTAATGGTGACTTCACAAAGGTGGATGGCTAAGGTAGGAACTTTAGCATGCACCAAGTGTGCAGGAGGATATGTGATAGAGAGAGCATGGGTCCGAGAGTCAGACAGACTAGGGTTTCAAATCTCAGCTCCACCATGTACTAGCAAGTTACTCAACGTCTCTGTGCCTCTGTTCATTTGTAAGTGGAGATAACAACAGTAAATACTTAATAAGGTTGTTGTGAGGCTTACATGAGCTTAATCATGTAAACCACTTAGTACAGTGCCTAGCACACATGAGATGCCATGTTCTATCTATTGGCTCAGAGCAGGAATCATAAACCACTGAAGGTATCTCAGGCAGAAAGATAATTAGTTGTCTACAAAACCATTGGGCTACAGAAGTGGAAGTCGAGGGAAGTCAGGAGGCTGCCACTGGACTAATGGCTTCAAGGTCATATCATTGCAGTTGTGATGCACATGTTAGGAGGCTGCTGCCACCACTATAGTCTCTCACTCACAAAGCTGTGAATAGACACACTGGAATGTGGAGTACAGAAGCCACAAACACATCTTTGGAATCGCCTGCTGGCCACCAAACCCCAAGAAGATAGCCTCTGCCCAACTTAAGCCTTCCAAATTTTGTTGGCAGAAGTGAACATGTATCTGAACCCACATTTTATCCAGAACCCTAGCTGCAAGGGAGTCTGGGAAATGGATTTTTCAGCCTTTATGTTTTTGGAAAGAAACAGAAAAGGGGTAGGAATGCATGTGGAGCAGCAGATAATCTCCACCTCATCAATCTTTAAGTGGAACGAATATTTTCATCCTGAGTGCTGACACCAGCATTCCAACTGTGGTCAAAATATAGGATTATCACTGATTGACAAAATCCTGCCAAATTGAAAGAGGAATCAGGACAGGAATAAATATCAAGGGATAAGCTTGAGCAGGAAAACATATTTTTCTCTAATATTGAAAAGCAGATGGTGAGCAGGGATATAATTTATAGGCTTGGACCAGAAGAAGAGAGGTAGAGAAGTTAAGGAAGGTTCTATCTCAGGGCATGTATTATCTCTGTAAAGTTGGGAGCAAATGTCATCTGCCCTGAGTGAAAAAGATTGAGACTGGCTAGAGGGCTTGGTGAGAGCAGACTAGCTAATGAGGGAAATGGGAGAGGAAGCTGACACAGCACAAGAAATCTTTCTGCATACCGGCTAGCAAAAAAAAAGCAAAAGACTTATTTTTATAAAGCACTGTTTATTTTTATGTATTGAAAATGTCCATTTTAAAAGTCTTCAAAATAAAAACAAGTTAGAAAATCTGAGCTTGTGTTAAGAAGGGGCAGGACAGAAAAGGAACTGAAAGGCCTCTACAGGCAGCAGTTTAATTACAGGGCAACAGGAACTCATTTATAGAGTATTGTAAACAACACAACTATGGCGACACTGCTCTCAGATTAACATGGCTTCATTTCCTTTATATTATTGTTTAGTGTGTAAGCATGGTTACCACTCAGCACAAGCTTCATTATCCAGAGTACCGAGGGCCCCCCATCAGAAGGGCCAAGTCCCCAAAACATGCATATGTACTCATCACTGTAAAATGAAGACCTTTCAATATTTTCAGCAATCAACTAAAGTATGCCATAATCACAAAAATGTTTCCTATAGATGCAGTTTGCACATTTATTGCAAGCCATTGACTAACCACAGAATGGGCAGATGTGAAGATCTGTGTTGATGTTGTTATTGGTGGTAGTAGTACTGATGTTTTTAATTTTTAAGTGAAGGATGTTATATCTAAATGGCTGTGCTAAAAAATAGAACAGCCATTCCTAGAAATTTCTTTACTCTTCAGCTTCCAAACACGGCTGTGTGTGGTTGGCTGATGTTGGACTGCAAGAATAGTCCATTTCCTGTGGATGGTGTAATTTCTGCTGTGCAGCAAGCAGACAACAGCCCTGTACCACGTAGCTATGGGACCTTGAGACTCTCAGTACCAAAAATAAAAAGGGCTCCTCAGCAAGCTGAGGGTTTCAAACTTCAAGTTTTGTTTTTTCAGAGACAGAGGTGTCTCTCTGTTACCCAGGTTGGAGTGCAGTGGTGTCATCACAGCTCACTGCAGCCTTGACCTCCTGGGCTCAAATGATCCTCCCACCTCAGCCTCCTGAGTAGCTGGGACCACAGGTGTGGGCCACCATGCCTGGCTTCAAGTTTGGTTTTTAAACAACATTTGCAAAACCCACATTTATAGGCATCCATCAAATATATTATAAAGGCAATTCTGATCAGCCCTTTGGCCTCAATTTCCAGTGACCTTCCCCATCTGGCCAAATTTCTCTTGTCTTTGGGGGAGGGAGGGGTGAGTGGCACTGAACCTTAGGCCAACTTTCAATGGTGCTGAATTTGGATGTGACTGTCTTCTAAACCTGGTTTCTCACGGTTCTAGTTTCTGGGATAAAGTGGATGGTGTGATTCAATGAGCAACTTGGGTTAATCAGTCCCGAGTAATCCAGCACACAGCTACTAGAGGGGCCCTTTTGTTCTGGATGTACAAATTGGACCAGAAGCATATTTCTGCAAATACTGCTTAGAGTCCCACCCAAAGAGGCCAATTAAAATTACAACTTCTCACAGCATATATGAGAGAGTAATAAAGTGAATGAAAGCTGTCTACTAGGGCACAGTATCTTCTTAATGCAGATTGTTTTGAAGGATAAAATGTCACAGTTTGAATATGCAACATACATAAAGTAACTGCTCACAGTCTACCTACATTTTTTTAAAAAGTAAGCAAAGCACATACATACTAGTTTACACACCACTTGGTACGGTTGGCTAAAAGCACTGGGGAAATAGAAAACTTACACACTAGGCAGAAGGTGAGGAAAAGAAACCTATCATGCAATGGGAAAAGGCGGTCAACTCTGCTACTAAAAGGGAGGATTGTCCAGTAGAATTTGCTGATGGATTTGGTGTTGGTGTGGGTGACCAGAGCTTCTGCCCCCCTGAGTTACAATTTACACGACACAAAAGGAATAAGGGTACTACAGTTTTCTTGGTCTTATAGACAACATAGGGCAGTAATTTTAAAACCTGTGATTGAGGGGAGGCATGTGATGGTCTAAGGAAGGGCAGCTGGATCATTGGGTAGATGTGTTTGTCTTTCATCCTACTCTAGCCATCGTCTGGAAGATTTATTTGCCTTCAGTAAATTAAGTACTAAGAGGCTTGTAGGTACAGGAAAGCACTGGAGGGAAAGTTGGGTTCACATTTAATAAGCCTTGGCCAGCTGCTTTGCAAGGGCAGCCAGCCCAAAGAATGTGACCTGAGGGCAATGGCTGTTGCAGAGGCACTGTGAACTGAAGGCAATCTGAAGACCTTTTAAGTAACTGGTCTGCCATCCCTTTCTCTTTCTTACTGAATGGAAAAGACTCTGGGGCCATTTCTACCACCCCTTCCTGCTTTTTCACCTGTTGGAAAAAAAAAAATGAACAACCAACCAATAACCAAACAACAGCATATGCCCAAGCGCGCACGTGCGCGCACACATACACGCACACAGAGGGGAGAGAGACAGAAGGGGGGGAGAGAGAGAGAGAGAGACTCAAACACAAAACAAAAGCCAAAGATGTGAGCAAACTGAGTCAAATCATTCAGCCGGATATTTCAAGATGCCCTGAAGGCACACTCCGCCCGGTGGCACAGTGATGGTTATGGAAGAATTGAGGTCTTGCTACTGGACTCGGCTCGAATACACTCATCTGTTTGCTTCAAAAGCCTCCGCACCAGCTTTTCTAGGTCCCTTCTTGACTTCAATTCTTCTTCCAGGCATTGCTTCATTCTTTTATTTTCCTATGATGGGGAAAGATTTGTTGATTACCAAACAGAGAGGGGCCCTTCCAAGGGCTCCTCCTGCTCATCCTCGGGGCAGCTTTCATCACTGACTCTCTTTCCTTCCTCAACCTTCCCTCCCTCAGCATCTATGACAAAGCAGCGTGTCGATTCTCCTGCCTGTCTCTGGGAAACCTTTTGGATTCTTCTTCCCTGCCCTGATCCTCTTCTAATTTAACTCGCTTTTCACTTAGTGTCACTTCTGTTTCAACCCAAGTGTCTATTAAGGGGACTCCTAAATATCTCTGGTACTGACCTCGTCTACTGAGAATCGGGTCCACAATCTTAACTGCCAGCCTGGTATTTTTTATTATTATTATTATTATTATTATTATTATTATCATTATTATTATTATTTTAAGAGATGGGATCTCACTCTATCACCAGGCTGGAGTGCAGTGACATGATCCTGGCTCACTGCAGCCTCAAACTCCCGGGCTTAAGTGATCCTCTCACGTACCTGAGATTACCTGGCAGCAGCTTGGTATTTCCACCTAGATATGTCACAAGCACCTTTAACTCATCAGGTCCTAAAGTGAACTCAGTATCTCTCTCAACACCCCAAACTTCTCCTCCTCCTGTGATTACTGATCTCCATGAAGGGGCACCACCATATGCAACTAGCCACCCTGGGAAGAAGCTTCATCTTTAATCCCTGGCTCTTTCTTAATCTCAAAATCATATTATCCTCGTCCATAAGTTCAAACTCTGCAATATGCCATCCTTTACATTAGTTTTCCTCCTCCCCAGCCTCATTACCCTGCCTCAGTTCAGGACTCTGACAGGTCTCACCCTGAGTTTTGTAAGAACCTCCTAAGTGGTCTTCTAGGCCCTGGTCTGTCTCCCCTCCCATGCATCCTTCACTCTGTCACCAGATACAGTCAGTCCTCACACACAAGGCACAGTGTGCATCACGGAGCACTGGACCACATCGGCAGAAAAGCCCACAAACCATGATGAATGGTTCTCTTTACACTTACACACTCATGAATGACTAGTCTTTTCTTTTTTTTTTTTTTTGAGACGGAGTCTTGCTCTGTCGCCCAGGCTGGAGTGCAGTGGCGCAATCTCGGCTCACTGCAAGCTCTGCCTCCCGGGTTCACGCCATTCTCCTGCCTCAGCCTCTCCGGGTAGCTGGGACTACAGGCGCCCACCACCACGCCCGGCTAATTTTTTGTATTTTTTAGTAGAGACGGGGTTTCACCGTGGTCTCGATCTCCTGACCTCGTGATCCGCCCGCCTCGGCCTCCCAAAGTGCTGGGATTACAAGCGTGAGCCACTGCGCCCGGCCGACTAGTCTTTTCTTAAAGTCTGTTTATGGATGTCAGAGAACAGGAAAGTTGTAACTAACTTTGGGACTCTATTGTGAACTACTACATAGAAATAAAAGCAAGCCTCGGAAATTTAAATTCAAGGCTACATGATAAAATCAACAAAACCTACCTTGATGACACAAGGAAAATAAAAATCCCCCCTCGCTATCTTGCTCCTAGGCCTTCCCTGAAAGCATGAGCAGTGTGAGGCAAGGAAAAGAGAATGGTTCTGTTACCCGAGAAAATGACTTTTATATTTTATTACCTGCTTCAGTTCTTTGACCTCGTCCTTCAAGGCGTAAACAGTATCAACAAGGCTCCTAGAACATAAAGATAAAATTCAGAGACAAATGGCTTGCACTGAGGTACTGTTAAAATACTTAACAATAAAAGCCACTTTATAAAAATACAGATCCCGAAAAACAGTGGACTTTCTAGCTGATTGGGAATGGTACTGCTCTAAATGGTTTCCATCTTCTTCATTTTGATGGAAGAACAACCACCACCACACATGCTTAGCTAAATGCAATGTCATTACACCTTTTCTATACTTCCCTCCTCCTTTTCTACTCACTTCCCAGCTTGGGTGAACAAAACACAAGAGACTAGGGCCCGTCACTAAGCTTTTCTTTTTCTAGCTTTGTTGAGGGATAATTGACAAAGCTGTGTACAATGTGATGTCTTGATATATGTATACATTGTGAAGTGGTTACCATAATCAAGCTAATTAACATATCCATCTCCTCACATAGTTACCTTTTGTATGTATGTGGTGGAAATCCACACTCTTAGCAAACTTCAAGTATACTCCATTGTAAACTATGCAGTCTTCCCTCCCTTGGTATCCATGGGGTATTGGTTCAAGGACCCCCATGGATACCAAAATCCACAGATGCTCAAGTCCTTAACATAAAATGGCATAGTATTTGCATATAAACAATGCACATCCTCCCATATATTTTAAATCATATCTAGATTACTTATCATACCTAATACAATGTAAATGCTATGTAAATATTTGTTATACCATATTACTTAGGAAAAAAACAATATGGTATAATACAGTGCATACATATATCAAGACATCACATTGTACACCTTTGTCAATTATCCCTCAACAAAGACGGAAAAAGAAAAACTTTATTAGGTATGAAAAAAATCTGTACTTGTTCAATACAGATGCAACCATCCATTTTTTCTGAATAATTTTTTGATCTGGGGTTGGTTGAATCCACAGATGCAGAGCCCACGCATGCAGAGGGCCAACTGTAGTCAACACGCTGTACATTAGTTCTCCAGAACTTATTCATCCTGCATACCTGAGATTTGGTACCCTTTGACCAGCATCTCCCCATTTCCTCTTTCCCCTCAGTCCCTAGAAACCGCCATTCTGCTCTCTGTTTTTAGGAGTTCGATGTTTTCAATTCCCGTCATAAGGTTTTGATTTCTCTAGCTTTGGGGCAGGAATGAACATCACCTATCATATAATGAAAGGTATCACAAGACTGCCTAGTCTACAATATCTGTGCTATGACATTGCCCTTCTCAGTTCTCTGACTGCACATGACACAAAGTCAGAGGCATTCTTTCTAGAATATCCCAACCATACGTTACCCAAAAAAGGATGAAGTACCCTGGCTGGGTTGCGGAACAGCCTTTTCCTCTCTGGGTCTCTCCCTGGACAAAGATTTTGGAGATCTAAGTTTTGGTTCTGATCCTGCCACTTACTAGTCCTCTGTTCTCCAGGAACCAGTTTCCTTCTAATCCTCTCTTGATCTTAGTTTCTTTACATGTAAGATGGGGATAATAGCACATTTTCTGAAAACCTCACAAAGTTGTAAAAATGAATATAGTTATAATAAGAATTAACTATCATTATTTATTGAGTGCTAGCCTTTATACTTATTTCACTTAACCTCACAACAACTCTGAAAGCATTACCATCATCCTTATTTTACAGATGAGGAAACTGAGGCACAGAGAGGTGAAGCAACTTGCCCCAGGTCACACAGCTAATGAGTAGCAGACGTGGGAGTTGAACCACACTGTTTTTTGCTTGAGCCCAAGTACTTAACCATTTTGCTGTATCACTTCACACACCAGATGTAAAATGCATTGACAATGCCAAGCACCTTGAAATATGCTGTCCTATGCAAATTTAGGCCTGACTTCAGAAATGACTCAAGTTTAGACAAATGAATTATTTGGCTACTTTGTGTTAATTTTATGAGCCAGAAGGTACTTAACCTGATTTTCCCCATTAGGTCACCCACACTACTGTGTAAAGGTAAGTCAGAGACATAATTTCCCTGAACTTCCTGTACCTCAGTTTCTTTATCTGTGAAAGTGGTGAGAGTAATGTTTATCTAACTGGATTGCTGTAGGATTTTAAATGATGTCGAATATGTGAAAGCACAGCTTCTGACTCAAAACATGTGAGTGGCATCTCTCTGGGCAAGGAAATTGGTTCTGTGGCTGGAATTCCCGGCCACTTCCTAAACTCATCCAGGGCACTGATGTTCCCACGTGCTCAGAAGCAGCTTACTGGATGGGGAGCTGGCTGCAGGGGCAGCTGCCAGCTGGAGCTGCCTTGGAGGGCTATGCCACCTCTGCCTTTCCTTCCTCCTTCCTTTTGTTAGTGGGTAGCCCTCTAAAGTCTCCCAAATGCATGCACAGCAATGCAGGCCGCATTCCCAGATAAGGAGGGGTTGTCCCTCATCATAGACTCTCTAGGAGGCCCCCGTCCTACCAGACCTTCTTGCCAGCCCCAAGAGAAACTAGGCAAGGTTTTGCCTGTTCTGCTCACTTTTCTTCCATGATGGTCTGGCCGTTGCTTCTGGTTTCTTCAATGATGAGTTTCTCTTCCTCAGGGAGCAGGACTTGTGGAATGGAATCTTTTCGAGTACCTACAAACAAAGGTTGCAAGAGGGAGGAGGAGGGAGAGTTACTAGTGAAGAGTAGAAATAGTGGGTGTTAGTTCTTTTCCATTATTGTTACAGAAGGGTCTTTGTTCATAGCATGTGGCTACATTACACCCAGAGGACAGTCACCCATCATTTGCTGACTAAATTTTCCTGACATGAGAAATTCTAAATGGCCAAATACACTGATTCAATCTTGCCGAGGTGGGAAGCATTTTGTATTCAGCAAAATAATGCAAAAGAGCCCTGTAATACCTGTCTACAACCAAGACCTCCATTCTTTCCTGTTTTGCCTCCTCCAGAGCAAAGAGCTGACCAGTGATCACTCTTCCCTGCAAATCTCCAGGGAAGGACACACTACATCCTATGCTACGGTGTTTTGTCATTGTAGTAAAAGGTTGACAGTAGCACTGCACTGAAACACAATGTGTTTAAAGGGCCTCAGAAGCATCATCACCCCCATTTGTTCTCTTTACAGTCTTATAGGGTAAGGTAGGTATGTCTCCTAAGACCATTTTCATCAAGGGTGGAGTAAGGTTTGGAGATTATCACATCATCAGCAAAGATGTAGGTGTCCTCTGCCCAGAATGTCTCCAGGCTCTGGGACAGAAGAGGTGACAGAACAGGCATGGGGGCACAACCAAACAGCTCTCCTGCACCTCCCTCACTCTGGATCCTTCCTCTCAGAGCTCAAGTGCTTAATCTTGGGTCTCTCTGAGCCACTGGCTTCCTCTCTTCTAGGCCAAGTTCCTTCAGAGGTGTGCACACTCACTGCCTTCACTTGACTACCTCCCCTTTCTAGAGGTGAGATGTGTCTCTGCCTTCTCCAGGGCCTAGCACTTTGTAGGTGCTTAATACAGGTGGCCCCCCATATCTGCATGTTTCACATCTGTGGATTCAACCAAATGCGCATTGAAAATATTCAGAAAAAATAAAAAACAATACAAATTTAAAACCCAAGGCAGTATAACAACTATTTACATAGCATTTACATTTATTAGGTATGATAAGCAATCTAGAGATGATTTAAAGTATATGGGAAGATATATGGAGGTGATAAGCAAATACTCCACCATTTTATATCAGGGACTTAAGCATCGTTAGATTTTGTTATCTCTGGGGGTCCTGGAGCCAATCGCCTGCAGATACCAACGGATGAATATAAGTGGAAAGCAAACTGACTGAATGACTGGCTGAATGCAGTAAGAGCCAAGGGCAGTCAGTTGAGAGAAACAGGGTTTCTGGTTAGAGAGGGATAGAAGACAGGAGGTCACCATGATGCTAAATGATCTGCTGTGTGACAAGCACAGTGCCAGACATCTTCCACATGTAAAAGGTTGGGTAGGGAGCGAGGGTGAAGATGTGTCTTTTTAAGCCAGAATATCTGGCTGCACTTCCCAGCTGCAGACCCATCCACTCTGTCAAATATAAAAATAGGTGGTGCGGGAGGAGATGAGGTCAGATTTTGTAGAAGGGATGCTTCTGGTATCTCTTTGTCCCCCTCTCTTCTCTAGTTCTCAGAACTAAAACTGCCCTCACTTTCCTCTCCTGGCTCCGTGAAACATGTTATCAGAGCTATTCATGCCCAAAGCCACAGCCAGGTTTTCTCTGTGAAGCAGAGTGTGACAGTCCTCTCTTCACGGCCAAATGTGTCAACTTTCACATTGAATGCCTTCTCTCTCTCTCTCTCTCTCTCCCTCCCTCCCTCTCTCTCTCTCTCTCCCTCCCTCTCTCTCTCTCTTTTATTTCTTTATTTTTGACAGTGTCTCACTCTGTCACCCAGGCTGGAGTGCAGTGGTGCAATCTTGGCTCACTGCAACCTCCGCCTCCCGGGTTCAAGAGATTCTCCTGCCTCAGCCTCCCAAGTAGCTGGGACTACAGGTGTGCGCCATCACACCCGGCTAACTTTTGTGTTTTTAGTAGAGACAGGGTTTTGCCATATTGCCCAGGCTGGTCTTGAACTCCTGGTCTCAAGGGATCTGCCTGCTTTGGCCTCCCAAAGTTCTGGATTACAGGTGTGAGCCATGGTGCCCAGTAGAATGCTTCTTTTATGTCAGTCTTAGAGATGCATTACTTTGAAAGAATATGTCAAGGCACCTAAGAAATCCCCTCCCACACTCAAATGATTAGTCACTGGATGTCCAAAATGGAGTACTATGGAGTATTCATTTCTTATGCAGGTGCAAAAACCTCACAAAAGGTATTCTGAATGTCTATAATAATGGGAGACAAAAGACATAATCAAAGTGACCTCTCTTTTAAAAAGCATAAAGATGAATCAGAAAATATTATCTCACTTTCAGTTTGTAACCTGAAAGTTGTTTGGGGAAATACCCTAACCTAATAGCTCCCTGATCAATTTTATACATTTTGGACAACCTCGGCTAAGCAGCTACATTTCCAGATTTTCAGAGCAACTTTGAAACCTGAGTTTGGTGAAGCATTGTTCGTTTAAATATGCAGCTGATCAAAGATAGTATTTTGACTTCCTTTCCAAATCTGCCTATAAGAAGAGATTAGCATCAGTTCACAGACACAGGAACTCTCTGGGCCCTTTAATTCCTAACTAGTGTTGGTGAAGGTATCTGTGTACTTCAAAGGAGAACAACTTTTAAAAAAAATTTCACTTCTATCACCTCCAACTCTTTTACTCTTGCATCTCTCTTTCTGGGTGAAAAACAACAGTGGGTAAACAAACCGCTTGGTAGCTAAAACCACCTTATCTGAAAGATGCAGTCCTGCACCACTCCTCTGCACCAAGTCACCTGCTTTCCACACCCTGCAACCCGTCCTGGTTGCTTTTCTCTTTTTCTAAAAGACACTAAACAGTAAAGAAGAAACGTCACTCACTAGAGAAAGTAGTTTGGGGGAACCTACTTGAGCCATGGCCTTGTTGAAAATTTGCGCTGGTGCAGTAGGCTTCGATCACTTTAAGGATCTGAGCATCCTCTTCCAGAGCAGCTGTACCTGTGAAATTTAATTCATCATGACTTTTCCCAGATATATGCTTTTGGACCCTCAAAATGATGCAGCACACTCCACTGCCTGGGACTGGCTTCTCTGACCAGTAGAGTGTGAAAGGCAGGGGAAAGAGCTGTCCAACGCTGGTGATGGAGAAGCGTGACAGCATCCTCATGGAGCTTTGGAGTCAGCCTCAGTGAGCTCAGCTTAGTGGAGGGCCTACTCCTGAAGCCCAGAGCTCTACATTGGGACCGGGGTGGGGGGGCGGTGTTTTGTCAGTGGTCTCAGTGAGGCCAAAATCACAGCACTGAGCTTGTTGCTAGCTTAGCTCTCATCGATATACCCCAGCCTTCCTCTCCTTTAACTTTCAAAGCTCACCTTTAGGAAGCTTTCCCTCATTAACCCCACCCAATTTTCTTTTTTTTTTTTTTTTTTTTTTTGAGATGGAGTCTTGCACTCTTTCCCAGGCTGGAGTGCAGTGGCGCAATCTCGGCTCACTGCAAGCTCCACCTCCCTGGTTCGCGCCATTCTCCTGCCTCAGCCTCCCGAGTTGCTGGGACTACAGGCACCCACCACCACGCCCAGCTAATTTTTTTTTGTATTTTTTTTTAGTAGAGAGGGGGTTTCACCATGTTAGCCAGGATGGTCTCGATCTCCTGACCTTGTGATCTGCCCACCTCGGCCTCCCAAAGTGCTAGGATTATAGGCGTGAGCCACCGTGCCCGGCCAACCCCACCCAATTTTCTAACCAGTTGGCATAGTCACTCATTTTCCCTTCTCCCTTCTCCTCTACTCCAAACTCATTCTTGCAATGGCTGGATGGCAGCACCCTGTGAACGTGCCAATGTGCATAACCAGGTGGGGGGTGGGGGGTGGGGCATGCCAAAGCTGAAGTGGAGCAAATATTTATCCAAACTATATTCCCAGCTGATACACACAATTCTGTCACCTCTTTGTGAGACATCACTTACTCCTTCACATGTGTCCCAAAGTACCTTGTGTCCCAAAATACCTTGTTCACAGCCTTATAGCCAAATATGTCCATATCGACTGGCTGACTGACTTTGCAGTCTGTCTCCAAACGAAATCATGTTTCTAGATGTGGGCAGGCTGATTCCCTGAGTAACTGAGAGCATCACTGAGCATGGGACTTCTGGAAGGACTTCAGCCTTCGGGTCTATTTAGTCTATCGCCCTGCAGAAAAATATCTCAAGTATCAGAAACTAAGAGGGAAAAAATGTATCCATAGGAAATGGGTCCCTTTAGAGGTTCTAAACCAGGTGAGGCCAAATACTCAACACGAAAATGATACAGATGACATCTGCCTAAGATGACATGAAGTGCAGCCGTAAGAAGCTTATTCAAATGTTTAAGAAGTGACCAAAGCTTTCCATGCATTCTTCTTTATATGTAAAAGACAATGTCAAGAAAAAATTGCTCCAATCATCTGCTTTCAAATAAATCGTCGCATAAAAGAAGATTCTCATGTTAATTTATCCATAAACAACTTTCAGAAAGTACAAAACACATACTTTTCCTAATCACATATTCCTCCTCCGATGGTTTTCTCTCAGTCTTCCTTTTATGAAGAAATTTCTTCATCGTTTTAGGGCTTTTGCTAGACTCCTGTGAGGACAGAGGTTTCTTAATGAATTAAAATTCTCCCTCAAAAACAAAAGTAAAAGCACGAATGAAACTAAGTAGAATTCCTCTCTCTTATTTTGACAGTCTCAGTTAGGAGTACATCAATGTTTAATTCTATGCACAATTAAAATGGTTCCAATAAACTCTAAAAGGTTAAATGAAACAGAGGCAAAGACATTATCCTCTCAATTTGCACAGAGGTGGGACTAAGAGTGGAGTGTGCCTACTGAAAATGTGGCAGATTCTCCAGGAGGCCAAATGGCTTTAGGGAACCATCTGCAGAGAAAGTAAGGGATGTCAACCCTAAAAACGTAACAGTATTCTTAATTTGGTTTACGTTCCCCACTGATACAGTTTTAGGGGAACTAAATAACCACTGTAACCACTAGTGTAGTATTGATCACTTTTCAAAGAGCTTCAAAGCTATTTAAATAATTCTGCCTTAGAAACAGTCCCACAAATAAGAATATAATTTCCATTTGTGAGACAGGAAAATTAAGGCAGAAAGACTAAGCCATTTTTCCACAGTCAGGGAGAAGAACCAAATGAAGGATTTCCTAAAAAATAATTTTGGGTTAGAAGTAACACACCCACAGCCAAACTTAACTATCCATATATAAAGCCATGTATTTAACTAGTAGACAAAATAAATGTACTGAATTTGTTTTTGCCATATGAGTAACCAGCAGGTCAAAAAATACTCATTGTCAATATCCTTAATCCTTTATCCAATAATCTGTAAACAGATTAGGACCTTAGACTTAGGAAAAAACTCTCATGATCACCTTATCCCAATTTTCCAAGAAATGTGTATACATGGAGCATGGATATTAATTATTAATAGTACCTTAAAATACAGGAAACAAATCATTTATTTCACTTAGCCACAGTACTTACACTTGAAAAAAAAGACAAGATACGAAAAACTCTCACATGACAAAAATAACAGGAAAAAAACAGAATTTTAAAAAAACACAGGAAAATGGGCATTTTAGGGCATTATGACATTTTTATATGTATTTCACACAAGCCTGCTTTTTGAACAAAGTACTTACATGTCAAAATTGCATCTTCATATTTTAGCCACCAATTATAACAAGGGACAAAACAAGCATAAGGGAAAGCTTCATTCATCAAAGGTTACAGCACAGCATTATGATGTCACTGTAAGCCAAAGATATTGTACTACCCTTACCTTTAAGATATAAGACATCCTCTAAAATGAATATGTAAAGAAAGAGAAGATGAGCGTGAGAGGTCGATGGTTATAATGACCAAATCCACTTATCAATAATTCTAAAACAACATTTGAAATGTTAGTGTTATCATAAATTACACAGAGGGAATATAATCACATTTCCCACATTAGTTTCAGATGCAATATTATCATGCAAAAGCCCGAGGAATACAGTTCTGTGCAGAATAACAAATGCTGAAAACAACTGAAATACATACTATCTTGTAGGAATATATTAATAACTCTCTTCCCCCAGCAGAAACGAAGTGATCATGCCTTAGTTTTAATAGATTAGTTTTGTGAAAGATTAAGTCAACTTTACTCTTCAAAGCTCACCTTAATTTGAATTTAATAACTGATAATTATAAAATATCCATCATTAAAAAGGGGGTCTAGGTAACTATGAAGTGGCACTCCTGGTTTACATAGTCAAAGAAGAAAATTGGATGATTGCAAGAATTGCAGGTAAATTTCCAAAGCAAATCTGTGGGACTGCTTCCTGACCAAATTCTATACAGAGTTACATAACAAAGATTCAGTTCGAGGGTTGTTTGTCCTATCATGTCAAGTTGAAAGGATCAAAAAATCCTCCAGTGTCCAAATATTGTCCTATTTTTACTGCACTTAGAGTTGGTAGCAACAATTAATCGAAACAAAAGCACGGTGGTTTCAATCAAAACACTCAAAATTGAGCTAAGTCTGCATCACTCATCAAAACACACGTTTGATATAGAAATATATGCTGCCTTTGCCCCATAATTCTAAGACTCATCTCATAACTGTCACAAACTTAATCTTCACTCAACAAGACCAATTTAAAGAACAGTTACTAATAAATGAGGATCATTTCTGAAATCTGAAATGATTTGAGACAGGTTAGGGATAAAGCCACTGTTTGGATGGAAAAGTAATACTCCACACAGTTACAGAAGCTAGTGAGTGACACTTCCTGACTGCAACTTCGAGAGAAAAAAAAATACATAAAACCTTTAAATCCCCACACTACCCAAATATTAAATGGCCTTTAAGGTTGTCTCTGAGAAGCCTCTTTTTAAAAGACACTCCTTTCACCAAATTCTTTTCTCATTCCAATTGCAACAAATATCACTTTTATAGTTTGGACTCATAGCTTGGTCCCGTAACACTTTACTAATTTGGTTCAAATTGATCAAAATGATCTCAAATGCTGAATTAGGTCTGCTTCATTGGCAACTCAACTACAATGAAGTGGCTCTTGTTTGAGATTTGTGTACATTATTAACAAATCTAAAGGATTATCATAATAATCATTAAGGTAAACCAGAAGCACTTCAGGAGGAGACTGGGAACACTCAGGCAGTGCACATAGATCCTGTAGATATTCAGTATATATTTGCAGATGGACAATGGGAAATGGGAAATTAAGAAATCAAACAAATCACTGAGTCTGGCAATTCAAGACTGACTCACATATACCACCTATCTTAAATTCTAGCACATTCCCACAGAACTATTTGTAATAAGCTACGAAATTAACTTGTCAGAAGCATTTTACACCATAGGTAGCAAAATTACCTCTTTATAACCTAGTGCTGCTGATGGTCTAAGTGGAGGTGCAGGTCGTAGACAACTTAAACTCCACGGTTTTATAATTTGAGGAGGCTCCAAGGGTCCTCGGGGCTGTCCGGTAGAGCTAAAAGACTGGGAAAATGTCTGATGAGATGTTGGCAATCTGCCATCTGAACCCGACCTTGTGCCACACAGTGAGAGAACAACAATAGCTTCACTGGATTAGCAAAGACAGCCATAGAAAGGGATAGACGGAAAAACAAAAGTCTCCAGTTTGAGAACTGGCTCTTTCCAGTCCAGATTATCAGGTCTCTAAGAAACAGCACAAAATTGACTCAACATTCCATGATCCTGTCCTCCCTTTCTCATCTGGAATTTAATTAATTTAATTTTCTTTCCTCTGTAAGGAAGGAAAATGGAGTAGCAGTCAACATTTGAGTTCAGTGATATGTTTGGCACTCTGGCAGGTGCTTAAATAGGTTATTTCATGAGAACAGCCTCAGACATAGACTCAGTCAAGGGAAGTAACTAACTAGTAATTGGCAAAGCAAGATTTGAACCCAGATCTGAAGCCAAAGCCCATATTCTTCCAACCACAACACACAGTCCTCAAAACTGGAATTTTGGTATCATAGGTTTATATGTTAACAAACAACACAGCATATCTTCCATCTCACTCAGCAAGTACAGTAAAATCTCATCAATTCAAATTCCAAAGTCTAAATTTGTGATAACTCAGAAGGAGACAATGCTAAAAGTTTACCTTTGAAGAAGGTTACTGAGCAAATGTGAGAGCATGAGTGAGATGACATGGAGGTGTTTAAGTACTTAGGGAGGTAAACTATTTGTTTCGACTTAGCCCATTGTTAGTAGGAGAATAACCATTGCTCATGGAAATAAGCCTTGCTTATCATTAAAATATTTTAGCAGGACTTCTGGTTAGAAATACTTTGCTAGCAGTTAGTTGGGGTATCTGAATACTGTCACACAGAACTGCACACTCTAAGTAAACCTTTTCATTAATTTGGATGGGCCTCATAATGAGAAATCAGAATGAGTGAGGTTTAACTGTACTTCAAAATCTACAAATATAGGCTGCCCAAAAGACTAAGGGTGTGCTCGCTGCTTTTTATAAGTAAGCCTCCAGCAGGCAGGAGTTGACGAAAGACTCAATAATTTCTGGACAGAACACATGGACTACTTACGGAATGAGCACTACATGATGACGATGAGGTTTTGGATAATGAACTGCAAGAAGTAGGTCCTCTGATGAGTCTGTTCAGCTGCTCCAACCATTCCTGGAAGTCCTGGTTGTTGTTACAATGGACCACAATTCTCTCCACTGTGTTACCTACATCCCCCAATTATGATCAATTTGAAAACAAAAGGCAAGAAAAAACTTGAGCTTGTCCCATTCATAAATACACTTCATGCAACTAAGACTTGGGTGTGTATTTTCAGGGGTTTTCATACCTATGGGATAACCCTGCTGAAATTTCTATATCAGAAACAGATAACCTGTGATTACAAAGTGAATAAATATTCATGTCTGATTTAGAAAACTGTCCTTGATTTTTACTGCTTACAGAAGCTTAAAAGTGGTGTAAAACTTCACCATAAATAAACTTGCAATCCAAAAACGTAAGCACATAGTCCATCTAGTTAAGTCTAAAGTGGGAATATTGTCCTGGTTCCCCCAGTATCAAAGTTGGAACAAGATCCAACTAAGACTGTTTACAACCTTTTGGCAAACACCAAACCTTAGGCTCCTTCTTGGGAAAGAAGAGGGTAAGGCCATGATCCCAGTCTTAGCCACTGTGCCATATCAGCACCAACATATAAATGACACAGACCTGGCAAAAGGGATCATAAGCTAAAATGTCAGGGAGCATTACTGAAGCCTGGCATTATGCTCAATTTGTGAAGAAAGTTTGATGGCTTTTCAGAACTTTTCAGAAATACAACCAAATCTTACTAACTCATGGGCTGATGATAAAATTGCTGATAAAAGTCCCTATCTTTGGCTCTTTTGCCACCAGGGAACAAACGACAGAGGGGAAGAAAATTGCATTTACATCAGTCCATTTCGTTATTCCTTAGCTCTCACAAGTAGCTCTTATGCAACAGAAGATTGAAACTAATGGCAAAGCCATGGCTTTTGAATGAGAGGAGACTTCTCTGTGCTATTGCTGTACCCTAATTATCCCAGGAAATGGAATATGCTTTGCCATGCCTGCATAAAATTTGCTCGTGGCCTATGTAACAGAAAATAATGGCATTTATTTATTAAATTCCCCTTCATTCCAAAAAGAATTGGAAGTAGTTACATGAGAAAGAGAAAATTACCTACCAGTGATTTCAAATGTGCAGTCATTCCCTTCAATTTCATCTAATCTAGTCACCACTGTTCCTGCTATTGGTATTTTTCCCTATTAGAAAAAGAACATTCTCATTAATTCTGCAGTTATACAGGTCTCTGTTTATTTCACTTAGATTTTCTGACCCTCTCAGCACTACAAAATTATGGCTAGACGTATTTCTCCAGTCTGTCAATAGAAAATATGTTTCCCCGCTCTAAATTTTAATCAGACAAAGAAAGCAAGGGGAAAATGTGGATTGTGTTTGGCTAACACACCCTAAACTATAAGATCAGGATTTACAAAGCAGTTTACTTTTCTAACACATTTTCATAAGAATCAGTAAAAAAAAAGTGAAGGCTCAGATGTTATGAAAATTATTAATTGCCAGGCCAAGATGTAACAGGCAATAGTAACTTATAATACTCTGTATCTTGGGAGCTGACTGAGGGATGTTTAATTTCCTAAGGAGTTTAATAACATGCTTCTTAGAAGCCTGAATCATATGCTGTGACTATAGTAAGACAAACATAGGAGCAGGTCCCAGCTTTATGTTTTCTCAGCAATAATGACACGGGCCTGTACGACACTGCTGCTAATTTATCTAGTTTCCATTTATGCATGCAAAACCTAGTGCATAACTAAAGCGGTGGATATATTCAAGATAAACTCATTATACTAATACAAAGGTCTTTGATCTAAGGAACATCTGCTCTTACAAGCTCTTTAATTACAATGAAGGGTCAGAACATTCTGGTTTTCCTGGCTTGAGCTTTTAATGCCATAGTGGAGATATTGCATCTGGATGGAAACCTGTTTTCATTAGGGGGTCTGCTATGTGTTTTATATGAAATTTACTAACCTGATAGATAAAGCCACTCATCCGAGGACTTGCAGATAACATTATCAGGACATTTGAAAATAACATAAGGTACCGCTCTTCTTTTTCCTGAGAGAGAATGAAAATAATACATGAAGAACAGAAATGGACATTTTATCTGTTGAGAATTTCTGGAATCACTGCCTTATAACATAGACCTTATATAAACAACTGAAACATTGACGGTAATTTTTTTTAAAAAAAACATACCCAACTTGAAAACACAAAACTAGTTGAATTTTACTTTGACATGGACATAAACCCACAGTTTATCTCTCTTCTCCTTGTACATAACAATTAAATACAAATAACCATGCTTGCTTTCCATGTATGAAAGCCTGAGAAGTCACCACAGTTTATGCAGCCAGTGAGATGTCCTAGACCTGGGCACAAAATAAGTCTCTAGGTTCACAAAATGAAAATATATTTTACTTTGAAAAAATGGCAAGATGAAGGGGTTTTCAGGTGATAAGAAATTTAGTATGCTCTAACATGTTTGTTAAAGTCGTATTCATAAAATTAGCTTTAGTCATTAAGAACAAGATAATTATTGGATTTATGTAAAATGTAAAAGTAGATACACTTTTTTTTTCTTGAGACGGAGTTTTGCTCTTGTTGCCCAGGATGGAGTGCAATGGCACGATCTTGGCTCACCACAACCTCTGCCTCCCGGGTTCAAGCGATTCTCCTGCCTCAGCCTCCCAAGTAGCTGGGATTACACGCATGTGCCACCACTCCCGGCTAATTTTGTATTTTTAGTAGAGATGGGGTTTCTCCATGTTGGTCAGGGTGGTCTCAAACTCCCGACTTCAGGTGATCCGCCCGCCTCGGCCTCCCATACACTTTTTTAATGGCACTGAGGAAACCTTGAAACATAAGGGCTGCTGTGAGCCCCTTCAACAGATATGCAATTAGTATACGCAAAAATTACGTTTGCCTTCCATGCCCAGCCATCTTAGCTACAATTATCCTTATGCCTGTCTCCATCTCCTTCCTTCCATTTGAGAAGAGCAACCCTTCCAGGCTAACTATTCTAACAAGTGCTCTACATTCTCTCACATCTTTGTTTCACTTAGTTTTCCTCTACAGACATCTCCTCTTCTTCTCCCAGAATCCTCTTCTGTTTTACTAGCTTTTCCTCTTTTTCTTTAACATATGTACACCTCCTATCCTAACAGACCTTGGCTTGCCCCCATGTGGCTCTTTATGCATAATATCCCATTTCTTGACATTTTATTGCCAAGTTACTTGCTGCCTTCATTTTCTCCGCATTGATCCATCCCTAACTGCATCCCCATTGCTCTTGGAAAGTCATCAATAACTGCCTTCTAGCAAAATCCAATGGCTTCCTCTTGGTCCTTACATTCCTTGCCCTCTGAACCTTCAGCAGCAGGCAGCACACTGGCCATTTTCAAGTGCTCCTCGTGGAATTTCCATGACAGCATGCTCCCCCAGTTCTTCTCTACCTTCCTCTTTGTCTTTTTATTCTTTCTGGCACTGATTCCTCCTGCCTTCACCCAAGGGGTTTATCCCAAAGGTGTGAATGAGTAATAGTTAGACTCACTGCAATAACCTTCCCTGGGGTATTTGCATTTTAAATGAGATTGCTTATTAACCCAAAGTAATGAATCTCTGCCAAAGATGTGTCAAAGAGTGTAGGAAGATGTTTTGGGAGAAGGAAGACAATTCTAACACCAGATACATCAAACCAGGTACCATGATCAACCTTTCTCCCTTTCTCTGGCCCCTTCCTAAAAGAAATAATCCATCTTCAGCTCCCCCCATCCCCTGGGCTTCTCTCTGGATATTTACTTCCCAGGAAGGCACATCTGTTAGGGACATCTAAGTCTCTGCCTCCAACTCTGACCTCTCACTCACATTTCCATACTACGTTAACAGCTGCCTATGGGACATCTCCACCTAGATTATCTACAGGTCTAAAATTATATTTTTCATCTCCTCTAGCCCAGGGGCAACACTTCCTGTTGACTTTCCCTTCTAAAGATGCCTCCAATTTGCCCCTTCTGCTCCATTCCCAGTGTCACCACCGTCTTAGAGGACTCCTTCTCACTTTCCATCCCAGCTGGCCTTTCTGCTTCTCGTCCATTCCCTCCAGTTCATTTGACATATGTGGGGCTCAGATTAGTGTGAAACATCCCTTTCGGAGTGTTGTTCTATGACTGTGGACTCTCATTATTTCCCATGGCCTGCTGCATCCGTCTGAACTACTCTTGCCTGATGTCAAGCTTCTGCATAATCTAATTCTACCTGACTCAATCAGTCTTTTACTATGGCCAAGTTGCTTCTTTTGCTCCCTACAGGCTGGTTTCCTTACTGTGCTGCAGCAAACCAAAGCCACATTTCTGTTCTCTCCTAAGATAAAAATGACCTCTGCCTTGTGAAATCCTCCCCTTTTGTTTTTGTGCCCCCTCCTCAAGTCCTGTCTCCATAAGGTCTTCTTGATCTCTCCCTCCTGTGAACTTCTATGGACTCTTGTTGAGATCGCAAAATCGAACATTGACTATTTGGTTTGTTAGCTAGGTGCAACTTGTGTTTTAGTCTGTTTTTAATGAGTTCTTTGAAAACAGGGATCATTGCTTATTCTTTTCTCCTATCTCCCACAGCACCTAGCAGAATGTTGAACAAAGAATAGGTGCTCAGCTTCTGATTTGAATGTTGTAGCATTTGACTTTGATGGAAGAACAAGGAAGAAAAACTACTTAAGAGGCTCAGGCAGGAGGACTGCTTGAACCTAGGAGGCAGAGGTTGCAGTGAGCCAAGATGGCACCACTGCACTCCAGCCTGGGTGGCAGAACAAGACTCCATCAAAAAAAAAAGGAAGAAAAATATGAAAGATGGAAGAAATGATGTTGAGATTTGAAACACCTTACCTCACATGCTCCATACTGCACCATTACTTGTGACATAAAAATCACATTTCCCAAGTTTTTAATATCTTCTCCTTCCCATGCCTGAATAGGTTCGGACAGTATCTGTAACTCCAGCTGTTTTCTCTTCCTCAGATCTTGACATTGCCCCTACAGAACCAAAGCAGAACATAATGGAATAGGAATTCTTATGAAATAGACTAAAATAAGACCAAAGTAAGATGTGGCTTCTGACTCTTTGGTTCCCACTGAGTCCCTATTCCTCATCATGAATCCCATGACCAGGCCTGTTCTTGATAGACAGAAAGATCCACTACCCTAAATCTCTAGGCTTGAGCCCCCAAAAGTTTTGTGAGGAAGGCCTATTTTTCATTTTGCCAAAGCGTCAAAACAAAATGCTAGAAAGAGCTTATTTCTCCCTCCCTGTAAAGAATATGGGAAAGCAAGCAGCCAAATCACACAGACCAGAGCCAGGTGAGGACCTGGTAGATTCAGATCTACTGGTTGGTGCCCCTGCTTTAGCTCCTCTTACATTGTCTATCGTTGCATAAATAGGGCTTTAGTGACAAAATAATTGTATTTCTAACATATACTCAATTTCCAACAAGGTAACATCTTGAAAATAATAAAAAACAAAAAATTTCTCCTGGAGTTATAGTGAAAGAGAAAATTAAATTCTTTATGCCACAGTGAATCAAACTTATAATGAAACCTAGGCACTGCTGTACTTTGTTTAATGACCAAGTTTGCTGTGAAAAAAATACTAAATTAGTTTTTATTTCTAAAAGGATTGGAAAAAAGAGATACAACTGAATTTCATGATGACATACTGAAATTTAAAACCAAGAAAAAATTACAGTTTGCCAACACTATGTGGGGTATGAATACTCTCTCTATATATATGCATATATATACGTGTATATATATAATATATATACACATATATAATATATATATATATATCACTGCTTAAGAAACTGTGAGGTTATCTTAATTTAACAGCATGCCTTCCAAATTGAATACAAAAATAAGCACATGGTTAGTTCTGTTACTGTTTCCAAATGAATGTAAGATAATATTTTGGGGGTATATTTTCTATAAAATCTCTGCTGTCCCTTTCAGCTACATGGAAACTCAAAGAAACAAATTCACTGTACACATATTTTAAGAACACCTATAGTAGGAATAAATATACTAAATCATCAAGGCAAGTTATATAACATAATCAGAAAGAAATACAGGTTTTTAAAAAGACTCATTTTA
Source organism: Hylobates moloch (assembly GCF_009828535.3). NCBI lineage: Eukaryota > Metazoa > Chordata > Mammalia > Primates > Hylobatidae > Hylobates > Hylobates moloch. The sequence continues at coordinate 116,953,091 of NW_026652282.1, forward strand.
CATTCCTATTTATACAAGAAAAAATAGAAGAACCATAATTATGATAAATGCTGTGGGTTTCACTGGGCTGTTCTATTAGCTTGCGCCATGTAAAACTGCCAATATTGGACTGTTCTTGGCATATAACAATGGCAACTTTAACCTAATACTTACTCTGGTCTTCAACTTGCTGTTCAACTACAGACACATCAATTACTGATCTTTCAACAAGGATTAATAATTAAACATTAGTCCAAATCACTTATAATGCTACAGAATTATGTGAAATGAAGCTAAGTTTAATCAATTGCCCAAAATGAAGTTTTTCTTTCCTCCTAAAATGGCACGAAGTGGTTTTATATCAGTGGGTTCAAGAAGATACATTAACCATCACACTGAAGACACAAGATCACAGGTACTGTTGATAGCAACCTATATAAAGCACTTGCATTTTAGTACTTTAGGTTTTTTCCCCCCTTTTAGATTTGATGAAGGATTTCTTCTTCATATGCAAAGAAAAAACTCATACCCTTTGGCATAACTAGTTGAATCCAGTATTGATGCAAATCAGTGAATGATGAGTTACACAGACTCGTCATTAAGTGAGCAATGGGGGTAAAGACAAAGAGACAAAAGGAAACCCCCCACCTACACATCAATGCTTAATGTGGCTTAATGTGGCTGAGACTGTAAATGTGATTGCTTTATACCCTCAGCCTGGCAACCTTTCTTAGGTAAGCATGATTTTTGCAGGACAAAATTAAATGAAACAATCACTGCTATACTGTCATGAAAGCTTATTATTTCCATTCTAAAGACCTTTGTATAGGGAAATAAATGTTACACACAAATCGCTCTTTCAGGAATAAAATATACAAAATGGAGAATTATGATTTTAAAGCATCACCTACCATGAGAGTTTTGAATGCCACGATTGCTTTCAGAATATCCTGATGATCTGGATGAGTATCCTATCAAAGGAATACATTTGAAAACAATGTTAGAGGAGAGAGGATCAGCAGTTGCCAAGGGTTAGGGGTAGAAGGAGAGTATGGCCACAAAGATAGCCAAGAGAATTTTGGGGGATGATGGAACTGTTCTGTATTTTAATTGTGGTCATGGTAACATGAATCTATACCTGTGTGAAAACTCATAGAACTGTGCACCAGAAGAAAAACATTAATTTTACTGTATACTAAAGATTAAAAAATAGAGCAGCATGGGAGCATTTGGAATCTCAGTGACTCTAATTATTAGGTGATTAAGAAATTAAGAGAGTTGGTAACACATCATATATTTAGTAACAATGTAGTAAAAGGCAAGAGTTCCCATTTCCCTTTTTGCTATTATACTTTGGATAATGACTATTTAATAATAAATATAATAATTAAATAATTATTCCAGGGATATCATTAGGTCATGTTGTTGGTAGATGACAGGAGGTAGGGAATGGTGGAAACAAGAGTCGTGGTTAGAGAAAAATCAATCTATTAGCCGGGCATGGTGGTGCATGCCTATAGTCCCAGCTACTTGGGAGGCTGAGCTGGGAGGATCAGCTGAGTCCAGAGGTCGAGGCTGTGATGAGCTGTGATTGTGCCACTATACTCCAGCCTGGGTGATAGAGTGAGACCCTGTCTCAAAACAAACAAACAAACAAACAAACAACAACAACAGAAACTCAAGAGAAAAATCAATCTAATTCCATTTCCTAAAATGCCTCCGTTTTCTTTCAGCAGTGTGAACATGGCAGATTGGAAAAGATTCCAAGTTTCATACCATATTTTTCCTTCTTAAGCAAGGCTCTTACACATGGCCTGCAATCCTGTGGTACTTGCAATTCCGAAAAGTGGACAGATTCAAAAACGGCTTAGAGGAATCCACAATTCCATAACTGTTTATGAAGGGAAGATAGAGATTCTTATGGGTAGATGTGCACCTAACATTGGGGCATATGGGATATGACCTCTGGAACTCAGCTGGAGTAAGAGAAGACCAAATCTCCTGCCTCACTAGTCTCGGGTGATAAAATACAGAGCTGAACAGATTAGGGGCCTGACCCAAGCCAAGAATGATATTGCTCATAAAAAGTAAGGTTGTATTCCTTTACAGTAAAATTTATCCTTATCCAAATCAACTGACAACCAAGAATTTCAGGTTTTATTCTACTGTTAGCAGCCATGTCAAATGCTCTGAAATCTGCACAAAGTGTCTCACCCAGTGGTGAACTAGTACTAAGGGCTTGTATTTTCTGATGATGGGAAATGAGAGGCAACCAAAGACATGTCACCCACAGCAAATGGAGGCAGGAGGAGAACAGGCTCCACTACAAGAAAGGCTGGGATATAGGATCCAGGCAGCAAGAGCGTCTGGGATTTGTTTCTCCCCAAAATAAGTGCATATTTGTATTTCGACACTGAAAAGTAATAGAAACTGAGGCCACTTGTTTCTGGATTTTTGTGATAAGCAAGGAGGCCAAACCTCAAACGGTTCAGCAAACTGGTTTAGCTTATGGAAAGGCATCCAGAGGTCAACACCTTCCTGAGCCCTAACTGAAATTTCACACTGACAGGCTTTGCTCACCAGCTCCCCACTGCCTCCAGCTTTCAGGCAGGTCAAATACCCTGAGAATGTGGTTTCACTCAGAGAACATTCTTTCAATCCTTACAAATGCTGACAAGCCCAGCAGAGTGCGGGTGCACCCTTTTACTTTAAAGATAATCAAACCCCTTGAAACCTCAAAACCTTTCCCCAGACACAGGAAGAGCAACTAGGGTAAACGCAGCCTCCTCCAGCAGGCCCTCCTCTCCCACCCACACTTAAATCCCCCATGAACAATCACAAAAGAACGGCTCAAGGAGCTAACTCTGCTGATTGGTTTTTCATAACATGAGGCCTTTGGTTCTTGGTGAAAAAATATTCAATTATCAGGCCTCATTGCAAAATCTTAATATTTAGAAAAGATTATAGCTATGCTACAACAGTTGTAAGTAAACTGTAGGTTTATAAATAAAAATGTGGGGGGACTCTGATGTACATGCATGATGTGTAGAGAGATACCACTAATATTGTGTCCATCCATTAGTCTTTAAGGAATACCAGAATCTTCCATTGTTATCCAGAGACAGGAAGTTGAATGATGGCAGAATTCTAGAGATAAATATTCCTGTCTATAGTGAACTTGTTCTTTGTACATTCTGATGTTGTTTTGCTCTATCTCCCCCAATAAAGTTGGTTAATATACCAGAACCAAAGAAGATTTCTTAGTTGGATTTTGACCAAACTACTGAGAGGGCAAAAGAAAACTCAAGTTAGCAAGTAAGCATAGACTTAAGGGAAGCCACAGGACCAAGGCTTGGAAGAAAAGAGCGAAAAGGGAGAATGATCATTAATATCTAGTAGCAAAGAATAAGGATCTTATTTTGCTGCATAAAGAGGAAAACTAGAAGCCTGAGAAGAGAGAAGAACAGATAAAGTAAATTTCGAATCCAAGACCTTGATTCCTCTGCAAGGCCATTTTGGAGGCAAATTGGCTGCGTCCTCCAGAGCACAGGACCACACTTGGCACACAAGCTTGAAAAAGTTCACCTTCCCTTACCTCCATATGCCGTTCTAACTCTTGCAAGAGAGTAACATATTTCTCCAGTCGCATGAATGGTTTGCTGAGGCTTGTTGTTAAAATAAGGATACCTGGGCTCGATGCACCTTGATTTTCCATGAATTGTTCCAACTCATCACTAGCAAAAGAATAAATATAATTTTGTTACTGTTGAATATCTCATGTAAAGAATTATCAACCTAAAATTATTTTACTGTATTTGACACAATATAAAACCAAATAAAAATGTGTTTTACTAGTTCAAATGCTGTTCAATTTGTTTTGGCTCAACTAAATCAGGTTTTATTAAGTTCCTTCTGTAAAATCAGCACCAGGGCTCCTTTGGTGAGCCAGACACTCATGATCCCTGGTGTCACACATTCAACAATTACTGACTGAGCATCTACTAAGTGACAGGCTCTGTTCTCTGATGGGGCTACAGCAGTGAACAAAAAAAAAAATCCCCACCCTTAAGGAGCCTACATTCATGGGCGTGAGATATACAGTGTATCAGATGACCCAGAACTTAAAGTATAATTAAAAAAATAGATTTTCTTAATCACTTCAAACGTCCTAGTTATTGGCTGGTCAGGTGCCTAAAGATAACAATCCACAAGGTTGTATCACCCACTTGTAATGTTCTAGAATCACTTCCTGCATTTAGATGCCAGCATGTTTGTATGACTAACCACAAAGTCACTTAGCCCAATATCTAAAACCAGTGCAGCAGGTTAACCAAACACTTCCATAAGGCAGTAACTTGGTGAAAAAATATATTAATATTTTATGAACTGTGTGTTGTAAATGTCTAATTCTAAGCCAGTGCTTTCTCTGCTGTTTAGCACCGTTCCAAACTGTTTACTTTCCACCAACAGGGATATTGAGTCCTGGGGCTGCAAGATCATTTTAATACATATTTAAGCAAAATACACTTAGAGAAGGAAACCTACTGCCTAAGTGACAGCTTATGCTGAAACTTCTGCTTTATTACATGGCCCTTTTACCTCTTTGGTTGGCCATGCATATCCAGTCAGTCACAAATCTTCTCGGATCTGTTCATTCCTTCCCATTTCTGCTGCCACTGCCTTAGTTCAGGATTTCAGCTCATCCCATCTGGCTCACTTCAATAGACCAGCTGTTTTCCTGGCTTCCAGGCTTTTTCCAGGTCCTGCAGACTACCATTTTAGCCTCATTGCTTTCCTACCCAAGAAGCTCTGAGTGCCTACAAGATCAAGTCTTAACTTTTTAGACTCCTACTGGCTCCACCATCTTTCTCACTACTCCCCAGCAGGAAACCCCTACTGCAAAGTGACCTACTTATTCTACCTAGAACACGTCTTATGCCATGGTTCCCAACTGTGGTGTGCTGCTGTAAGGTGTGAAGTGTGTTCAAAAAACTTGCTATCAGTAATAAAGTACAAGGAGGCTGGAAACAGAGCAGATTGCAGGTCATCCCTATTAATAATAGACACCCACCCACACTCTCCCTTCGTGGGCTTTTCTGAGCAGGAGAGAAAAGATGGAGTTTCAGCTAATGCAACAGCAGCCTTGAGTCATGCAGCATGGCACGTATGTTGGGCTGGGAATGGCTGCCTTAATGGAGTCTAGATCACATATGAGAGGTCATATCTAGCAATTGCTGCTAATCCTTTTATAAAACTTTAAAAAAATTATAGAGATGGGGTTTTGCCATGTTGTCCAGGCTGGTCTCGAACTCTTGGGCTCAAGCAATCCTCCCGCCTCGGCCTCCCAAAGTGCTGGGACTACAGGCATGAACCACCGCACCCAGCCTGCTGCTAATCCTTTTATCCGTTTTTGTAGTCTTGTTCCAGAAGTAGCCAAAAGGAGGGAAATGTCCTAGACTTGGAGTCATAAAACAGAGTTGGTGACCCTGGATGAGTTGCCTGAGCCTCAACTGACTCATGTTTATAAGAGAGATAAAACCTACTTCCTAATAAAATTGCAAAGATTAAATATTGGGGGTTTTAACGCTACTGTTTCATGCTAAGAATTGTACATGCATTCATTCTTGTTTAATGACAACAACATTTCCACATAGGTTTTCTCCCCATTTTACAGATGAGAAAGCTGAGAGGAAGGGTGATAGTAAGTGGCTACAGTGGGATTCATACTCAGGTCTGAAGCCAAAGCCTCAGGTCTTTTCAGGATACCATACTGGCTCTCTGCAGGACAGCATTTTGTAAACTTTAAAGTAGTCAATGGATGCATCATTACTATTATTATCCCAAGACAAATACCTTGCTAAAATCACATCTTTAAAAACTACCAGTACCTGTGGTTTCCAACTTAATGGAAATTCGATTGATGTTTAATTGCCAACCAAGAGCATAACGTGCATAAAGAAGTTTAAGAATTCATTGCATATAAAATATAATTAGGGAAATAACTCGGGTTTGGAGTGCATTTGAGTAGAAATGTAATTTGGAGAAAATCATTTTCCTAATTTCTTTTCGATTTAGTAAACAAGTTTTATTTTTTCTTTCAGTGACTAAATGACTGCCTGCATCCTCAACATTTTACTCAAATTGATGCAAGAGTTAAAGCAATTAAAAGCAAATGCTAATGTGTACCTTATTATTACCTTCCATGCAGCATTCTAACTTCTAGGCTTGCTAAATATTATAAAACAATTTAAATTTATTTCAATACAACATGAGATCACTATCTTGAATTAAAACACTGGTTCTTCAGAAAAGATAATTTTACTAGGGCAACAAAAGAACAAAATTGTCCTAAAATGCCTTTTATCTATGATAAATAGATCCTAAAAGACACATTTTATTTAGCCAAATAAACATAATACATAAATTAGTATCATTATACACAAATATAATACATAAATATATATTGTTATACCAAAGAACAATCTGTCTTTTAAATGTAGAATTTTATACAGCCCACTTGAAATAGCAGTGGATTAAGACTTGCTTTTCAAGCTTAACATGTTCTGTATATGTAACATGATACAATAGAAGCAGTTCTCAGTGTATAAATGCTGTTTAAAACAACATACATTTATTTCACAGAATGCATGGTGGATGGGGCTCTGGGATATTCTGGGTTGGACTGGAAAGCTGAAGAAAACTATGTATACTATAATAACACTACAGAGCTTAGCCGTCTCATATAGAAGTGTTTCTGTGGCATCTTTGTATAGGTTTCTAATTTGAATGATCATAACTCTACCTAGCAGAAGGTCAGATATTCCTCCACTCCACCTCAATTACTCCCCCACCAGCCCTTCAGGGGAAATCACTGTGGCCCAAAAGGGGTGGTGAGGCAAGACGAGCTGGCTGCCACAGCCTCTGGCCAGTGGAAAATTTCAAGAGTGCCACTCACACTGGGTAGAGTGGTTCCCTTTCTTCTCTTTTTCATTTATCCAGCCCCAGAGATTAGGTGGTGTGCTTCTTTTGCTTCTTTTTTTGTCCCCACTCCTTTTTTTTTTTTTTTTTTTTTTGAGACAGTCTTGCTCTGTTGCCCAGGCTGAAGTGCAGCGGTGCAATCTTGGCTCACTGCAACCTCCACCTTCAGGGTTCAAGCGATTCTCTTGCCTCAGCCTCCTGGGTAGCTGGGACTACAGACACATACCACCACATCCAGCTAATTTTTGTGCTTTTAGTAGAGATGGGGTTTCATTATATTGGCCAGGCTGGTCTCGAACTCCTGACCTCCAGTGATCCACCTGCCTCGGCCACCCAAAGTGCTGGGATTACAGGCGTGAGCCACCGAGCCCAGCCTTGTCCCTACCACTTTTTGTTTGTGATCAGTCTTACTTGCTTCCTTCTCTGGTCCTTCAAAGACAGAAAAGAACAGAACCTAGGCTCAGAATTTTTTCTGTGCTCCTTGCCCCCAGAGCAAGTACACAAGTTTTTGGGGAGTTTCTCAAAGTCTTCATTGCTGGCAACCATGGTAAACAAAGAGTGGAGAGAACTAACAAGAGCAAAAGCACACCACAGCAGAGACGGAAGTGAGGTCCAGATCTGTCTTAGCACCAACTCCTCTTCTCTCTGATCTCTCATTTAACCCTCTCCCTCGTGAAAAAGGATGAATGCCACACTGAAGCAAGCACAGGAGAGAAGCGGGTATTTTTGTAAAAGAGAGGTTATTCCCAGGAAGAAACAGGAGCTACCGTAGCAAGCTAACAGGGGAGAGGGAGGGGAAATCCCGAAAGACCTCACCCAGGGGACAACAAAAGACTAGAGCGGCCATTCAAATATATGCAAATATGGGGACACATCAAGGTTGGGGTCTGATTACATATCCAAATTCAGGCCATACACGACTGCATTTTTTAACAAGACACCTGCATGCAATCATACAATTTTAAGGCTGGATCCCTTCTCAGGGCCAATTGTTATAAGCATTCCTGGTATGGTATTGCCACCTAAAGGCCGAAAGGAGGAAGTTCACCTCAACATTACAGCTTCAGCAAGGAAAGAACAGAAATCCACCAATGTCCCTATTTCAGCTGAAATCTTCATCTAAAAAATGTTTAATGTGAATTTTCTGTGAATTTCATTTCACTGTGCTATGACTTTAATAGGTCAGCATAAATTGCCACTAGATGCATGTAAAATAGTTGAGATTATATTAAAAGCACATGTGAGAAAAACCGCAAGTATTTTAATTTTCATCCCTTTTACCTGTAAATAAACCAGTAACATAAAAATTTAGTTCTATGAGGACTCCAGTGAGTCTTCCATCATTTCAAGGGATATTATAAAATTCTCAAAAAACACCATTAACTAAAATTAAACAGGGCGTTATACTTCACCAAAAACTTGAGAATCTTTTAAATCAACTGTGTAACAAACTTTAAACCATAATGTTTGAGGGAACCTTTACTTAATTTTAATTATAAAATTAAATTCCCAACATAGGTAAATGTAGTCAGTAACATTTTAACACATAGAGTTACAATGGAAACTTCTCTAAACACCACAGAAAGTCTGCCACTTGAGGTAAACCATTTCTTTCCAGTATTCATCCAGAATATCGTTTTCATATCAAAAGGAGAACATGTGCTCATTTTACTGGTGTTAAGGAATTTGCCCTTATATTCACAGGACATTTATGTATTCATCAAAGGAAAAAAGTCTCTGAATCATTTTTTCTTTATTGTAGATATGTAGAAAAGTATGAAAACATTCCTGGAAATGACAAAAACAAATTTAGGACTGTGGTTCACTCTGGTGAGGGAAGAGAAGAGCAGGAAATATTGAAGAGAATACACAGAACTTGAATTGCATCTATAATTTGTTTCTTAAGCTGAATAGTGGGTACGTGGGTGTACTTTATATTATCTCTGTTCTTTGTATGCTTGAAATATTTTATACTTTTTTTCCTAAAAAGAAACTAGTAGCTGGTAAGTAGAAGATGTTTAAAGGACACATGGAGCATGGTGACACTGTGCTGGGGGCTTAGTATACATTATTTCATTTCATCCTCACATCAGTCCTGCAAGGTAGATGCTTTGACCCTCATTTTACAAGTGAGGAAATTAAGGCTTAGAAATGAAGTGAATTGCCTTGGGTAAAACAGCCTCTAAGTGGTAGAATTGTGAAGTGAGACATTAAAAAAGTGGTAAAAAGTTTAGGCTCAGATCAGGCAGGGACACAGAAGGATGTAAAAGGAAATAGTAAGGAGTTCCACTTTTGAGATGGTGGCATGAGATTCACTGGATGCACTACTCAGTTAAAAACAAAAAAGCATAACAGGTGAAAACCATTTAGACCACGCGCAGTGGCTCACGCCTGTAATCCCAGCACTTTGGGAGGCTGAGGCAGGAGGATCACTTAAGCCCAGGAGTTTGAGACCAGCAAACTCTGGGCAACACAGTGAAAGCCCTGTCTCTACAATTTTTTTATAATTAGCTGGGTGTGGTGGTGTGTGCCTGTAGTCACAGCTGCTCAGGAGGCTGAGGTGGGAGGATTGCTTGAGCCCAGGAGTTCAAGGCTGCGTTGAGCTATGATTGTATCACTGCACTGCAGCCTGGGTGACAGAGGAAGACCTTGTCTCTAAAAAGCCAATAATAATAAAAATAAAAATAAATAAAATATCTAGAAGTTGTCCTAATGATATAAGATAAATGAAAAAAAGTATTTATTCAGGAAAATCTACTAAAACTCAGTAAGAACAGGGAGAATTTACAGCATTTGAGCTATGACCAGCTCTCCCTTTTCTCCCTCCTCCCAACTCAGCTTGACAGAAGCTCCTTTCTGGGCAACTGTGACCAAGTAGAGAGGCCTCCCTGGCCTCTCAGCTACCAGTGAAAAAATATGATATCTCACCAGGAGGGACAGGTCATCAGCACACCTCTCCCCTTCAACTCTGTGTAAAAGAGGCTAAATTCCTCGTGAGTGTGCCTGAGAGGTCGAAAGCTCACTTCACGCAGCCCCCACGCAGGCTGGAGAGTAGGCCCAATCACCCTCACCCCAGCCCAAGTGTAGGGTAGAGAGTTCCATGCTGGAAAAGGCAAGCTGGAAGAGGCAACCAGAGGGTACCCATGCTGCCCAGCTCCCAGAGTAGTGAGATTTTGCCCAGAGGGAGACGCAGTCCATGGGAACAGAAGAGTTCTGAAGATCTCCATGAAGAAATTGGTTTTATTTGGAAAAAAGGCATGTGAGGATATTCAAGCTTAAGGGCTCTTGCCAAAACAAAGGAGATTTTGGTAGTAAGCAAATAAAAGGAGGCGGGTAGCTCCTGTCACTTAAGTGCAAAAAGCTAACCCATAGGCCAGCTAGGTCACTAGCGAGAGAACCAGGGAAACAGACAGCTAGGAAGTGCTAAGAAGGATCAGAAGAAACCTCAAAGTCTGGTCTCAAAAACTGTCTCCAGTTGAACTTAATTAGATCAGATGGTGGAGCAATTTATGCCCCCACGAAATTGCCAAAAATATTAGAGCCAATCAGCTGGAAATTAGGAGAGCCTAACACCTGGGTGTGATACCAAATGGGGCTTAAGAGAGAGATCAGGGAGTGAGACAGTCAAAGACAGCTCTGCTAAGACCACTGTCATTCCAGAGTGACGGCATGCCTGACCAAAGCTGTGCCCTCTGAAGAGTGATACCAGAGATTGTATGCTGTGAGCGAAATAGACTTCACTAAAATAGCCAAATCGAGTTACTAAACAAACACATACGCAAACAACAAAAACATGTCCCAGAGAGTGGGGAATGAAATCAGTATCACAGTTGTGAAATCTAAAATTACCTAAAATGTCTTGTTCTCAACAACAAAAAACAATATGGCACACAAAGAAACAGGAATGTGTAACTTACACAAATAAGAAACAACAGAAATTGTCAGTAAGAGGCAAAATGTCAGACTTAATAAAGTCTTCAAAGTAGCCATTATAAATATGTGCAAAGAACAAAAGGAAACCATGCTTAAAGAAGTAAAGGAAGCTATGATGACAATGTCTCACCACATAGAGAACATCCATAAAGATGTCGAAATTGTAAACAAAAAGAAAGAAGAACCAAATGAACATTCTAGAGTTTAAAAGTAAAATAACTGAAATTTAAAATTTCATTAGAGGGGTTCAACAGCTGATCTGAACTGGCAGAAGAAAGAATCTGTAAACTTAAAATACATCAATAGAGATTATGAAATATAAAAAGGAGAAAAAAGAATAAAGAAAAATTAATAGAGCCTCAGAGAAATATGGAAAATCTTTAAGCAAAAGAACATATACATAATGGAAGTACTAAAAAGAGAGGAGAGAGAGAATGGAGCAGAAAAAATATGCAAAGAAATAATGACTAAAATTCCCAAATTTGAGAAAAACATCAACCCACACATACAAGAAGCTCAATGAATTTCAAGTAGGATAAATGCAAAGAGGTCCACACTCAAACAAATTATAATAAAAATTCTGAAAGTCAAGGAGAAAACTGAAAGCAGGAAGAGAAGAACAACTCGTCATGGGCTAGAGAACCTAGATAATATTAACAGCTGATTTCTCGTCAGAATCCTGGAGGCAGAAGGCAATGGGATGACATACTCAGAGTACTGAAAGAAACAGAACTGCCAACCAAGAATTCTGTATTCATCCAAACTATCTTTCAAAATGGAAGGTGGAATGAAAACATTCCCAGACAAAAACTGAGAGAATCCTTTCTAAAAAATCCACCTTACAATAAGCACTCAGTGAAGACCTTCAGGCTGAAAGCAAGTAAACCCAGACTTAAATTTAAATTCACATATTAAAACAAAGAGCACCAATAAAGGTAAATATGCAATTATGAAAGACAGTATAAATCCATGCTGCTTCTTCTCTTAACTGATATAAAAGCAATTGGACAAAGCAAAATTTTATAATTTCATTGTTGGATCTATACACACATCAATTTAATATATTTGAAAACCACAGCATGAAGGCGATGGGTGGGAGCAAAGGTCTGTTGGAATAAGAATATAATACCAGAGAGTAACACAAATTCACAGGAAAAAATGAAGGGAAATAGAAATGGTAAATAAGAAAGTTAATATAACAAACACTATAAATATATTTTTCCTTTCTTCTCTCGGTTGTATTAATGGACATAAAATTAAATAACAATTATAACATGTATTATTGTGTATATGGAGTTCATATTTATAATAATAATAACAAAAAGGGAAGAGAAAACAGTTATACAGGAGTCACGTTTTTATATATAACTAGAATTAAGTTAGCATAAAAAATGAAGTCCATTCTGCTAAGATATATATGGAAAGTTTTAGAGTAACCACTAAAAGACACCCCAAAATATAGTGAAATATTGTAGAGAAAATTTATAACAAAAACGTTTAAAATAATAAAAAATTAAAATATAGTGAAAAAATCATTAAAGCACTTCTGATTTCAGCTCTGACATCGAAAGAGCTTGGAAGTCATCACACTATAGTCATAATTTAAAAAAATAGTGAACAAACTGAAAATCAATGACTTTTGTTAGATTTACTGAGAATTGAGATCACAGAAAAAATCACCACCTCAAAATCTGGAGAAACAGTGAATACAGAGAATTACAGCTGAGATTAGCTTCCCTAAAGCAGAAGCCACTGGACCCAGTAACTGGCAGGAACACTTGCATAGTGATTTCAATGAATTCCTGGAGTCTGAATGTGGACCCCAACTTGCGATTTAAAAACTCCTGGAGAACCATCTTGAGGAGGCGGGGCAATGCTTTTGTGGGTTTGGGATCCAAAAACCCAAAAATGTTCTCATAGTGAAGATCAGAGAAAAATCCTCTCATGTTTTGGGGTAGGAGTGGGGGCGGGGTGTAGCATCCATTTTGAAATAATCCCAGAACCTTTTCCAAAACAAAGGCCTGTCTTCCAAGGGAAACTATGTTGCCAAGTCTTATCTGACCTGAGGAAGGTACAATAAGCCAGCTTCAGCCCTCTCTCATCTTCCTGCCATTTGTGAGAGGACTAAAAAAGGCTAAGCACGGCTTCTGGAGGTCAATTTCCAGGGACTCAGGTCTACTAAAAAATTAAGACTTGTTCATAACATTATAGAATGTATCCCCTTCCCCAACACCTTATCATCACATTGACAGGGCCCCAGTATATAATCGCAGTGGATTACAGGGAGGGATCTGCAAGACACAGACTCTATTTAAGAAGCAGCCGGGCGCGGTGGCTCACGCTTGTAATCCCAGCACTTTGGGAGGCCGAGGCGGGCGGATCACGAGGTCAGGAGATCGAGACCACGGTGAAACCCCGTCTCTACTAAAAATACAAAAAAAAATTAGCCGGGCATAGTGGCGGGCGCCTGTAGTCCCAGCTACTCGGAGAGGCTGAGGCAAGAGAATGGCGTGAACCCGGGAGGCGGAGCTTGCAGTGAGCTGAGATTGCGCTACTGCACTCCAGCCTGGGCGACAGAGCGAGACTCCGTCTCAAAAAAAAAAAAAAGAAAAAAAAAAAAAAGAAGCAGTTCTTAAGAAACCCAAAGATAGGCAGGGCGCGGTGGCTCAGGCCTGCAGTCCCAGCAGGATTGGGAGGCTGAGGCAGGTGGATCACTTGAGGTCAGGAGTTTGAGACCAGCCTGGCCAACTTCATGAAACCCTGTCTAAACTAAAAATACAAAAAAATTAGCCAGGCGTGGTGGCACATGCCTGTAATCCCAGCTACTCAGGGGGCTGAGGCATGAACATTGCTTGAACCTGGGAGGCAAAGGTTGCAGTGAGCTGAGATCGTGCCACTGCACTCCAGCCTGGGAGACAGTGAGACGAAAGAAAGGAAAGAAAGGAAAGAAAGAGAGAGAGAGAGAAAGAAAGAAAGAAAGAAAGAAAAGAAAGAAAGAAAGAAAGAAAGAAAGAAAGAAAGAAAGAAAAGAGAGAGAGAAAGAAAGAGAAAGAAAGAAAGAAAGAAAGAAAGAAAGAAAGAAAGAAAGCCAAAGTTAATAAGGGAGAAGAAAAGGAAACAAGAAAAATCTAAAGCCCCTCATACTTACAGCTACAACAAACATTAAACACAGGCAAGATCTTAGTCAGATTAACAGAAAACCTCACAGTAAACACCTAGTTACCTCAGTTCCTATTACTTAATTTATCATGTCTGCCTTCCAACAAAAAATTACAAGGCATGCTGAAAGGCAAGAAAAAAACAGTCTGAGGAGACAAAGCAAGCTTTAGAATCAGACTCAGATATGACACAGATTTTGGAATTATTAGGGAATTCAAAATAACTATGCTTAATATGTTAGAGGTTCTAATGGATAAAGATAGACAACATGTAATAAAAGATGGATAATGTAAGCAGAGTGATAGAAACCCTAAGAAATGATCAAAAGAAAATGCCTGAAATAAAAAACACTGTGACAGAAGTGAAGAATGCCTTTGATAGTCTAACAAATAGGCTAAACATAGCTGAGGAAACAGTGAGCTTCAAGTTATGTCAATAGAAATTTCCTAAACTTAAATGTAAAGAAAAAAATTTTAAATGGAAGAGAATATACAAAAACTGTGGAACAAGTACAAAAGGTGTAACATTTGCATAATGGGAATATAGACAGAAAAGAAAGAGAAAAGAGAAGAAATATTTAAAATGTTGACCCTATTAGGCCAAGAATTTTGCAAAATTATTGACAGATCCCAAACTGCAGATCCAGATATCTCAGAGAACACCAAGCAGGATATATAGCAAAACATATCTACACCTAGCCATTTCATATTCAAGCTGCAGAAAGGCAAAAGCAACAAGAAAATCTTGAAAGAAGCCAGAGAGGGAAAAACACCTTACCTATAGAGGAACAAGGATAAGAATTATATCAGACTTCTCATTATAAACCATGCAAACAACAGAATGGAATGAAATATTTAAAGTGTTGAAGAAAAAAATGACAACCTAGAATTCTGAATACTTTCTCAAACAAACAAAAAATGTGGGAAATTGTGGCCAGACGACTTGCCTTGCAAAAATGTTAAAAGAAGTTCTTCAGAGAGAAGGAAAGTGATATAGATTTAAAAACAACAAACAAAACTTGGATATACATGGAAAAAAGTATTGGAAAAATAATAAATCCAGGTAAAACAAAATATTTCATTTTTCTTCTTTTTTTTTTTTTTTTGAGATGGAGTCTCGCTCTGTTGCCTAGGCTGGAGTGCAGTGGTGCCATCTCGGCTCACTGCAAGCTCCGCCTCCCAGGTTCATGCCATTCTCCTGCCTCAGCCTCCCTAGTAGCTGGGACTACAGGCACCCGCCACCACGCTGGCTAATTTTTTGTATTTTTAGTAGAGACGGGGTTTCGCCGTGTTAGCCAGGATGGTCTCAATCTCCTGACCTCGTGATCCGCCCACCTCGGCCTCCCAAAGTGCTGGGATTACAGGCGTGAGCCACTGCACCTTGCCTCATTTTTCTTATACTTAATTGATTTAATAGATAACTGTTCAAAGTAATAATAGCAACAGTGTATTGGGTGATTTTACTTTATGGAAAAGTGAAATGAATTACAATAATATTATAAGGGATAAGAGGGAGGAATTGAGAGTATTCTGTTATAAGTTACCTATGAAATGGTGTAGTGTTATGTGAAAGTGTTGTTAGATTTAGCCGTAAATACATAACATAAACTCTAGGGATACTGGTAAAAATTTTTAAAGAGAGTATAATATGCTAAGAGAAAAGTGGAAATAAAATAATATAAAATGTTTACTAAAAACAGAAAAGGCAGAAAAAGAGAGGTAAAAAAGAAACAAAGAACAATTGCAATGAATAGAAAACATGGCAGATACTAATCCAAATATATAAATAATCACTTAACATGTGAATTTTCTAAATACGCCAATTAAAAGAATGAGACTGTCAGAGTGGATTAAGAAACAAGACTCAACTATATTTTGTCTACAACATATATTTTAATCTATGACAATTAAAAGTAAAGAGATGAAGAAGGATATATCCTATTAACAATAATTGAAAGAAAGCTGGACTAGCTGTATTAATTTCAGAGAAAGCAGATTTCAGATCAGGGAAAATTATCAGAGATAAAGAGGGAAAAATATACAATGACAAAAGGGCAAATTCTCCCACAAAACATAATAATCCTTAATGTGAATGCACCTAACAACAGAGTATCAAAATACATGAAACAAAAATTGATAGAACTGAAAAGAGAGATAAATCTACTATTGTGGTTAGACTTTAACATCTCTCTATCAGGAATTGACAGATCCAGCAGCAGAAAATTAGTAAGCAGACAGTTGAACTGAATAGAACCATCAATCAAGTGGTTCTAATTAACATTTGTAGAATATTTCATTCAACAACAGCCACACTTTCTTCTCACACTCACATGGAGCATTCACCAAGACAGACCACGTTATGAGCCATAAAATACAACTTCAATTTGTAAGAATAGAACAATGTCCCAACAAATGGTGCTGGGACAACTAGATATCCACATGCAAAAGAATAAAATGGAACCATAAGCACAAATTAACTCAAAATTAATTAAAGACCTAAACATAAAAGCTAAGATTATAAAACTCTAAGAAAATAAATAGGCATGAATCTACATGACCTGGATTAGGCAATAATTTCTTAGATATAACACCAAAAGTGCAAGCAACAACAACAAAATGACATATTGGACATCATCAAAATTAAAATGTAAAATCAAAATTTTTGTGCTTCAGAGGACACCGTCAAGAAACTGAAAAGACAACCCAAAAAATGAAAGCACATTTTTTCAAATCATATATAGGCACACCTCATTTTATTGCACTGTACTTTATTGAACTTCACAGATAATTGCATTTTTTACAAACTGAAGTTTTGTGGCAACCGTGTGTCGAGCAAGTCTATCGGTGCCATTTTTCCAAAAGTCTGTACTCACTTTGTGTCTATGTGTCATATTTTGGTAATTCTTACAATACTCCAAACTTTTTTTTTTTTTTTTTTTTTTTCCTGAGACGGAGTTTCACTCTTGTTGCCCAGGCTGGAGTGCAATGGCGCAATCTCGGCTCACGGCAACCTCCACCTCCCAGGTTCAAGTGATTCTCCTACCTCAGCCTCCCAAGTAGCTGGAATTACAGCCATGTGCCAGCATGCCCGGCTAATTTTGTATTTTTAGTACAGACAGGGTTTCTCCATGTTGGTCAGGCTGGTCTCAAACTCCCGACCTCAGGTGATCCACCTGCCTTGGCCTCCCAAAGTCTGGGATTACAGGCATGAGCCACCATGCCTGACCACAATACTCCAAACTTTTTCATTATTATTATATCTGTTATGGAGATCTGTGATCAGTGATCTTTGATGTCACTATTGTAACTGTTTGGGGGCACTATGAACCATGCACATATAAGAGTGAATTTAATCAATAAATGTTGTGTGTGTTCTGACTGCTCCACCCACCAGCCATTCCCTCTTCCCCCTCTCTCTTCTAGGGCCTCCTTATTCCCTGAGATACAACAAAATTGAAATCAGGCCAATAAATAATCCTACAGTGGCCTCTAAGTCTTCAAGTGAAAGGAAGAGTCACGCGTCTCTCACTTGAAATCAAAAGCTAGAAATGATTCAGCTTAGTGAGGCAGGCATGTCAAAAGCCGAGATATGCTGAAATCTGGGCCTCTTGCACCAGTCAGCCAAGTTATGAATGCAAAGGAAAAGTTATTGAAGGAAATTAAAGTGATACTCCTGTGAACACACAAATGATAAGACAGCGAAGCAGCCATATTATTGTATGGAGAAAGTTTGTGTGGTCTGGATAGAAGATCAAATCAGCCACAACATTCCCTTAAGCCAAGGCCTAATACAGAGCAAGACCTGAACTCTCATCAATTCTGTGAAGGCTGGGAGAGGTGAGAAAGGTGCAGAAGAAAAGTTTGAAGCTAGTAGAAGTTGGTTCATGAAGTTTAAAGAAAGAAGCCATCTCCTTAGCAAAAAAAAGTGCAAGGTGAAGCAGCAGGTGCTGATGGAGAAGCTGCAGCAAGTTATCCAGGAGATCTAAGATCATTGATGAATGTGCCTACACTAAACAATAGGTTTTCAATGTAGAGGAAACAGCCTTCTATTAAAAGAAGATGCCATCTAGGACTTTCATAGCTAGAGAGGAGAAATCAATGCCTGGCTTCAAAGCTTCAAAAAACAGGCTGACTCTCTTGTTAGGAGCTAAAGCAGCTGGTGACATTAAGTTGAAGCCAGTGCTCATTTACAATTCTGAAAATCCTAGGGCCCTTAAAAATGAATCATGCTAAATCTATTCTGCCTGTGTTCTATAAATGAAACAACAAAACCTACATAACAGCATATCTGTTTACAGCATGGTTTACTATTTTAAGCCCACTCTTGAGATCTGCTGCTCAGAAAAAAAAAATTCCTTTCAAAATATTACTGCTCATTGACAATGCACATGGTCAACCTAGAGCTCTGATGGAGATGTACAAGGAGATTAATGTTGTTTTCATCCCTGCTAACACATTCATTCTGCAGTGCCTGATCAAGGAGTAATTCTGACTTTCAAGTCTTGTTATTTAAGAAGTACATTTCAGAAGGCTATGTATAACTGCCATAGTGATTCCTCTGATGGATCTGGGAAAAGTAAATTGAAAACCTTCTGGAAAAGAATCACCATTCTAGATGCCATTAAGAATATTTGTGGAGGAGGTCGAAATTTCAACATTAACAGGAGTTTGGAAGAAGTTGATTCCAACCCTCATGGACAACTTTGAGGGGTTCAAGACTTCAGTGGAGGAAGTAACTGAAGATGTAGTAGAAACAGCAAGAGAACTAGGATTAGAAGTGGAGCCTAAAGACGTGACTAAGTTGCTGCAATCTCATGATCAAACTTGAATAGATGAGGTGGTGCTTCTTATGGATGAGCAAAGAAAGTGGTCTCTTAAGATGGAATCTATTTGTCATGAAGATGCTGTGAACACTATTGAAATGACAACTAAGAATTTAGTATTCCATAAACTTAGTTGATAAAGCAGTGACTGGGTTTGAAAAGACTGCAATTTTGAAAGAAGTTCTACCATGGGTAAAATGCTGTCAAACAGAATCACGTGCTACAGAGAAATCTTTCATGAAAGGAAGAATCCATCGATGTGGCAAACTTCATTGGTGTATTATTTTAAGAATTTTCCCCAACCACCCCAACCTTTAGCAACCACCACTCTGATAATTTAGCAAGCATCAACGTTGAGAGAAAACTGTCCACTAACAAAAAGATTATAACTTGCTGAAGGCTCAGATGACCATTAGCATTTTTTATCAATAAAGTATTTTTTTTTGAGACAGAGTCTTGCTCTGTCACCCAGTCTGGAGTGAAGTGGCACGATAGCTCACTGCAACCTCCGCCTCCCAGGTTCAAGCGATTCTCCTGTCTCAGCCTCCTGAGTAGCTGGGGTTACAGGCATGTACCACCATGCCTGGCTAATTTTTGTATTTTTAGTAGAGACGGGGTTTCACCATGTTGGCCAGTCTGGTCTCAAACTCCTGACCTCAAGTGATCTGCCCACCTCAGCCTCCCAAAGTGCTGGGATTACAGGCATGAGCCACCACGCCCAGCCAATAAGGTATTCTTAATTAAGGAATGTACCTTGCTTTTTTAGACATAATGCTATTGCACACTTAATAGACTACAGTAGAGTGTAAATATAACTTTTATATTCATTTGGAAACCAAAAAGTTCATGTGACTCACTTCATTGCAATATTCACTTCACTGTCGTGGTTTGGATCCAAATGCACAGTATCTCCAAGGTAGACATGTATCTGGTTAGAATCTATTATCCAGAATATATAAAGAACTGTTGCAACTCAACAATGAAAAGACAGCTAACTGAATTTTTTAAATGAGCAAAAGATTTAAATAGACATATTCCCAAAGAAGACATTAAAATAGCCAATAAGCAAGATGAAAAGATGCGCAACATCATTAGCCATTAATAATGAGTGACTGTTACTGGGGACGGGTTTTTAGAGGGGAGTAATAAAAATGTTCTGGAGCTAGACAGTGGTGATGGCCACACACTTGTGAATATATTAAAAACCACTGAATTGCATAGTTTAACATCGTGAATTTTATGTTATATAAATTATATCTCAATAAAAGTACACATAACCCAATTTAAAAACAGGCTAAGGATCTGAATAGACATTTCTTTGAATGAAGGCATACGAACTTCCAGTAGGTACATGAAAGATGCTGTATTAGTCCGTTTTCACACTGCTATAAAGATACTATCTGAGACTGGGTAATTTATAAACAAAGGAGGTTTAATTGACTCACCGTTCCACATGGCTGGGGAGGCCTCAGGAAACTTACAATCATGGTGGAAGGCGAAGGAAAGGCAAGTACTTCCTTCACAAGGTGGCAGGAAAGACAGCAAGAGCGACGGGGGAAGAGCCCCTTATAAAACCTTCAGATCTCATGAGAACTCACTCACTATCATAAGAACAGCATGGGGGAAACCACCCCCATGATCCAGTCACCTCCCACCTGGTCCCTCCCTCGACATGTAGGGTTGACAATTCAAGATGAGATTTGGGTGGGGACATAGAACCAAACCATATCAGATGCTCAATATCGTTATTCCTGAGGAAAATGCATATCAATCTCACCATGAGAAACCACTTCATATCCACTAATATGTCTATAATCAAAAAGACTGACAATAACAAATGTTTGGTGAGGGTGTGGAGAAAATGAAACCCTCATACACAGATAGTGAGAAAATAAATTGATGCAGTGACTTTGTTTTGTTGTTGTTGCTGTTGTTGTTTTGTTTTTGTTTTGCTTTTTGTCTGAGGCAGAGTCTTGCTCTGTCAAGTGAAGCCAAGGTGGGCGGATCATTTGAGGTCAGGAGTTCGAGATCAGCCTGGCCAACATGGTGAAACCCCAACTCTACAAAAATTAGCTGGTCATGGTTGTGCATGCCTGTAATCCCAGGTACTCTGGAGGCTGAGGCAGGAGAATCGCTTGAACCTGGGAGGCGGAGGTTGCAGTTGCACTCCAGCCTCGGTGACAGAGCAAGACTCTGTCAAAAAAAAAAAAAAAAAGGAAGGGAAGGGAAGGGGAGGGGAGGGGAGGGGAGGGAGAAAAGAAAAGGGTAACTTTCTATTGCTTAAGCCGGGTGGTAGATACACAGGTGCTCATTTTATTGTGATCCTTTAAATTTGCATTTACATTATTCTTTCTGTGGATAAAATATATGTCTCAATAAAAACATTTTTTAGAAGTCTGACAGACCTGGATTCTGGCTCAACCACTTAAGATCTATGAGTTCTTGGGCACATTACTTAACCTAAGCCTTCCAATGTCTTATCTGTAAAGCAGAGATGGTAATAATAATAACTCCCTCATAGGCTTTTACATCATGTGCCTGGCACATTGTCAGTGCTATTACTAGCTAATGTTAGCTATAAGCAGTTAAGCCACTTGCCTAAAAATTCCAGGTTCATGACCTCTCTTTCTTTAAACTCCAATTTCCATATTTGCTATTCCATAAGAGTTCAAAATTTATCAGAGGAATAAAATTGACCTTCAAGCAGGACTTACTGCGTTCAACCTTTAAAATGTCCTTACATAACATCTTTGTAAAGTCAATAAATATTGCACCTTAATAGACCAGGACAAGAACCAAAATTTCTGTCATTTCTGGAGGCTCATGTCAACTAATGTTCTAGCCTAGCTCTGGGAGCTCAAATCTAGGTCAGATTAAGAGAATATTCTTTTCAGTCTTGAACAGCTTCCAGAATCCATGTCCATTCTGCATCTTAGTCTCCAAGTTAAGTCAAGAGTCTCTATATGTTGGACTTGCTTTTGTCCCACCTGGATTTCCAGCATATGACTTCGAAGGTAAAATTCTGTCATCAAGCCTATCCTACAGTTTTCTGGCCCAGATGAATGTGTCAGTGAATGTGTCAGGGGTGGGTAGTCAGAAGCTAAGGATGGCAGGAGAGGTGTGACACTTATCTAGGTCCCTTGCAAGGACTCGTATTCTTAAAGGAGACACTATTCTATTGTTCATCATGAATCGGAAGCAACTTATATTCATGTATAATTATTACCAGAGCCCTTTGCTTAAAGTATCTGTCACACAGCTCACACCTGCTTTGTAGCTACATCATTGCCTAAAACTTTCTCTAAGCAGACAAGGGAAGGCAAAAAGAGATGAACCTACGCAGTTTAGCTATGTGTCAGCAACTCAGATAAAACATTCATTGGGGCAGAGGAAAGCTAAATGATAGGCTCCAAATAGAATTTTGCTTCAGGAAAGCTCTCTCTGACCCTTTCTTCACATCCCACTAAGTTGATATCATGTTAATGTTATCTCACAGAACCCTTTTAATTTACTGTTTCATAATATGACATGTTTACAACGTTTAATTTAATATCTGCATTTCCCTCAAGATTCTGTGCTCAATGAGGGGAGGGACCTCCTCCTCCTTGTTCATTCCTGTATCCCCATCAGCTGGTACAGGGCCTTGCACATAGTAGGTGCTCAAGAATTTATTCTTTGGATTAATGGGCAATCAATCCATGTAACAATGAATCAATTCCTGGCATCATGAACAGGGATAATTAAGAGTCCAACTGAAGACCTTGGATTTCCAAATGACGTGGTCCTAAGAAAGGATCTCATTGCAAAACCACCTAGTTGGGGAAATGTTAACTATTTACCTGTGCTGAGTGAGCACATTTACAGCTGAAGGATGGTTTGCACAGTAAGCCAGATACATAGATTTAAAATGAGGCATGAGACTCAGTAGACAACCTCCTACTTTGTGCTGGTTTTCTGGAAACCTGTAAACAAAATGGACAAAACACAGAATGTAAAATAGGAAACAGGAGGCAAAGGAAGATTATTCCAATTAAATCTGGCAGCATGAAAGCCTTCTGAATATTTTGCCAAGGTTAAAAGAGAAACTATATTATAACCATTTTACCCATGAAACTCAAATTCTTGCCCACTGCTTTAAACTCTAGCCACCAAACATAGTTCTAATACATAGGGTCAGATACTTACTTGGAATTAGTAGGTACGGTTGCTTGTTTGTTTTTAAGATGATTATTTTCAAATTTAGCTGGGTACACTAAAAATATTCTTGGTTAATTTATCTAAAGTTCGAATACAGACAAAACTAATCAAATCCAAAAATGACATACCACAAAAGAATATTATGTAATCTTGGAGGTCTGGTGTTTGCTAGGCAGGGTGGCCTCAAAAATTTTTAAATTAATGTTTTAAATTATAAGCCACCTGTCTTCATTTGTAGAAAAATCAGAAAAGCATAATAAGAAAAATGAATTTCTCAGACTCCCACCATTTGGAGATACTGACTCTAAAAATGTTGACATGCTTCTTGGGCTTTTTTCTACATGTTTCTCTATAAAATGGAAAACATAAGGATTATGAATCTAGTTTGTAATCTGCCCTTCTCACTTAGTGAACATCTTGGCATATCAATAATCTAGACCCCTCTTGGCCCCTCAAGTCCCTTTAGTGTGCGTCCTCTCCATCTTTCTCCCTGGACAACCACCTGTGTCCCATTAAGCTTAAATAACAGGTAATCACCTCAGTTTCCCTAGAGAGATGAAAGCTGCCAACTTCTTCAAGATATGCTGCTTGAAAAATTAGTCTTTCTATAGAAACATATTGACTGATGATCATTATAGTTCACTGTAGTATGAGGTTAAACATCTGGACAATCTAGCTAGCCATCAAAAATGTGTTGGTTCACATAAAGATATACTTTTCCTTCCCCCACTTTCTGTGTGTTTCAACTCTTAATATAATAGACATAGTATCAGGAGCAATTCAAAGACACCAAATCTGTGAAACTGAATGAATCATTTGAATGACTTTTCCAAGTAATTTGCAATGTACAAAAGAAAATATGTAATCAGTGCCAGAGGTGTCATTCATGGTCAATTAAGACCTTATGTGTCTCCAGGGAGGAGACCATCACACACTGGGGCCTGTCAGGGAGTGGGGGGAAAGGGGAGGGAGAGCATTAGGACAAATACCTAATGCATGCGGGGCTTAATCCTGGATGACGGGTTGATGGGTGCAGCAAACCACCATGGCACATGTATACCTATGTGACAAACCTGCACGTTCAGCACATGTATCCCAGAACTTTAAGGAACATTAAAAAAAAAAAGACCTTATTTGTCTCTAATACTGACCAGAAACAGCAAACTGATGTATTTTTTAAATAAAGTCAAAAGTAATTTACGAGACACAGAATTCTAATATACAATTGGTGGTTTGACACTGTGAACACTGCCACCTAGTACACTGTCTATGTATTGCTACTTTGTTCAAAGCTGTAACAAATACCTAACTATGAAGTGTCCTTATCAAAGGCAACAGGTAAAAGGAAAACAAAACACAAACAGCAATGTTGCTGGCTATCCTATCAGAAATATGCCGCACTTACTTTGAACATTCTTCCAAGGCTTGGCAGAGCGTCTGTTGAAATGTGCATACTTCCTCGAAGTTTCCCAGTAAAGATGTAACCTCCACAGTACTCAGACTGAAAAACAAATACAGTACATGTAGTTATCTATTCTAGTCTAGTTGGCTAATAGTTTGCTAATATATGGTAAATACAAGGGAAGTAATCCCTATATTTTAACTTTTGCTTTTTAATTTATAACAACTCTATTGTCTTAGGCAACTTCTTAAGCTTCTCCCCTTGATTTTCTTTTATATAATAAGAATAATGATCCTAAAGAAATGGAGTGGTCGTAAGGGACATTTAGGTATTTTATAAAGCAACGGGTAAATTAAAACAAGTGCTTAATACTGAAGTATATAAATAGATAAAAATACATCACAGCTGTGAATAAGTGTAAAAAACTCTTGAGTACCTTCCTCTGGATGAACTGGAAAAGTAATTGAAAGATATTATATATGCTCATATAATACACAAGAAAAAATAGCAAAATCAACTTTCTCCTAAACTAAAATGCTCATACATCAATTAAAGGAAATCTTTATGAGATGAAGTAGGAGGAAAAAAATAGTACTGATTTGTTTGTTTGTTTTTGGAGTGGAGTGAAGTCAAATAAAAGCAAACTGAACCACTTTATCCAGGGCCTCTGTATGAAGAATGTTCTTATCCATTCCTCCCCTACCAAACAGTAAGTGATAATAATAACAAGAGCCAACACACATAGAGCACTGAACACTTACACAAGCATTTTACAATTAAAACCTCATTTTAACCTTATAATAACTCTATAAGGTAGGTATTATGCCAGTGCTGTTTCCATTTTACAGGTGGGGAAACCCAGGCATAGAGAGGTTAAGCAAATCATCCAAAGCTACAAAGCCAGGAAATGCCAAAGACAGAAATCGAACCAAAACATTCTAGCTGCAGAGTCCATGCTCTTAACCACTTTTTGGGAGAAAACGTTTCTGAAGATTTGTTTAAAAAGCCAAGGTTGGGCTGGGCGTGGTGGCTCACCCCTGTAATCCCAGCACTTTGGGAGGCCGAGGCGGGTGGATCACTTGAACCCAGGAGTTCGAAACCAGCCTGGCCGACATGGTGAAACCCCATCTATACTAAAAATACAAAGAATTAGCTGAGTGTGGTGGCAGTCGCCTGTAATTCCAGCTACTCGGGAGGCTGAGGCAGAAGAATTGCTTGAACCCGGGAGGCGGAGATTGCAGTGAGCTGAGATCGTGCCACTGCACTCCAGGCTGGGTGATGGAGTAAGACTCTGTCAAAA
>NW_026652282.1:116979156-117083740 GCF_009828535.3 Hylobates moloch
CGGGTGTGGTGGCTCACGCCTGAAATCCCAGCACTTTGGGAGGTGAAGGCAGGCAGATCACTTGAGGTCAGGAGTTCAAGACCAGCCTGGCCAACATGGCAAAATCACATCTCTACTAAAAATACAAAATTGCCATGCGTGGTGGCACATGCCTGTAGTCCCAGCTACTCAGGAGGCTGAGGCAGGAGAATCGCTTGAACCTGGGAAGCAGAGGTTGCAGTGAGCTGAGATCTTACCACTGCACTCCAGCCTGGGGGTGGAGTGTATTGTATATGCTATATAATATATATATATTATATATTATATATATATATATATATAAAAAATACCAGGGGAGTATTCCCAAGAGAATATTTTTTTGCTGACTAAGAAAGAAAGGGAAGAAGACCAAAACAAACATTACCAGTAACTCCGAGAGAATAAAAAACTGCCAGTTCCTCTGCTGTAATGCCATCCTGAATCACAAGCTGGAAAACCCCTATTCTAAAGTGAAACCTTTAGCCAACCAACTTCCCTGGTTGTTGCTCTCTCAGAGCAGTGAGAACTTAAGTTGGGGCCTTACCTGAACTTGACTGGGGGTTTATCTGGCCCCTTCACGATCAGATAACAGTCAGTCTGGTTTGCTCAAATCACTTTGGGGCCGACAAGACAGTCAGAAGTAATGGAAACTTACTATCACTGCATTCTGAATTCATTTAGGAACAGTACAGGTCTGACTCAGGTCTCTCACCTCCTCGGCCCTGACTCTTTTCCAAGGAACTCAAACAAACCAGTAAGAAAAAGAACAAATAATCCCATCAAAAAGTAGGCAAATGACATGAACACACACTTCTCAAAAGACTTACAAATGGCCAACCAACATATGAAGAAATGCTCAATATCACTAATCATCAGAGAAATGCAAATTAAAACCATGAGATACCACCTCCGCCCAGCCAGAATGGCCATTATTAAAAAGTCAAAAATAATAGATGTTGGCGTGGATGTGGTGAAAAGGGAACATTTACACACTGCTGGTGGGAATGTTAGTATATTAGTACCAATATTAGTACAGCCTCTTTGGACAGCACTACAGAGTTTTCTCAAAGCTAAAAGTAGATCTACCATTCTATCCAGCAATCTCACTACTGAGTATTTAGCCAAAGGAAAAGAACTCATTAAATCTTCTTATTTTTTCTTGATCGCTAATCAGTCCCTCCTTCATTTAAAATCTTACCATCTCCCCTCCCAGAGTTACCACTTCAGTTTCCATCTCCTCTGCCTGTCACTTCCAGAAAACAGAAAGCATGTTTCACTTGGAAGCGGGGGGCACAGTGGCTCCAGCCTGGCCATGTACTGGCTGTGTGATGGGCAAGGCAGTAAACCTGTCTGGACTTCAGCTTCTTCTCTATTTAATAGAGATAGTCATTTCTCCCAGGATTCTAGACCCAATGATTTACTGATTTACTTCAGCTCTAAGAACTATGATTCACAGAACACTTCATATTTCACATGATAATAACAAAAAATACTTTGTTTTTTGTTTTGTTTTGCTTTGTTTGAGATGGAGTCTCACTCTGTCCCCCAGGCTGGAGTACAGTGGCATGAACTTGGCACACTGCAACCTCCGGCTACCGAGTTCAAGCGATTCTCCTGCCTCAGCCTCCTGAGTAGCTGGGACTACAGGTGCGCACCACCAAGCCGAGCTAATTTGTATTTTTAGTAGAGATGGGGTTTCGCCATGTTGCCCAGGTTGGTCTTGAACTCCTGGCCTCAAGTGATCCACCCGCCTCGGCCTTCCAAAGTGCTGGGATTACAGGTGTCAGCCAACGTGCCCAGCCAGCCACCGCACCTGGCCCAAAAAACACTTTATTGTTGATCATGTTTAAACTCTTACAATACAGGAATAGAAAATTTGTTCATACTGAAGTAGATTTCCATAGTGCCAGGAGAATAAACAAGTGGGAAATTTAGCAAGAAAAAAGGCATTATAACTAAACAAGCATAATTTGGAAAAGGGGAGAATTTTTCTCACAATATTTTTTCTTTTCTTTTTCTTTTGTTTGCTTGGTTTTGTTGTTGTTGTTGTTTGTTTGTTTGTTTGTTTTCACATGGAGTCTTGCTCTGTCTCCCAAGCTGGAATGCAGTGATGTGATTTTGGCTCACTGCAGCCTCTGCCTCCCAGGCTCAAGCGATTCTCCTGTCTCAGCCTCCCAAGTAGCTGGGATTACAGCCTTGCACTACCACGCCCGGCTAATTTGCTTTTGTATTTTTAGTAGAAACAAGATTTCACCATGTTGTCCAGGCTGGTCTTGGACTCCTGACCTCAAGCGATCTGCCCGCCTCAGCCTCCCAAAGTGCTGGGATTACAGGCTTTTTGAGCCATCACACCCGGCCAAATTTCTCAAATATATTAACTTATTTAAGTTTGAAGCTGATAGTTCAGACAACTGTTTAGCAATAGTAAACTCTTTCCAAGGTAAAAAGAGAGGTTTTTGTTCTTCATTATATGGGCTGACTGGTAAATTTTCTATATGATCATGATCTCTAGTGAAATGTAATAAATTAAAATAAAAACAAATAAATGCAGTTCACCACTATTTGTTAAATATGCTGTGCCTACAAGGATAAAAAAAAATAGTCACTACTTTTCTTTCATGAAAACTAAAGCTTTCAATTCTTTTAATTCAGGCTTTACACAATCACTTCAGATTTCTAAGACCAGAGTAAGGTTTGAACATTTTGTCTTTAAAAACACTTTAGCATCTGTTTATCATTCACATTTGCCTGGGTGAAATAATGGCTTGAATAGCTCTTATGAGCATTCACAAAATGCCATACTCTTTCCATTCTCAGAGCATGGGGAAGAAGTTCTGCCCTGGCAAACAAAGGTCAGAATGAGCATGAGAATTTCCAGTTTATGTGCTTTCTGAATAAAAGCACCAGGGAGTTCTTTTCCTGTAAGGTAAAACCAGGCACATCACTTTTTTTTTAATGTACAAGATAAAAATTGTGACAGGAAGAAACACAGATCTACTTATTCCTTTCACAGCCAGAAGAGAAAGAAAGCCCAGCTCTCCAAAAGCAACATCTTGCATAATTTCTGTTGCCCTGACCATGTTCTTGGCAACCTGTGATCTGTGGAAATTCTTCTAAAGGGCAAAATCAATTATTCAGTGACATAAGAATAACGATTCCATATGCTGACATTATGTTGCTTTACTTAGTGAGGGGTTTAAAATAAACATCTTACTTGTTATTTGACTGCAGGGGTCTTAAGTAAGTAACAAGAAGAGACTGAAGTTCTTTAGCATATTCTTTTTCAGTGTCCAGGATGTTCTGTAACACCTATGAAAAAAAAAGTCAATGTATTATAATCATCAAGATAGTCTAAGGCAAAATGTAGCTTTGATCTTTTAACCAAATTACTAGGAAGAAAAAAGGTCCTATTTACTCAGGCTACCATTGCAAGCAAGGAACACAAAATCTGAATGCACTTTCTTTCAATCTAGCAAACTACTTTAATTATTGCATGACAACTGGTTATACTGCACAATTCATATGAATACAATTTTTCAGTTACCCGTAACTGAAGGGGCCTTGCCATTTACACAGTACTGCTTGGTTATTTATTTCTTGTAGAGACAGGCTCTCTCTATGTTGCCCAGGGTGGTCTCAAACTCCTGGTCTGGAGCAATCCTCCTGCCTCAGCCTTCCAAAGTGCTGGGATTACAGGTGTGAGCCCACATCAAACCCCACAGTACTGTTTAAAATGTTTTCATGTGCTGTAAATGATTTTATCCTCAGGAAGTTCTCAGTTAGTTAACAAAGAATCATTATTCCTCTTTCATGCAGGAGAAAATTGAGGCCAGCTACCTTAGACATAGAGATTTAATGTCAGTGTAATTTAAGGATCACTGTGATATCAAACATCACAAGAGATTTTTGTTTAAGTTATGTTTGTGATAAGACCTTTAGGGAACAAAATCTGAGGATACAGTGAATTTTTAAGCAGAGTTAAAACTAGTATTTTATTAAAGGCAAAAGGTACTACCATGAACAATTCAAAGAACAAAGTAGGCTGAAGTGTGAGGAATTTAACAAGAGAAATAAAAATTATCATTATTATTAATAATGTAATTAAAATCCTATAGGCAAAACAACCAATATGGGGGATCACAATTTCTCTTCCCCTACCAGTTCTAGGGTCATGTCACAACCCATTTCCAAGCCTCTTCTGGTGACAGGTAAAACCTTCATTTAATACCTAATGTAAATGACGGGTTGATGGGTGCAGTGGGCCAGCATGGCACATGTATACCTATGGAACAAGCCTGCACGTTGTGCACATGTACCCTAGAACTTAAAGTATAATAATAATAATAATAAAAACCTTTATTTAAGCTCTTAGAGACAACCCAGTTAACATTCTGGTACATTTTCTTTCATATATTCTAATTCATTCAACGAAATCGACTGAGTGCCTACTCTGCCAACTGCTGTGCTGCCCACAGGGAGTTTATACTGTATTTGCAGAGACATTAAACAGAGAGTTACAAGACAGAGTGAAGTGTCCTTAACTAGGAGAAGTGTATTAGGCTACCAATATGCCAGCCATATACTCACAAGACAATGCATGATAATCTGCTTTTGAAAGGTGGAATGGTCAAAATAAGCGGAGATCCTGGTAACCGTGGGTTCTCTGGGAAACAACTGGAGTGCAGGGTGGTAGTCTTGACTCTGCTGCTGACTGAGAGGTTGCTTCAGTTTAAAACTTTGCTTACATCATCTCAGATTATGACACTGCACCTACCTTGGGGACCATTATGAAGATGTAGTGACACACTGTACAGATAGGTGCTGAGTAAGTGGGAAACAGACCTACCAATTTAAAGGGTTAAAAAAGAGTTTCTCGGCCAGGCGCGGTGGCTCACGCCTGTAATCCCAGCACTTTGGGAGGCCGAGGCGGGCGGATCACGAGGTCAGGAGATCGAGACCATCCTGGCTAACACGGTGAAACCCCATCTCTACTAAAAATACAAAAAATTAGCCGGGCGAGGTGGCGGGCGCCTGTAGTCCCAGCTACGAGGGAGGCTGAGGCAGGAGAATGGCGTGAACCCCAGGGGGCGGAGCCTGCAGTGAGCCGAGATCGCGCCACTGCACTCCAGCCTGGGTGAAAGAGCGAGACTCCTTCTCAAAAAAAAAAAAAAAAAAAAAAAAAAAAAGGGTTTCTCAATAGCAACATTATTGACATTTCAAACCAGATAATTATTTGTTGTGATGGAATGCCCATATCATTGCCATGACATTGCCAAATGTCACCTGAAAGGCAATATTGCCCCCAGTTGAGAATCACTGGCTTAGAAGAACACAGGATGGCTTCAAAAGCTCGGGGTTAAATTGTAGCCCCTATACCCAGCCACTCATGTCTACTTTCAGTTCCTCTATTCCTCAGAAACTACCCTCTAAAAGTGTAAATGCAGGGTTCTGGAGGTAGTGATGTTCTCGGAAATTAACCCAGTAATGGAATAGAAATATTCCCCTCTATAGAAAGTCCAAGCGCGAGAATGGAAATTAGAAACTACTTTGAGATGAATGAAAATGAAAACACAACATACAAAAACTTATGGGGTGCAGTTAACCAGTGCTTAAAGAAAACTATATACTTATAAATGCCTATTTTAAAAAAGAAAAAAAAAGACTTTCATTTTTCAGTCTGACATGTAAGGAGCTTAGAAGTCATTACTCCATCCTAACTGGAAGCAAATAGCTAAACAAACTGAAATAAACCATCGTTTTCTCTTAAATCTGTCAGAAAAGTGAGGTCACAGGGAAAACTGCTACTCCAAAAATTGGAGAAACAGGCAGATAAAGAGAATCACAAATTACCAGAGCAGAGGTCCACAGGCAGAATCTTCCACAGGAACCAGCACTAGGGTAGAAAAACCTACACTGTAATTGACAAACTTCTGGGGGCTCCATAAAGACAAGTCTGAGAGTTAGGAACTCCAGGGGCCCAATATTAGGACAGCACACCCACACTTTTGTGAATTTAAGCTCCAGTTTTTCTCAGTGAAGATTAGAGGAAAATACCCTCATGCTTCAGGCAGAGGGAGGGAAAAAGTTGCCTTTTTGAATATGTCAGAGCACTCTATTCTTCTTAACAAGGTCTGCCCTCAGGAGAAACTATTTCACCAGAGCATAACTATTCTTTGTTTGTTCGTTTGCTTTGTTTGTTTGTTTCTGTTTTTGTTTTTTGAGACGCAGTTTCGCTTTTGTTGCCCAGGCTGGAGTGCAATGGCGCAATCTCGGCTCACTGCAACCTCCACCTCCTGGGTTCAAGCCATTCTCCTGCCTCAGCCTCCCTAGTAGCGGGGATTACAGGCATGCGCCACCACGCCCAGCTAATTTTGTATTTTTAGTAGAGACGGGGGTTTCACCATGTTGGTCAGGCTGGTTTCGAACTCCTGACCTCAGGTTATCCGCCTGCCTTGGCCTCCCAAAGTGCTGGGATTACAGGCGTGAGCCACTGCGCCCGGCCCGAGCATAACCTATTGAATTTTTATCAGATGCTAACTGTTATGGGGGAAGGTCAATAAGCAACTCCAGCCAGCTCTAGCCTTCCACATGGGGGAAGGAAGATAACCCAACTCCAGCCCTTTCTAGCCATCCTGTCCCACCTAAGGGGGAGAACTAGGAAGCATTGGTGAAGTTCACAGTCCAGGGACACAAGCTCATTAAAAACTGAGACCTAATCATGGAAATATAGAATGCTTCCCCTCCTTCTACACCTTACCACCACATTACTAAAGGATTATTTACCACAGTTCCTTTACCCAGTACATCATGTCAGGCTTCCAACAACAATTTACAAGGCATATTAAAAGGCAAAAAATACAGTATGAAGAGACAAAACAAGCATCAGAACTTAAGCCAGATAACACAGGAATGTTAGAATTATCAGACCAGTGTTTTTAAGTAACTGTGATTAATATACTAAGGACTCTAACAGAAAAAGTAGACAACGTGCAAGAATAGATGGATATTATAAGCAGAGAGACAGACATTCTAAGAAAGAATCAAAAAGCAATGCTAGAGATTAAAAACACTGTAACAGAAATGAAGAATGCCTGCACATGATGGACTCAATAGTGATCTGGGCATGGCTGAGGAAAGAATCTTTGAGCTTGAGAATATGTCAATAGAAACTGCTACAACCAAAAAGCAAAGAGAAAAAAGATTGGGGGAAAAAAATAGAAGAGAGTATGAAAGAACTGTGGGACAACTACAAAAGGTGCAACATCCATGTAATGTGGAAATATCAGGAGAGGAAAGAGAAAATAATAGAAGAAATATTTGAAACAATAGTGGTTGAGAATTTACTCAAAATTAGTCAGACACCAAATCACAGATCCAGGAAGCTCAGAGACCAAGTAGGATAAATGCAAAAGAAAATTCTAAGCATGTGATACTCAAACTCCAGAAAATCAAAAATAAAGAAAAAATTATTGAAAGAAGCCATGGGAAACCAACAGTTTATCTATACAGAAGTTCAAATAAAAGTTACATCTGACCTCTCCTCAGAAACACGGCAAGCAAGAGGGGAGTGGAGTGAAATATTTAAAGTGTTGAGAGAAAAACCCACTAACCTTGAGTTCTGTGTCTTGTGAAATTATCCTTCAAAAGTGAAAGACAAATCAAGACTTTTTCAGACAAACAAAAACTGAGGGAAACGGTCACCATTAGACCTGCCTTGCAAGAAATGTTAAAAGAAGTTCTTCACAGAGAAGAAAAACAATATAGGTCAGAAATCTGAATCTACATGAAGAAGGAAAGAATGTTAGAGAAGGGATAAGCAAAGATAAAATAAAAACTTTTTTCTTATTTTTAATTGACCTAATAGATAATAGTTTATTCAAAATAATAATAGCAGCAACGTATTTGATTATGTGTGTGTATATACTAATGTGTATTTATGTGTAAGTAAAATGAGTGACAGCGATCATACAAGGGATGGGAGGTAATAATTAGGAATACGATGTTATTATAAGGTACTTGCACTACCTGAGAATATAGTATGTATCTTTGTATAGTATTATATGAAAGTGAACTGGGACTAGCTATAAAGGCATAGAGCAACCACTAAAAATGTTTTTCTTAATGAAATATAATTGATATGTGAAAAAAGAGAAATGGAATCATATAAAATGCTTAATTAAAACAAAAAGCAAAAAAATGTGGAAGACAAAAAGCGAACAACGAAAAGGGCAACAAATAGAAAACAGTGACAAGTATGGTAGGCATTAATCCACCTATATCAATAATCACTTTAAATGTCAGTGGTCTAAATGTACCAATGAAAAGACAGACATTTTCAGAGTGAATCAAAAATTAAGACTCAACCATATGCTGTTAATAAGAAATTCAATTTAAATATAAAGACACTTATAAATTAAAAGTAAAGGGATGAAAAAGGAGATATCATGTTCATACTAATGAAAAGAAAGCTGGAGTGGCTATGTTAATTTTAGACAGAGCAAACATTAGAGCACAAAAAATTATCAGGAATAAAAAGAGGCATTACATAATAATAAAGAGGTCAGTTCTCCAGCAAGACATAACAGTCCTTAATATGTATGTGCCTAAAAACAGAATCAAACTACATTGCAACTTTTATAATCAGGCACAACTTTTATAATCAGGCACAACTTTTATAATCAAATGAAAACTCTTCCATCAAAATTGCAGTGGAAGCGTTCTCCCTTCAATCAATAATAAAAAAAATTAACACTCTAGTTCCTTGTCAGTGCAAATGACAATAAATTTGCTTACTTAACCGGCTCTCATTCAAAAACCAGGTGAATAAAGTATATTGATAAATCTGAAAGTATATTGATATATCTAACTTCCCACAGAATGACAATAACAATTATGAAAAACTGTTAAATAATTTATACAAATTTCTTTATGCATAGCTTTTTAGAACTTTTAGTATGATAAATATATTTTGAATCTCTAAGCAGGGCCAATATGATATTGTGTTTTTCAAACATATTTGACAATGGCATTGTGTATTTTTTAGGCATTTTACACACATTGTTACTTGCTAATTGCTATTCCAAGAAATGAACAAAGGAACAAAAGAAATGAACAAAAGAAACATTTTCTTTGGCTGAGTTATATTTTAATATTATGCCTTTCAGTGAGAACTGACATTAGAAGTAGCTATATGAAAGGCCATCATAGTTTTAAACTATTGTTGTAAACTATAGTTAAAGACATTGTCCAGTATGTTGATTGGCATTCTTGGAGTAAATTCCTCCTGTGATTTAATACTTGGTAAAAAAAAAAAAAAAAAAATGTGAGGCAAAAACCGCTAGAATTTCAAGTAGAAATAGATAAATCTATTGTAGTTGAGACTTCAATACCCCTCTATCAGAAATGGAGAGATCTAGCAAGCAGAAAATCAGTAAGGACATATTAGAACTCAATAGTACCATCAAGCAACCGGATATAGTTGGCATCTGTAGACTACTTCATCCAACAACAGCAGATTACATATTCTCCTCAAGCCTACATGAAACATTCCTCAAGACAGACCACATTATGATCCATAAAACCCACCTTAGCAAATTTAAAAGAATAGAAATCATGCAATCTATGATCTCAGACAACAATGTAATCAAACTAGAAATCAATAACAGAAAAATATTTGGAGATTAAACAACACATCTCAAAATAACACATTTATTTTCTAAAAAGATATTTCAAGAGAAATTTTAAAATATTTTGAACTAAATGGAAATGAAAGTATAACTTATTAAAATGTGTGGAATGCAGTGAAAGCAGTGCTTGTAGGGAAATTTATAGCACTGAATGCATATATTAGAAAAGAAGAAAGATCTAAAATAAATAATCTAAGCTTCCACCTTAGGAAACTACAAAAAGAAGAGCAAACTAAATCTAAAGCACACAGAAGAAAAGAAATAATAAAAATTAGGGCAGAAATCAATGAGACTGAAAACAGAAAATCAGTAGAGGAAATCAATAAAACCAAAAGCTGGCTCTTTGAAAAGATCAATAAAATTGATGAACTTCATTGAAAAAAAGAGAGAAGATACAAACTGTTAGTATCAGAAATGAAATGGCAGGATATCACTAGAGATCCCATGGACATTAAAATAATGTTAAAGGAATATTATTAATAACTCTGCCTACAAATTTGATAACCTAAATTAAATGAACCAGTTTTTTAAAGATACAATCTGCCAACACTCAAAAGAGAAGAAATAGATAATCTGAATAGGCCTACATCTAGTAAAGAAAATGAATTGGTAATTAACATCCTTCCAAAACAGAAAGCATTAAGCCCAGATAGGTTCACTGGTAAATTCTACTAAACATTTAAGGAAGAAATTATATCAATTCTTTACAATCTCTTCCAAAACATAGAAGCAGAGAGAATATATACTTCCTAACTCATTTTATGAAGCCAGAATTATCCCAATACCCCAACCAAAGACATTACAAGAAAACTACAAACCAATATCTCTAATGAACATAGTTACTAAAATCATCAACAAAATATTAGCAAATGAAATCCAGCAATAGATAAAAATAATGCTACAACACAGCCAAGTGTGATTTAACAAAGTATGCAAGGCTAGTTCAACATTCCAAAAAATCACTAATGTAATCTATCACATCAACAGGCTAGAGAAGGAAAATCACATGATCATATCAACAGATTCAGAAAAGGCATTTGACAATATACAACACCTATTCATGATTTTTTTTTAATTCTCAGAAAACTAGGAATAGTTTCTCAACTTGATAAAGAACAGCTACGAAAAAAAAAAAAAAAAAACGAAAAAAAAAAACAAACAAAAAACCCCGACATCTAACATCATACTTAATGGTAAGAAGCCAGATGCTTTCCTACTAACATTAGGAACAAAACAAGAGTGTTCCCTCACACCACTCCTTTTCAACATCATATTGAACATCCTAGCTAATGCAATAAGAAAAAAATAAAAGGTATACACATTGGAAAGGAAGAAATAAAACTGTCTTTATTTGCAGATAACATGATTGTATATGTAGAAAATCTGAATAAATCAAAAAAATTTCTGGAGCTAATGAGTGATTATAACATGGTTGCAAGATGCAAAGTCAATACACAAATGTCAATCATTTTCCTTTATATCAGCAATAAACAATTAAAATCTGAAACAAAAAAACATAATATCATTTAGATTAGCACCTGTAAAAATGCAACACTTAGGTATAAATCTAAGAAAATATGTACAAGATCTATACAAAGAAAACTACAAAACTCTGGTAAAAGAAATCAAAGAACTAAATAAATGGGGAGATATCCTATATTCATGGGTAGAAAGACTCAATATTATCAAGATGTCAGTTATTTCCAACTTGATCTATAGATTCAACACAATTCCAATCAAAATCTCAGTAAGTTATTTTGTGGATATTGACAAACAGATTCAAATACAAAACCAGTATGTTGAACAGATATATGCACTCCCATGTTCATTTCAGCATTATTCATGATAGCCAAAATATGAAATCAGTGGATGCGCGGACAGAGAAAATGTGGTATAAAAACACAATGGAGGCTGGGCATGGTGGCTCATGCCTATAATCTCAGCACTTTGGGAGGCTGGGGAGAGCAGATTGCTTGAGCTCAAGAGTTTGAGACCAGCCTCGGCAACATGGTGAGACCCTGTCTCTACAAAAAACTAAAAAACTAGCCAGGTGTGGTGGTGCAGCCCTGTAGCCCCAGCTACTTGGGAGGCTGAAGTGGAAGGATTGCTTGAGTCCAGGGGGCAGAGGTTGCAGTGAGCCGGGATCACACCACTGCACTCCAGTCTGAGTGACAGAGCAAGACCCTGTCTCAAAACAAAACAAAACACAATGGAATACTACTCAGTCATTAAAAAGATGAAAAACCTGCCATTTGCAACAACATGGATGAACCTAGAAGACATTATGTTAAGTGAAATAAGTCAGGCATAGTAAGAAAAATACCATATGATCTCATCATATGTGTAATCTTAAAAAGTTGATCTCATAGAACTAGATAATAGAATGGTGGTTACAAGGGGCTGGGGCAGTTGGGGGAGCTGGTTGGGATGATATTGATCAAAGGATATGAAACATCTGTTAGGAGGAATAAGTTCAAGAGAGCTCTTGTGCAACATTGTGACTATAGTAAATAACAATATATTGTACTCTTAAAAAATGCCTAGAGAGTGAATGTTAATTGTTCTTACCACAAAAATGATAACTATGTGAGGTAATATGTGTGTTAATCAGCTAGCTTTAGTCATTCCACAATGACTAAACATGACAGAACATCATGTTGTACACAATTAATACATATAATTTTATCTGTCAATTAAAAAAAGACTATTCAGTGGGGAGAGAACATTTTTTTTCAACAGATGGTGCTGAGAAAACTGGATATTCACATGCAAAACAAAGAATTTACACCCCTACCTCATACTATATACAAAAATTAACTCAAAATGGATTTCAGAGTTAAATCTACAAAAGTCTTAAAGTAAACAGAGGACAAAATCTTCATGACTTTCAATTTCGCAATGGATTCTTGGGTGACACAAAAAGCATAACAAAACAAAAAATAAGTAAATTGGAATTCATCAAAATTAAAAACTTCTGTGTGTGAAATGACATTATCAAGAAAGTGAAAAGACAGCTCATAGAATGGAAGAAATATTTGCAAATCATATATCTGATAAGAGTCTAGTATCCACAATATATATAGAACTATTACAACTCAACAACAAAAATAATCAATTAAAGTTGGCAAAGAATTTGAATAGAAATTTCTCCAAAGAATATATACAAATGGCCAAAAAGCATACCCAACATCATTAACTATTAGGAAAATGCTAATCAAAACTACAATTAGATACTACTTGATACTCAATAGGGTGGTTATATTACAAAGAAAAAAACAGACAATAACAAGTGTTGGTGAGGATGTAGAGAAACGGAAACTCTTACAATTGCTGGTAAGAATGTAAAATGGTACTGCTACTGTGATAAACAGTTTGGCCATTCCTCAGAAAGTCAAACATAGAATTACCATGTGACCCAGCAATTCTACTCCTAAAGAAGTGAAAACATATGTCTACACAAAAATTTGCACATGAATGTTCACAGCAGCATTTTTAATAATAACCAAAAAGTGGCAGCAACCCAAGGTCCATCAACTGATAAATGGATAAATAAAAGCTGGTCTAAACATACAATGGAATATTACTTAGCTATAAAAAGAAGTACTGATACATTCTGCAACATGGATGAACCTTGAAAATATTATGCTAAGTGAAAGAAACCAAACACAAAATATCACACATTATAGAATTCCATGTATGTAAAACTTCCAGAATAGGCAAAATCCATACAGACAGAAAGTAGATTAGTGGTTGCCAAGGGCCGGAGGGAATGGGAAATGGGAAGTGACTGCTAATGGATAGAAGGTTTTTTGGTGGGGTGATAACAATGTTATGAAATTAGATGAGATAGTGGCGATCATTGTGCAACTCTGTGAATACACTAATAACAGTGAATTGCACAATTTAAAATGGTGAATTTTAAGCTATGTGAATTGTACCTCAATAAAGCTATTATTTAAAACAAAGCACAAATTTCTCACCTGTAAATAAAAACTCTTCTGTTTTTTCTCTGACTCCAAGTCCTTATGCAGGGTCATGGCCCTCAGTACTCAAGCTTGTTCATCATGATAACTCTTTGTCCATCTGTGTTGTTGTTCACTGCAGTTCCTCAAGTAATCACTTATACTCAGCATTGATACTCATTTTTTTTTTAATTCATAGAAATGGAGAGAAATGCACTAGAATTCAACAGTACTATATTTTATTAAGTAAAAAGGAGGAGGTGAGGCTCATATGCACATTGCTTTATTTAAAATATTTATTTGGGCCAGGGGGAGTGGCTCATGCCTATAATTACAGCACTTTGGGAGGCCGAGGCAGGCAGATCACTTGAGGCCAGGAGTTTGAGACCAGCCTGGCCAACATGGTGAAACCCCCATCTCTACTAAAAATACAAAAATTAGCTGGGTATGGTGGCACATGCCTGTAATCCCAGCTACTTGGAAGGCTGAGGCAGGAAGATTGCTTTCACCTGGGAGGTGGAGGTTGCAGTGAGCCCAAATCAAATCGCGCCGCTGCACTTCAGCTGGGCGACAGAGGGAGGGTGTGTCTCAAAAACTATAAAAATAACAATTAAATATTTACTTGGTTATCTATAGTATTGGTGTTCGGATTCAAAAAGGATAGGGCCCTTTTATATTCGGGAGGGAATTAAATCTTCTGATGTTTTTGTTCACACTTCTCTTTTCTCTTTTTTTTTTTTTTTTTTTTTTAGACGGAGTCTCACTCTGTCGCCCAAACTGGAGTACAGTGGCACAATCTCGGCTCAATGCAACCTCGGCCTCCTGGGTTCCAGTGATTCTTCTGCCTCAGCCTCCTGAGTAGCTGGAACTACAGGCGCATGCTACCATGCCCAGCTAATTTTTGTATTTTTAGTAGAAGCAGGTTTCACCATATTGGCCAGGCTGGTCTCGAACTCCTGACCTCGTGATCCGCCCACCTTGGCCTCCCAAAGTGCTGGAATTACAGGTGTGAGCCACCATGCCTGGCCTGTTCACACTTTTCTAAAAAGACCATGTCTGGTAACAAGCCATCTCACATCCTCGCCCTTCCTTTCTAACATTTTTTAAATTTTTTTAATTATTCATTTATTTTTTGTTGTGTGTTTGTTTGATTGTTTTTGAGACAGAGTTTTGCTGTGTCACCCAAGCAGGAGTGCAGTGGTGCTATCTTGGCTCACTGCAGCATTGGCCTCCCAGACTCAAATGATCCTCCTGCCTCAGCCTCCCAAGTAGCTCGGCCTGCAAGCACATGCCACCATGCCCAGCTAATTTTTTATTTTTTGTTGAGACAGAGTCTCACTATGTTGCCCAGGCTGGCCTTGAATTCCTGGGCTCAAACTATCCTCCTGCCTCTGCCTCCCGAAGTTCTGGGATTACAGGCATGAGCAACCATGCCCAGCTGTCACCCTCCCTTAAAGCACTGTTGTCTATAACTGTCATAGTCCCTGAATTATAATATCTGTTGAAATAAAAACAACAGCAAACAGTCATTGCTTGAAGGGAATTTTTAAATTAGAAAAATCATAGATATTATTTTCATCATAAAATGTGATTTTTAAAACAAACACTACTTTAATTCCGTGGTTGATATAATTCACTCTGCTTCTCCCCCATTGAAATAGCCTTAATATTTCAACTCCTTTTAAAATGCTACCATCTGGGGCTCTTGTACCTGAAATTGCTAAGATTCTTCAAGAAGGATGCCAAGTGTCCTGCTCCAATGGGTTTACTTGCTAGGTGAGACAACACACTTTCTAGGGTACCCATCTCTGCTGGAACCACTGGCATAAGGCAGTTACTTCCCATGGGAGGGAGGCACGCAGACACTTCCTGCTGCCTTGGAGTGAGTTCTGGAGAGCTAAATGGAAATATACATTAAACTCCTAGGACTGCAAGTTTTGAGAGTGGCAGAATGGACTTTACAAAATTAAAATGACAAAAGTGGTTAATAAGTCTTTTTATCGAATTATGCCCCCCTCCCCCCCCAAAAAAACATGTGAGTAGTAATATACTAAATAGAACTTCTCTTGCTGTGGTTAGATGAGCAGGAATGTTCATCAGGGTGGATGTTTGGGATTCCTTCCCAAAGTCACTCGGAACTTTATTGCTTTCTTCAATCTCAGAAGATCAACTGATGAACTTCTGAGACTGGTTCTTTATTTTTCAGGCCACAGGGCATCTAATGTAAAAGGATAAGAAGGGAAGCAGACAGAGAAGGCTATGTGCTCCCAAACAGAAGGCCTCAGTGGTGACTCAGAAGGCAAGGAGTTTGGCAGGCCAAGCAACTTCAGAGCAGTACAATTTGATCTGATGAAATCCATTCAAACTCACTAAAATAGACTCTGTCCAGACACTGCCTTTGCCTCCCTGACTCTGTCTTCACAAGGACAACTGGGCATCCTTTTGCTCAACCAACCTTTGCCTGAATTCAGAATAAAATAGACAGTGAGAAAACACAGGGAAAAAAAAGGTGGAGGCTTTTGCTACCACCATCCTGGGCTATTGATTTTCCAATAAAACACATTTCCTACATTTCCTGGAAAGGCTTTAGAGTGAGTTCATTTGTATAACTATGTTTTCCAAAAGGAAGGAGTCATAAAAGTATAAAGAAATTATTTTAAGAAAAATGCATAAACAATGGCTGAAAATAGAGATATCTCCAATGATAAAGGAGACTATAATGGTCTCAGGAAACCTTAAATCAAAGCAAAAATATTACATTATAGGAATTCTGAGATAATTATGGTGCCTATGAAAATGAGCTAATGTTGGTAAAGTTCTTTGAAAACAAAAAGGGCAATATATTATAATATTTATGTCATATTTGATTTCTATGCCAGTAGAACCGCCTGCAGTGATTGATTCTGCATGCCCAGGTCCTTGGCTTTCACAAAACAAGCAGCACTATTCCCCATTATCCACAGATAGATTCATGAATTCCACAGGATCCTGTCACTTCCTCCACCTCCAGCCCTCACATGGAAGAGCGGTATAGAGGAGTAAGATGGGAAGAGGGTAAGAAAGAAATAAGAGCAGATATGGAAAAGAGAATCAATGGATAGATGTGTAAGGTAGTTTAGGCTAGTAGAATTAAAAAGGTGGGTGAGCACTAGAAAGGTAGAAAAATCCAGGGTGGGAGCGAGAGGGTAGATAGATGGGTGAGAGAGAAAATGAGGGTGAGCAGAAGGCGGGAAGCTACAGCAAAGGTTACCCGAGGCTTCCTAGGATTTTTGTAATGTAACATGCCACAGCCTTCCTCCCATATTTTCTACTGCAGGCAGGTTCTATAAAACATGCCCTTTAGGCATCTACCATATGTTACATAAAGTAGAAGAAAGCAAGAACAAAATAAATGATATTGGTCCTTAGTGATTATATTTTCCTACTTGGATGTGGGGAAATATCATCTTTCACTCTGCACACAGATGCTCATCCCCAGAGTTGAATATTAGGATTACTGTGAGTCTGGCCTATTTCTGACAGCACAAAGGCCAGCTTTATTAAGTGTGCTGCAATAGTTGCAGTGAATAAAGAATTTCATCTTACAAGGGATATGTGGATGGGAGAAGAAGAGAGTGCAGTCCACTCTCTGACCTGCAGGGACTAATTACAGACAGGCACATTCTTGCCTGGGAGAATTTGCTCATATAGCTCCTCCTGTCTGAATAAGCTTTCAGCTCTTCTCTGCTTGTCTAACTTCTGACCTTCCTCCAAGATTTGCCTTGAATCCTACATCCTCCATTCAACCTTTTCCTTGATTGGTTCTTATATTTTAGGTGAATGAGCATCAGAGCCACCTGTGTGTTAAGGGGAAGTGGTTAAGGAAGGAGTGGGAGGAGTTGTTTAAAATGCTATTTCCTGGAATCAACAGCCAGAGAATTTGATGTAGCAAGTCAGGTGTGTGGCCCAGATGTCTGCCTGTCTGTCTGTCTTTCTTTCTTTCTTTTTTATTTATTTATTTATTTATTTATATATTTATTTATTTATTTTGAGACGGAGTCTCGCTCTGTCGCCCAGGCTGGAGTGCAGTGGCGCAATCTCGGCTCACTGCAAGCTCCGCCTCCCGGGTTCATGCCATTCTCCTGCCTCAACCTCTCTGAGTAGCTGGGACTACAGGCAATTTTTTTTTTTAGTAGAGAGGGGTTTCACCGTGTCTCGATCTCTGACCTCGTGATCCGCCCGCCTCGGCCTCCAAAGTGTGGTTGGTGAGCCACCTCCCGGCCTTTTTTTCTTTTTTTTTTTTTTTTTTTTTTTTTTTTTTTTTTTTTCTTTTTTTTTTTCTTTCTTTTTTTCTTTTTTCTCTCCTTCTCTCTTTCTCTCTCTCTCTCTCCTCCTCTCTCTTCTCTCTTTTTTTTTTTTTTTGAGACAGTCTCTCATTTGTCACCAGGTGACTCACTGCAACCTCCGCCTCCCAGGTTCAAGCAATTCTCCTGCCTCAGTCTCCCAAGTAGCTGGGGATTACAGGCCCGGGCCACAATGCCCAGCTAATTTTTGTATTTTTAGTAGAGACGGGGGTATCGCCATGTTGGCCAGGCTGGTCTTGAACTCCTGACCTCAAGTGATCCACCCACCTTGGCCTCCGAAGGTGCTGGGATTACAGGCGTGAGCCACCACACCCGTATGTCTGCAGTTTTAACAAGCTCCCCAGGTGCCTCCGAGACAAAGGATCCCAACCGCATTTTGAAAAACCCATCTTACAACACCTTACAAACTTACATCATTCTCTACCGTGTGGCTTACACTATCATGTTTGACCTGCCCTCCCAATGAGACCATGGGTGCCAAGACCTAAGTGCTGCATACAAATAAAGCCTGACAACCAAGCTGTATCAATTCCTTTTTCTGATTTTTACTTTTTAAATCTTCCTGGCATATAACATTAAGTTACAATAAGCAAAGAAAGACAATGGGCAGGAGAAGATTATTAGAAAAATAATTAATAGTGAGAGAAGTTTAACATATGGCAGCAATAATTGAGGACAATTAAGGAACCAAGGTCAGGGACAGCAAAAGCTTTCTCTGCACTGCCATGTCCCTCAAGGATGCTAAGTTCCTATT
This sequence comes from Hylobates moloch, assembly GCF_009828535.3. Lineage (NCBI taxonomy): Eukaryota > Metazoa > Chordata > Mammalia > Primates > Hylobatidae > Hylobates > Hylobates moloch. Next base: position 116,997,920 of record NW_026652282.1, read on the forward strand.
CAAAACAACAAGCCAGGAGTGGCCAAGTCTCAGTTACCCACATTAAACATGCCTAGTGGCAGGTGCGGGTCTGAGCCACTTTGGTCACACTGGGCAACTACGTAACATTTCAAAATTGACATGACACCAGAATTGCATCAAGGCCTAAATGGGGCTGAAATCAGCAGATAATCCCTTAGAAACTTGAAAAAGAGGAGAATATGTCTGCAGATTTGCAAATTCCCAGAGGTCTCTATCCTGCCCAAGTTTACAGGATGTGATGATTAATTTTATGTGTCGACCCAAGTTGGCACATAAAATTAATCATCACATCCTGTAAACTTGGGCAGGATAGACAGGGTGCCCAGATATTTAGCTAAACATTATTTCTGCATGTGTCTATAAGGCTTTTCCAGATGAGATTAGCATTTAAATTGGTAGATGGAGTAGAGCATATTGCCTGCCTATTGTGAGTGGGCTTCATCCAATCTGCTAAGGACCTGAATAGAACAAAAAGGTAGAAGAAGGGAGAATTTGCTTTCTCTGTCTGCCTATTTGAGCTAGAAAATTGATCTTCTCCTGACCTCAGAGTGAAACTTACACTATCAGCTCTCTGGTTCCCAGGCCTTTGGACTTGTACGGAATTACACCACCAGCTTTCCTGGGTCTCCAGCTTTGAGACAGTAGAGTGTGGAATTTCTCAGCCTCCATAGTCGCATGTGCCAATTCCTTATTCATTCTCTCTCTCTCTGTCTCCCCTCATTGGTTCTGTTTCTCTGGGAAACCTGACTAATACACAGGACCAAAATACAGGGAGCCCTGGGCTGGCAAAGACTCATTAAATGGAAGAGCATAAGAACAGGTCTGGCTGGGTGCAGTGGCTCACACTTGTAATCCCAGCACTTTGAGAAACCAAGGCAGGAGGACCACCTCAGGTCAGGAGTTCGAGACCAGCCTGGCCAACACGGTGAAACCCCGTCTCTACTAAAAATACAAAAATTAGCCGGGAATTGTGGTGCATGCCTGTAATCCCAGCTACTCGGGAAGATGAGGCAGGAGAGTCGCTTGAACCTGGGAGGCAGAGGTTGCAGTGAGTCAAGATCATGCCACTGCACTCCAGCCTGGGCAACAGAGTGAGACTCGTGTCAAAAAAAAAAAAGAAAAAAGAAAAAAAAGAAAAATCTTTATGAAAAAGAAAGAATACATAATTTCCTGTTTTATTTAAAAATTTATATACACAAATATTACAGGCTATATATACATATATATGCATATATATGTATACACATACACCTACCTTAAAGAAAATTTGGCATGACATTCACTAACATGTTAATAGTGATTATTTCTAAGTGGTGGGATTACATGTGGTATTTATTTTCTTTTTTACATTATTTCTGTATTGTCTGACATTTAAAAAACAGTTATTTATATAACTAGTTATATAAGAGAAAAAGTTATTTCTTTTTTTAATGAAGTAAAAATCAGTCATTAGTATTCTTATAGATTTAGCAACAGAAAATATCTACAATTAATGACTCTTAGAGGGAAGAAGATTTAATATACCATCAGATGAGGGCACTTTTCATGTGAGTGAAATTGATTTTACAAGTCTACAAATCCTGTGGATGAAATAGATTTTTTTTATTCAACACAGATTAGGAGGACAATCAGAACACTCAAAACATATTTTGAATTATTTGACACTAAAAATTTGCCTAACTATTCAAAGCCAAAGAAATGTGGATTTAAAAAAATCAACCAACCAAAATCTCTTCACATCCACATCTAGTTACAATATATCCAGCTGGTCAATAATTAAGCAATATTCACATCGAAGTTCTACAGGTTCTTCACAGGTTATCATGAGTTCCCCCAAGACATTTGTTTTCTTTATTAGGTCTGAGGTTTGGGATAATATCTACCAAAAAAAACTGTTAAACATATATGTCCTTTGACCTAAGCACTTAACTTTCACCATACAGATCTTTATATGCTTTGGCAAAGTGATATATATAAGCTATTCAATGCAGAATTGTCTATTACAGCAAGGAACTAGAAACAACACACGTCTTCCAACAGGAGGTGGGTTATATAAACTGCAGCATGTCCAGACTTCGACCATTATATATATAGGATTGATATAAATTCCATGAGAATCACAGAGTATACTCTGCCTTGGATAATCCCAACCACATTTTAAGTTGGTAGAACCAGCAGAGGCAGAGAGAGATCCAAAGCAGAGTGATGATATGCTCCAGACCCACAGGGAGAAGAAGCTATGGTAATATTTTCATCCATCATTCCACTACAACCTTTCTTTAAAAATTAAATCATTAGGGGTTATCTAAAAGCTAAAAGAATTGGTCAGGAAGTAAGGGAGAAGGGAACCTACCTATGCTGGGTAATACATTTTAGCCTTGGAAATGTAAGATAAAAGATATTAACAAAATAGTCCCCTGTGATTATTTATTGTCCATGTTACCTAGAGAGTTCCTTCTTCATTTTTCATATTCTCTATTGCTCATGTCATCACTATAGAGCAAATTCACTGAAGAGTGAAATTCAACTTTTTGAAACCAAGTGATATTCACATACCTGTATAGAGATGTTTAAAAACTCTATCCATGCACAAAGGGAGATGAGTACGCAAGACAAACGCACATAGAACACTGGGTAAAAAGTGAAACGGTATTTCAGCTGAGGTGGTGAGGTGGGGCCGGGGGAATGACAAGGCTACCAGACAGGGAAACTTACAGGTTAATCATGACTTGACCTTTTAATTAGTGACTAGGCCAAGTCTGGAAAGGAGACATGAAGAGAAAGCAGAGAGTAGATGAAGGAGAATGATGCGATTTCTTTTTCAAACAGGAATTTATTTTGAATATTGCACATACCCTATTTATAGCTAACATATTTTGACATATCTGTGTTTAAGTCAGAGCCATGTCATTCCTCCCACTGTGCCAAAGGGCAGTTTTCCTTTTGGGCTCTCTTTAAAGGATGATAATATTCCAGACGATATAATAATGAAGTCATTGATTCTAAAGTAAAATTACAAAATGCAACCACTTAAAATTTATTGCATTACAGGAACTTGGAAATTCACCTTCTAAATATCTGGTAAGGGTATGTCTAACTGCTGAATTTCATCACAATTCTTACATATTAGCCAATTTCTATTTCATGCTGTTTAATAGGGCTTGCTGTGAATCCGTGCTACCTTTGAATTTTTCAGCACGGTAGATGTAAGACTTCTAGACATCTATAAGAAGCATATAAGTAAAAGAGCTCCACTGTAATGTGAATGGCATTAGACTCATGCATGCAACTTTATTCAGTCTTTCCTTTGTGTCACCTCAACACATCAATGGTTTGACAACTGAAAAAGTTCCATATAGAGTCAAGAAAATTTTTATTCATCATCTGAACACTTACCACAGTATAATAATTCTTGGTAAGTGGAGCAGTTTCAAATCCTTTGACGGCTTTTGGGGAGAGAGGTCTCTCTGTGAAAAAGACATTTAAATTATGTTAATATCACAGAAGGCTATGATGAACATTTTATAACACGGGTCAACTAACATACTATAAAGATTCCCAGTGGAAGGATCAATGGAAATGTACATTCCTAAACAAATGAAACTACAACTGTGCTAAACTATAGATGGTCAAAGTTAGATCTTCTTGTCTAGACCCCTCAATTTCCAAAGGAGGAATAAGCCAAGGAGTTAAGACCTAATTAAGAAATAGCAGGGCCAGGGCAAGAACTTTGCTCCCAGTTGGGGTTTGTCTGCCCTCTCCATTCAACTTATTCAAAACAGATATGCAAAACCAATACTAGCCAAATGTATACAGATAGTCACCAACTTATGATGGTTCAACTTACGATTTTTCAATTTAACTATGGTGCAATAGTGATACACATTCAGTAGAAATCATACTTTATTTTGACATTTTCCTGCCTTGGCAAACTACTGTGTACATGACCTAATAAATACTTTATTATAAAATAGGCTTTGTGTTAGATAATTTTGCCCAACTGTAGGCTACTGTAAGTTTTCTGAGCACATTTAAGGTAGGCTAGGCTAAGCTATGATGTTCAGTAGGTTAGGTGTATTAAATGTATTCTTGATTTATGATACTTTCTACTTATGATGGGTTTATCAGTATGTAACCCCATCGTAAGCCAAGAAGCATCTGTACTTATAATCTGCAATTTACTATACAAGTATAATAAAATATAAGTAATGGCAAGCATGCTTTTCTTGGGTCTGTCTACTATGCCAACAACATAGTAGATCAGAAGGTTTAACTCAATGAAAACTAGCAGGAAATTATTCTCTTTTAAGTATAATTTTAATATTATTCCATTGCGTTGTAAAATGCTGCCCTTCTTTTACCTAAATTAATCTTACTTATTAAGCTTATGACTAAAGGAAATCCTAGGACATTTTTCTTTTTAAAAAAAAAAATTAAAATATGAGACAGTCATAACAAATTTTTAGCAATGTCACAACATAACATCTTTCCTACCTGCATTTTCTCCTCTGCTTCACTTTGGTTTATATTTTAATTTTAACTTGCTATATTGTATGCTGTTTTAAACCCTTTCTAAAGTATAGCGCAGTATAAATAACCAAATAATAATATATCATCAGATCTTGATTTTTTTAAAATAATATTTTCTTTTTTTTTTTTTTTTTTGAGACAAAGTCTCGCTCTGTCGCACAGGCTGGAGTGCAGTGGCGCAATCTCGGCTCACTGCAAGCTCCGCCTCCCGGGTTCACGCCATTCTCCTGCCTCAGCCTCTCCGAGTAGCTGGGACTACAGGCGCCCGCCACCACGCCTGGTTAATTTTTTGTATTTTTAGTAGAGACGGGGTTTCATCATGGTCTCGATCTCCTGACCTCGTGATCCGCCCGCCTCGGCCTCCCAAAGTGCTGGGATTACAAGCGTGAGCCACCGCACCCGGCTTAAATAATATTTTCAAGTTATAAATCTATTGCAGTCCCACCCCAAAAAATTTAAAATATAAAACAGAAAATAAAACCCAGCAATTAGCCCATCACCTAGAGCTGACCATCATCATTTAGACTGTTTTTGAAGTGTGTCTTCCCATTCGTTTATGTATGTTTGTGAACACACATATGCACACACTCTTGGATCTTTCTAACCTTACCTGTAGTTTTATAATTCTTCTACTACAATATTATTTTATAAATATTTTCCCATTTAACCTTGATTTTTAATTATTATTGTATTGGAATATCCCTAATATTTATTTCATACTTAATAGCTTTTAAGACATATTATTTGATATTTACAACAACCCTGACAGGCAGACTATCTTCTCATTTTACAGAGGAGGCCACTAAGATTTAAGGAAGTGAAGTCCGTTATCTCAGGTCATGCAGCTAGGAAACGGCAGAGCCAAGATTGAAGCCCAGGTATGTCTTGACAAGAGCCTGTGTTCCTAACCAATATGATACCCAGAGATAAAGCTACTGAAGGGCTTGGTCAATGGCATGGGCAGGGGTTCCTGCTGGAGTTCAGAGGGGCTATGAGTTTGATCTGGGATGGTTAGAGAAGACCTTGCTGGGAAGGAGGTACTCGATCTGGCCCTGAAGGGCAGATGGAATTCAAACAGGCAGGGAAGGTAGTACAGAGTTTTCTTTTCAGGGAAGACTTCAGAAACACAGATGTAGAAATGGCAATGCTCAAGGCAGAACTGTTCTTGCGACAGTGAGTTATCCAGTGGGGCCAGGTTGGGTAGAGTGAAAATAAGGCAGAAAAGTAGCAATGAGGGACAATTCTGTCACTCCCCAGTTAGGACATGTGGAGCATAGCCAGTTCCTGGAAGCTTTATGCTACTTCAGGATCCGCCTGGATCCACTGGTGGTTCATAAGGCTTTCCTGGGAAAATGTGAGCACTATCAGAAATGAAACAGGGGACATCACTCCAGACCCTGGAGATATAAAAAGGATAATAATGGAATACTACAAACAACTCTACACACATAAATTTGACACTTAGGTGTGAAATGAACCAATTCCTCAGAAAACAAAAACTACCACAACTCACCCAATATGAAATAGACAATTTGAATGGCCTTATAACTATTAAGGAAATTGAACTTATAAATTTAAAACTCTGAAAAAGGAAATCTCCAGGCCCATAAGGTGTCACTGGAGAATTCTATCAACTGTTTAAGGAAGAATCAATACTAATTCCATATAATGTCACATAGAAAATAAAAGAAATCCCTTCCCAAGTCATTTTATGAAATCACTATTACACTACACCAAAGCCACACAAAGGCAGTGCAAAAGAAAACTGCAGACCAATATCCCTCATGAATATAGATGCAAAATAATTTACAAAATATTAGCAAGTAGAATTCAGCAATATTTTAAAAGAATTGTATACTATGGGATTCATCCTAGGTTGGTTATTTTAAAATCCATTAATGTAACCCATGATCTTAACACTCTTAAAAGAAAAAAGTCACATGATAATATTAATCGATGCAGAAAAAGCACTTGACAAAATTAAACACCTATTCGAAAAAAATAACTCGTGGAAAAAATAAGAATAAAGAAGAATTTCTTCAACTTAATAAAGTGCGTCTACAAAAAACCTACAATTAGCATCTTACATAATGGGGAAAGACTGAATGCTAAATGCTTTCCCCCTAAGATCAGGAAGAAGGCAAGGATGCATGCTCTCACCACTATTAATTCAGCATAGCACTGAAGTTCTAGTTCTCTCTGCAGTCTTGGTCTAGGATGGGGAATTAACACAAAGAACAGAAGGGAGACAGATTTGGAAGGATAAACTTGGAAAGTCTAAAAAAATGTAGCCCTTGCAAATGACTGGCTCCATGAAACACTACAAGAGGGAATGCAAAGAGAAAAACACCAGCACTATGACCTCAGTGACAATTTCTGGCCTCTTGTTCCTCCTTTGCTCCCCACCCCGACCCCTACCACTTCTTCCTCCTGCCATGTGAAGAATTCTCTGAAACCCACACTCAGCAACATGCAGAGAAGGAATGAATATGTGGAGGTTCCGAGGAGACAAGTTCAGTTCCTAGGCGGGGCGGGGGGGGGGATTCAAAGTGCCCTAACTAGAACGAACATGAAAATGTAAACATTTTAGTGGTGTTCTAAGGCAATGAGGAGACTGGGTAATCCAACCAGTGGGGGGAAAAATCAGTCAATATAGTGAAGAATTCCAATGGATTGTTCGTATAATATAACTCAAACAAGAGCGTCACACAAATACAGGCATAAGAAATCCTCCTGATCCTGATACAAAGACTCCTTTCCAATTAACTTTTGATTCTTTCTCTTCCTTTGCTGGTGTACAGATTACTATTGCCTGTTGGTGGTGATAGGACAAAAAGAAATCTAGTGACAAATAGTCTCTCTGGACAGGAAACATCTATGTGATACACCCAGGGGATTAAAACAGGAAGTCTAAATATAAAGCTCAATCCTAGCTTTGGTTTATAATGAGCAGGAAGAGTGATTTCTTAATCTGCCTTAATACAAATTTAATTAACCATGTACCTAATCCCCTCAATTGATATCTATATTTACTGCTAATAAGAAGTTTTAGAAGAAGGATTTGATGACCTCTTAATCAAATCAGTGGGAGAAAATAGAATTTGTTTAAAATATCTGCTCAATCGCACTTGCCTCAATAATTTCTTGGCTTAAAAATTTTGCCAGGAAATTTTTAATGCAAAGTCCCAACAAAACCCTCAACCTTTCTAGGTAACAGAACAGAGACAAAAATTTAAAAAGGATATCATTACCATTATGTTGACACTGTGCTAGCAGAAATTACTTTGATGTATAAATAACAAGTTAATTTACAAGTTACCACTGATTTTTAAAAGAGAACGGAAAATTGTATAAGTGGCTAATGTTCTCATTTATAATGTATCTGACTCATATGAAATACAAGAGCAAAGTCCCTTAATATATGTTCTGTAAATTATATAATGACTAAGTTATTAATACATGTATTTTTTAAGATCCTTAAAAAACATATTTTTGGTCAAAATAGGATTTTTCTCATGTAATAGAAAATCCAGAGGTAGGCAAGCAGAATTGGTGGCAATGGCTTCATGATGTCACCAATGTCCAGGTTCAATCATCCTTGGAAAGAGGTTTTTATCATCATGGTCACAAAAACTTATTCTACTTTCAGCCACAAGCTCATGTTAAAAAGAGATGTGTGTGTGTGTGTGTGTGTGTGTGTGTGTGTGTGTGTGTGTTTCATACTCAAGTCTTCTATTTCTTAACTTTCTATAGTATTAGGTGGGTGATTCTTTATGCCATACAACCTCTGAAATCGGCCTCCTCTCGAAGAGCGGGAAAAAGCTATCCCCAGAGCTTTGGTCATAATTATCTCTAGATGAGAGCTACAGTGGAATCCAAAACTTAAAACGCCACTCCCCAAGGGCAAATTTACCAGAGCACAAAGTGCTCTTGTCAATGACAGGCTCAAGGGAGGAAAACTATGCACAGCACTCCCATGGCACAGCAATCTGCAGGGTGAGGGTTGTATGGCTTTGGGCTTGTTTTGTTCTGCTTTTAAGACATTACAAAAGAATGTGTAGTATCAGGCTAAATGTCCCTCCACCCTCCAGGCTGCATGTATGAATGTGTCAGAATTACTGACTCTTCCAGTGGCCACAGTGTTATATGTTTGACCCAATAGTAAGCAGACTGAGATCACTAAAGATTTTTAGTTCCACGCCTGACTGAACTTTATAAATGGCCTAAAAGGTTGTAGGGCAACAGGGTTTAAAACTCTATGTTGGCTGGGTGCAGTGGCTCACGCCTGTAATCCCAGCACTTTGGGAGGCCGAGGCGGGCGGATCACCTGAGGTCGGGAGTTTGAGACCAGCCTGATCAACATTCTTTACTAAAAATACAAAATTAGCCAGGCGTGGTGGCACATGCCTGTAATCCCAACTACTCGGGAGGCTGAGGCAAGAGACTCGCTTGAACCTGGGAGGCAGAGGTTGTGGTGAGCTGAGATCGCGCCATTGCACTCCAGCCTGGGCAACAAGAGCGAAACTCCATCTCAAAAAAAAAAAAAAAAGTTTCACTACATCACTTTTTTCAAACTCCTTAAAGACAAATTTTCCTAAGCTTATATATCAGTATGGAGTTCATTGAAAGAAATAAAGGCCGGGCACGGTGGCTCACCTCTGTAATCCCAGCACTTTGGAAGGCCAGGGCGGGAGGGTCACTAGAGCCCAGGAGTTTGAGACCAGCCTGGGCAACATAGTGAGATCCCGTGTTAAAAAAAAAAAAAGACAGAGAGAGATTAATTAATTAAAAATTGACAAGTATTTTCTAGACCAAACATAACACAACATAGCATTTAATTTAAAATAATCCTCGGCAGCATCCTAGATAGCTTTTGGCTTACCTACTATTTTGTGGTGGTGGCAAGAGTTGGGGTAGGAAAGAATTCAAGTCAACAAAGATTTATTGAGCACCTAGTTTCCCAGCAAGATATTTTTATTACCTGAAGCTAGTCTCTTCTATTGTCCATCAAGCTCACTCTGCTCAGTCCTACCACAGAACCGTCGTGGGTTTTGTTTTCCCTGAACAATCACTATGATTTAGATTGTCCCTGCCTCTCTTCTGGGCCTATTCACAGCTTACCTGTCTTTCAGTGTTCAGCTTAAGCCCTATCTCCTCCATGAAGCCTCCGCCAACCTCTTCAGGCACAATGCACTCTCTGTGTCTGAACACTGATGCTCTGCTATATATTTTACACTTCATCGTCCACTGACCTATACTGTCAGTTGCCTCATCACCAGTTCTTATCTCTCTCCTATGCTCCATAACCATACTGCCAACTACTTGCTAGAAATCTTCAGACCTATGACTCGGTGCACCTCTACTCAAGTACAAAACAGTTCATCATCTTCAGTACCAATCACCCCCCCAACACAGACACACACAGAGACATGCACACACAACCTCTGCCTCCTCCTGTCTTCTCTATTAATGGAGTTCAGCACACATCAAACATTTCCTATGTCTAAAGCACCATGTTAGGCATATGAAGACAAGACAGTATACAAAGATGAATAAGTCCCCTTGACTTCCCTGTCAAGATGAGTTATGTTCCTCTCTTCTCCTCCCACCTCTCCATAGCATCCTGTATTTAGCTCTATCAATAAACTTTTCATATTGTATTCTAATGATGTCTTCTTACACTACAGTATGAACACCCTGAAGGCAAAAGCCATGTCTTATGCTTCTCCACCACACCAGTGTCCAAGACAGAGATTGACACCCTCATTAAGAGAAATCAACCTTTGTGGGCTGGCTAGATGCGTGACACTTCATGCCATTAAGGAGCTCAATATCAAGCTGGATCTCTAGACTTGGTGTTGTTCTCATCTGTTCCCTTATCCTCAAAACTAATCATCAGCAAGTTTTTAAAATTTCATTTCAATAGTATATACTGCATCCATCCACTTCTCTTCCTCCCCACTATCCCCAGAGTAATCCATACCACTATCTAGATTGCCTGGACCTTAGCAGTAGCCTCTGGTAGTTTCTCTACGCCCTTGCTGGTTATTCCCACAACTTCCCTGAAATCCATCCCCCACACTACCTCCAGAAAGATCTTCCTAGACCATGTTATCCCTTGCTTAAAACTTGACATTGACACTGCCTCTTAATGTAGCTCCAGCTCAAGGTCCCATTCCTTATCATCATGCATCTGATTCTCAACCCGAATCACCCCACCATCCACTCTTACTTCCACGCTTGAACTTAAAAGTTCCCCCTAATCTTCTTCTCCCAGTCAGAAGCTTCTTCTGTCCTTCAAGACCCAATTCAAGTGCTTCCCCACTCCTTATGTTATTGTTAATCAAATTGTTTCTTCACTGTTCCTACAGCATCTTACTCAGTCCTTTGTGTTACTTACTGTGTCCTGGCCTGTAACAGTTAGTTGTGCACAGACCTGTGTTGATTACTAGACTGTAAGGTGCTAGGGGACGGCGTCTATCAGGTATAGATTGTTATAGACCCCCTGAGTGCCTAGGAGGTACTCAGTGAACAAGCTGAACAGAATTGAATTACCTACGCCGCAATATTCATTCATTTTACAAATATTTACTGAGCATAAACAAAACGAATGAAGTCTCTGCCCTTGTAGTATTTACATTTCTAATGGTAAAATATAAACAGTAAATGAAATAAATAAGTAAACGTGTATTATGTTAGATGGGGAAAAAAATAAGCAAAAAATTTAGGCGGGGAAGGGGGATAGAGGGAGTGGGGATAGGGTTAAATTTTCTCCTGGGTGACCAGGAAAGGCCCTCCTGTGAAGTAGACAAGTGAGTGGACCTGAAGGAGGTGAGGGAGCCAGCCGTGCTGATAGCTGGAGAGTGTTCCAGACAGGAGGACAGCAAGTGAGGCAGGAGCCTGTCTGGCACAGGCAGCCAAGAGACCAGTGTGGCTAAAGTAGAATGAGTGAGGGGAAGAGAGATCAGAGAGGAAGCCAGAAGGGCAATGGAAGGCCAGATCCTGGAGGGCCTTGGAAGCTATTGTGATGACCTTGGCCTTTTCTTTTATTGAGATGGGGAGCCATGACCCAAGTTACATTATTATCATCATCATCATTATTATTATTATTATTATTATTATTATTATTATTATTTTGGGACAGAGTCTCGCTTTGTCACCCAGGCTGGAGTGCAGTGGCACGATATCAGCTCACTGCAACCTCCGCCTCCTCGGTTCAAACTATTCTCCTGCCTTAGCCTCCCAAGTAGCTAGGACTATAGGCATGCGCCACCATGCCCAGCTAATTTTTGTATTTTTATTAGAGATGGGGTTTCTCCACATTGCCCAGGCTGATCGCGAATTCCTAACCTCAAGTGATCCGCCTGCCTCAGCCTCCCAAAGTGCTGGGATTACAGGCATGAGCTACCGTGCCCGGCCCCAAGTTACATTTTGAAAGAATCACTCTGGCTACTGAGTTTAGACTGGATTATAGGAGTGACAAAAACAGGGGCAGAGATGCCAGTTAGGAAGCTGCTGCCATAAGCTAAATGAGAGAGGTTGTTCCGTACACTGCTAGTTCCAGGCCTTCCCTGACTAGCACTCATTTCCTGACCCAAGCAACTCAGACCTGTCCTTGACAGTTGGGTTAGATGCTTCTAAGGGTTACCTAAGTGCTCAAGTCAGAGCTGGAGCTTGCCACATGAATCCTAAGCTGAGTCCTAAACCAGAGAGAATATAGGAGAAATTTTAAAATGAAGGGCCCTAAGACCAGGACAAATAACCTGGGGCAGTCTATAAGGGAGTGGCCAGACTGCTACAAGGAATCACAGTGAGGGACATTATAAGGACAGTCGTCAAAGTGAGGGTGTGCTGTTCACTTCCCAGGTCCCCTCAGCAGTGCTTGGGATTCCTGGACAAAATTACTGCTCCTTTTTGTTTTGCAGATAAAGACACTGTATCAGGGAACAATGTTAGAGTGAACCTGGAAAATCTTTTAGGGATCCTGTCAACAAAATTATGTCAATTGAAAGATGTAGTGAGAGGTAAAAATCATCTGTGAATATCATCAAAACCAAGGAAATTCCAGGCAAAGCCTGTGGAAATACTCCAGGGCTAAATAGAACCTTCTTGATTCCCAGTAATTAAAAATGCTAAGAAGTCTCCATATAGGTATATAATTATAAATCTGTTAGTAAACATATTCCATTAAAGGGGATACCCCTTTTAACCCAACATAGAACACAGAAAAGTGTGAAAATTAATTTTATCTTAAACACTTTAGGAAAAAGCTCCTAACTCTGGTTATCAGGGGGAAAGTGCAAAGAGAAGAGGAACTTTCATTATCTACATTGTACAGCTGACCCTTGAACAACATGGGTTCGAACTTTGCAGGCCCATCCCATCTATACATGAAGACAATGAAGATGAAGACCTTTATGATGATCTACTTCCACTTAAGTAATAGTAAATGTATTTTCTCTTCTTTATGATTTTCTTAATAACATTTTCTTTTCCCTAGCTTACTTTATTATAAGAACACAGTATATAATACATATAACATATAATCAGTAAGGTTTCCAACCAACAGTAGGCTATTAGAAGTTAAGTTTTGGAGGAGTCAAAAGTTATACATGGATTTTCTTTTCTTTCTTTTTGTGTGTGTGTGTGTGTTTTATTTATTCTCAGTCTTAAAGTCGTAACTTTAGGGCAATGCTCTGAACACTAGAATCTAGAAGTAACTAATAAGCCCTAATGATCCTACTGCCTTTAAGGGTCTTCAAGTTCCATATGTTTGAAGAAGGAAATTTATGTATTGAAATCATTCTAGAGAAGGCAAGGAAAGTGTGGGAAATCCTATCAAGTTACTCTGGAGAAAGACAGCTGCCTCCAAATATTCACATATTTCCCTCTTGATGAAATTGATGGAATGCTTCTTGGTATTCTTAGTGCCTCATCCAGTACCTGGTCCATATTGAATGAATTGAGCCCTTAGTGAGATGCCATTCGGGTGCCAGCCTTCAAGAATATCAAAATGAATCAGAAATTTTCAGCTCTCAAGAGCTCAGAGTTATACATGGATTTTCAACTGCATGGGGGCTCAGTGCCCTTAATCCCCATGTTGTTCAAGAGTCAACTGTAGCCGGGTGCGGTGGCTCACGCCTGTAATCCCAGCACTTTGGGAGGCCAAGGCGGGTGGATCACGAGGTCAGGACATCCAGACCATCCTGGCTAACACGGTGAAACCCCATATCTACTAAAAATACAAAAAAAATTAGCCAGGCATGGTGGTGGGTGCCTGTAGTCCCAGCTGCTGGGGAGGCTGAGGCAGGAGGAAGGTGTGAACCCGGGAGGCGGAGCATGCAGTGAGCCGAGATGGCGCCACTGCACTCCAGCCTGGGCAACAGAGCAAGACTCCGTCTCAAAAAAAAAAAAAAGAGTCAACTGTATATTTCCACAATGTTTCATTTTACTTACAGTGAGCCTATAATTTTATTAATTAATTAATAGTATCAATTTTGAGGCACTGAAAAAGCAATAAGATATCTACAAAAGAAATAATGCACTGAGGAGCTAACCACTCAAAAGAGCCCTTGTGTAAATATTTTCGAAAAGTAAAGAGATGTAATAATGTGAATAACTAAATGCTGTTTTATGTGTATTGTGACATATTTTTATGTATAAGGGTTTGCTGGGTTTTTTGCAATATCAGCAGAGCCTACCTTCTTAAACAATAAAGGGCAAGTGAATTATCAAAAACACTCTAAGGAAAACTACTGAAGAGTGGCCAGGCACAGTGGCTCATGCCTGTAATCCCAGCACCTTGGGAGGCCAACACAGGAGATCACTTGAGCCCAGGAGTTCAAGACCAGCCTGGGCAACATAGGCAGATCCTGTCTCTACAAAAAGTTTAAACATTAGCTGGGTGTGGAGGCGTGCACCTGTAGTCCCAAATACTTGGGAGGCTGAGGCAAGAAGATCACTTGAGCCCGGGAGGTCCAGGCTGCAGTGAGCTATGATAGCCACTGCACTCTGCCTGGGCAACGGAGTGAGACCCTGTCTGAAAAAAATAAAAAAAAAAAAGAGAGAGAGAAGAAAAGACTACTGAAGAGCAATTCGATTTCATTCTCTGGCTATTGTTACAAAAAATAGGTAAACAGCTAGCAGTATGCAGTGAGTTAAGGGCAATCTTGTTCAGAATCAAAGTGGCCAGACAGCTTCCTGCAGCCCTATCATTATTATCTCTCATGTCTGAGGCATTTAGTCTCAGGTCTGCTTACAGGGCTTAAGGCTAAAAAAAGGAAGTTAGCACATGGCCTCTCTTATTATTGGATTCTGCCATGGTAAGTTTTAGAGTGGTGAGAAGGACTATGTACTATATTACATGGGCTAGAATTAGTAGACATAAAGGGATACAGTTAGGGTGGACCAGTTGTCTGAGCTTTGAATTCCTTTGCTTTTTTTATTTTTCTGCTGCCTTAATGTAATCTAAATACAATTTGTTTCAAAATATCTAATCACAGATTTTTCCCAGTTCTGTTCTACTCTTATTTTTGGCATACACATACAAGTATAAACAGTTTCTGTTAACCAATTAAAACTACACCATTTTCAGTAAGAATACCAAGAAAGTACAGGAGTCACAATCAAAAAGGCTTTTAAAAACTTCACTTACCACTGGATTTAATTTCACGGACATAATTACTGGGGAACCAGCCTGTTCTCCCATTTAATGTGCCTTCCCACCAGCCTCCTTCTTCAACTCGAGTGACATAAATGATGTCCCCCTTACAAACTGACAGTTCATCCTCATTAGTCTGCTTAAAGTTGAATCTTGCTTTTACTATCAACTGATGACTTCCATTTTCCGTCATCTCCTATAGAAACAAAAGCCACACCAGATTAAGCACTCATCTAAATAAGGCAGGGGTAGAATGATATGGATTTAGGCAAATAAAGTGGAGGAAGCAAAGACAAAACCCCAGATCCATCTCAGTCCTGAGTTTTTAACTTAGGAATCCATGAATGGGTCTCAGAGGGATTAATAAATCCCTCAAAACAGTACATAAGCTTTGGCATTTGTGAGAATGTGTATTTTGAAGTGGGTCATAGCTTTCATTTTTCTCTCCACACCCCTCCCCATTATCTAAAGATTATCTATTTAACTAAGCCAGATAACAAAGTAGAGTGATAAGCTATTCCACCCTGGATAAGCTATTCCACCCTGCCTCTACTCAACACACAGTCCACATAATTATGTAACCAAGATGTACTAACCTACCCTCCATAAAATCTGCCTCCCATCTCCTAATTACTAAGGATATCTTAATTTGGCTAAGACTTATTTATATGCAAAGATCAAATAACCCATAGTTGCCTAAGTCAGGAATTCTTTTTTCCATTTTTTTATTTTTATAGATTTAGGGGGTACAACTGCAGTTTCATTACGTGGATATATTAAGTCAGGAATTCTTAATCTGTCATGTATAAACTGGACTTCCTTTTTGAGGGTCACAGACCCCTTAGAGAATCTGATAAGCACAACATATTTTTGTCTAAATAAGTTCATACACATGGGCTTTTGTATACAATTTGAGAGGGTACCAGGGGTGTAGAGCCATAGTGTTCATCAGCCTTTCAAAGGGATCTGTGATCCAAAAAAGTTAAGAACCACATGCTCAAGTGCTTTGGAAGTAATAGGTCATAATGTCTTACTGCAAGTGGGTGGCTTTTGACAGGAAATAAAGGTTTCACCCAAAGAGCAGAAGATGAGGCATTTCCTCCCAATAAAAGCTCCCAATAAGACCAAGTGAAAAGGCAACTGGGAGATCCCAATATAGAAGCTCATCATAGACTGAAATTTAAAATCAAGCCTTCCTCATTAGGAATGGAAAGAGAAAAATAAAAATGGCAATAATAATGAGGATACTAATCAATATTTATTGATTGCCTACTATGTGTCAGGCACTATTTAGTTCTAATAAAACAAGGGATAGGGAAATTAACAGCAAACTGCCATCAGAAAGTAGCCATAATGACTTCCATTTGCATAGCATTCTCAGTTAAACGACTTGCGTAATTCTCGTAAGGGACAGAGCTGGAGCTTCAATCCGGATTTTTGCCCCACCACATGCCTTTGATTTGCTCCTTCGGGCCAGCCTGAATTGGTGCTCGGTTTATAATTAGTTTTCTCAGTGATGCCCAAAACAAACCGGATGGCTGTCTCACCACATATGGAGATGCAACTAGGATATCAATCTAATTTTATGGATTTTAAAACAGACGGAGAATTGGGGACTATACTTACCACTGTCTTTGACTGCCTTTGCAGCCCTGAAACTGTGCTAGAAACTGCTCCCTGTGGGTTTGTCTGAGAAGTATTAGCAGCACTAAGAGAAGAGGAACGTCCACATGGTCTTTCTGATAGCTGATCTGTGAAAAGAGGAAAAGGCATGTTAAAGGAACCACTCAGGTCAGAGAAACATCTACCACATAACATTATCTTTCTCGGGATACTATCAGAGGCATCCTGGCTGTAATTCTAACTGTTATCATTACGAACACGTCAAGTGTATTTCAATCCCCCTTCCCTTTTTGGTGGCCAACTTCCTGTTCTTAACCTTACTGGCCATCGTGCTCCAGTAGAATGAAAAACAGCGACAGAACCACATTTTCTCTTAACCATTTCCCTACAATTCTTCCCTCCTGAACCAGTTGCAACAGTATGTCCTGTTATCCAAGGCAGAACTATATTGGGTACCAAACAGCTGTTTGTGGCTCTTATTACTTTGAAATATTTCAAATTTCTCTCTTTGTTTTTTGGCCCATAACTCAGTGGCTCATTTCTTACTCACACATAACAATATGTGTGGTATATATGATGTAAAATCTCCCTGATGTGTGTGGGGCAGGGTGCAGAATGAGAGTGAAAGAGAAGATGTGTTTGGGAAAGATGCAATCTTGATACTAGAATAATTTTTTTAACAATCAGATTCAAGAGTCTTCTCTTCCTTGAAACCTTGTGAAATTCGACCAGGCCAGAGCTGAGCTGGATGTTTTCAGTTTGTTGAGAGTATACAAAAGAGAGGAGCTGGCTTCTTGACAAATTTAAATAAGGGTTCTTTTCCTCTCCATTTATTTTTAAAAGATATAAACTGCAAAAGTCTAAAGCCCAAACATTCCCTAGGCGACAAGCTCAGTATCCAAGTAATTTCCTTGATGCTGTGGGTTTTAACTTTCACCTCCTTGTATTTTATAAATATCTGTGGCAAGGGAAGAGACTGTAAAACTTGCTAGGAGAGTTTGGCAAAGGAACGTATAATTTGTGTGGCATAATGTTAGAATTACACGATCCTCCCTGACTAGAACTGGATAGTTGTCATGTGTGTTAAATATAGTTACTTGAATTAGCTGTACTTTCAGCTATACGCCTTGCAATAGCTCAAAAGCATTTTTTTTTCCAAATAGCAAAAGAACAACTTTGGAGAAGTATTTTTACACATATTGCTATTATATACAGCTCTTTTGACAAAAACTATAATTACTCGATAGCTTCCTAGATGCTCTAACCTATTTGGCACTTGATTATATTGTCTGCTCTTGTCCTCTAATTGTTTCACGTGGGTAAGTTGAGTCTCTTTAAATAGACAGTAATTTCTCAAAGGCAGGGACCATAGCTTTGACATTTTTTGTAGCACCTGGCAATGCTGGGCACACAGCCTCTTGACTCTCCAACAGTTTGAGCAGCAAGCCTCATGCTTGGGCATAAGGGCTCTGTAGTCATTTAGATGTGGGTCTGAATCCCAACTCAGCCACTAACTTTCTAGTTGGGCAACTGTTGGCCTGACTTTCCTTATCTGTAATATGGACCTAATAATAATAATACCTACCCCCAGTGTTGTTTCAAGGATTGAATGAGATCACCTGTGGCTCTTATGACAGCCTAGATCCAGGGCAAGAGCTCAAAGCATTTTAAGTGTGATTATTACTATCCAGCTGTTGGTAAAATATTATACCAGGGAAGGAGTGAAGTTACATTCTAAGTATATCATCATTTTCTTCACATTTACTAGCATTTATATTTAATACCTCTAGTGTGGTAGGTGTTAAACATTTAAATAAAAGATATTATTTTCACTCCCTATGACCCCAAGATTTCATTTTTGGTGCAAGGCTACTGAGGGGTTCCTTTACATGGACAAAGGCATACGTAAAAAAATGAGAAAAATATGTCTCTAGTGGGGAAAGGGAAGTGACGGCTGTATTTTGTAAACTCTATGAAAAAGGGAACTGGTCTTTCCTTTTTCTTTTCTGTTTTGTTATACTCAGTTGGCTATTCAGAGCTTTGAATGGAATAGTT
The DNA here is from genome assembly GCF_009828535.3 of Hylobates moloch. NCBI lineage: Eukaryota > Metazoa > Chordata > Mammalia > Primates > Hylobatidae > Hylobates > Hylobates moloch. The sequence goes on from NW_026652282.1 coordinate 117,016,809, forward strand.
TCTTAGTTCTTATCATTATATTAAAGTCATTAGAATAACATCTATGATAGGTATGTTTTAAATCCTAAGCCATGAAAAATTCAAGCATTTGACATTTGCTGGGGTGTATTTGGGGGAGCAAGGGGAAAATTTGCATCAAGAGAACAATCCTGGCCAGAGTTGGCTCCTAGGGTAACCACAAACACATGGATTCAAAAATGTCACCCAGAACATATAAATCACAAGCCCGGCTTACCTTCTGTTGCTTTGTTGACAGCTAAAAGAGTACTCAGTACCTTGGAGAAATTGACCCCTGAATAAAGGTCATCAGGATCAAATACCTGTGAGAAAGGAAAATTGAAACCGTAAGACACTACAAGTATTCAACTCAACAAACAAAACTATCAAAAGGCCACTTCCTCCAGCCCTCCGGGAAAAAAAAAAAAAAAAGTGTAAAAGCCAAGACACAAACCTCCATATACCTTTGGGAGAAATGAGAGCAGCAGCTGAGCCGCCTAATGACATGTGGCAGGCCATCAGTGAGTCAGAGCAAAGCAGTAATGGGAAATGAGAGCCAAGCTGAGAAGGCAGCGCCCACCAGGAAATGAACAGCGCATACTCAGACCCACTCTTCTGGCCTGAATGTATCAATAGTTTCAGCCCAGTTACAGGAAGCTCATATGCATGGGTTACAATTAATGCCCATCACCTACATAATGTCCTCGACAGTCCACAAATAAGGAGGTGGAGCCTTTTTGACATGCTTGCATCTGTACAGTTTATTAGCTGTGTCTAGTTGAGTCACTGTCAGAAGTGCCTTTTTCTCTGCTCTCCTTCCTCCCCACTGCCACCCGCTGCATCCCAACTGCCTAGGATCCCAATTCCATGTTGCCCAAACTTTCTGCCCAGGTCTGCCTTTTGCTCCCAGCTTCAGTTCCCAGTTTCTGCTGCTTGACCTTGCCCCTCTCAGCTCATCATGAATTCAAGTATTTGCCTGCCTGAGCCTATGGGCTCTTCCTGGCTTTAGATGATTTTCCCAAATATGACCTCTGGCCTGTCTGATACTACTCAACTCTTGGCAAAAAACACATTAAGTAAATACATTTCACTTTACCAGTCAACTGTCGATCTGATATGCTATTGTCCCCAGTGAAGATACCAATCAGATGTTGTTTTCAATACAATTTACCTGTTACCTTTGAAATGTAGTCAGTGTGTTAAAATATATTGAGTCTTAAATATGTATATTTGAAATTAGAAGTGTTCTCATGCACAGGTACAATCTATTAATTTTCCAGCCAACAATGTAAGTATGCATATCTGAAGGTAACCAGATGCCCACCTTCTGGATGGAAATGCCCCTTCTAAAAACATTTTGTTCCTGGATGTCTAGAAGTCTCTTAAAGAAAACAGATTGCATCACTTTTTCCCCAAATGTGGGGATGGAAATAAAATGTACCTTTTCATATGGGACATGATTGGTAATGGGCATAGGATTTTAAAGGGTCTGTCTTCCCATTAGGTAGAGCCATTTGTTCCATTTTTTTTTTTTTTTTTTGAGACGGAGTCTCGCTCTGTCGCCCAGGCTGGAGTGCAGTGGCGCAATCTCGGCTCACTGCAAGCTCCACCTCCTGGGTTCACGCCATTCTCCTGCCTCAGCCTCTCCAAGTAGCTGGGACTACAGGCGCCCGCCACCACGCCCGGCTAATTTTTTTGTATTTTTAGTAGAGACGGGGTTTCACCGTGGTCTCGATCTCCTGACCTCGTGATCCGCCCGCCTCGGCCTCCCAAAGTGCTGGGATTACAAGCGTGAGCCACCGCGCCCGGCCCCATTTTTAATCTGCATATTTTCTGGGAACCATATCAAGACAAATTTCTATCTTTTTTGTACATGTTCTTGAAAACCTATAATCTGTTTTTAGAATGAAAATATATAATATCAATTTTTCACGTTTTGGGGGGTCAATAAAGATACATGCAAATGCAAACCTACACAAGTCTGCCTATTCTAGGATTCACTGCTTTATTCATTTAATCAATGAATGTTTTGCATTCAAAGTTAAAATGACCAAAAAGCCCAGTTGCATCTAAAAATGAGACATTAATATATTTCTGGTAAAAGACTAATGCTAATATTACTAAAGAGTTAAACAACAACACAATCCAAATATATTTCTGAATGCTACCATATAAAATTCAAACTTTTCCAGAAATACATTGACAAGAGTTCTGTTTTAGTTTGTCAAAGCCTGGGTGAACCAGAGGCAATAGACTAGAGAGAGTGTCTAGTATCTCAGGGGATTTCAGACTTATTGAGTCTCCCTTAGAACTGATTAACTGGGAAAATGTTAATGACATGTATGCCAAAATAGTAGCAAAGCAAAAAAATTCACTTGTTTTTAGCCCATCAGTCCTAATGGGAGTGTGCATGTGTGTGTGCATGTGGATACATGTTTTGGGTGGGTGTGGTAGAGATGAGTAGATCTAAAATAATAAGCAGAAGTTAAATATTAGCAGAATAAGGCATGAGAGCAAAAGTTGTGATAAAAAACGTCTCCCTCTGGTTTTAGTTGTTCCTTATCCAGGGTTATTAAATGCCTATACATGGCAACACTGGTATTATTCACTTGTACAAGTACTTGACTGATTTTGAAAATAAATAAACTGATCAGAAAATGAAATGTGCATCAACAAGAGTCATTGCATCTGCTTGAGGGAAGCTTCCTGAACTGTACCCGGTTCTCTTTTGGGAAAACCCCAATATAGTCAAGTTTATCCACGGACACTGTTCTTCTTGCTGCAAGCCTATTCTGAGGCACTAGAAACTACAGAAGAAGGAGTTGGAAGAAGCCTCTGGGAACTGCTAGAGAAAGCAATGCCTAAGCATTATTATTTCAGAGTAGCTGGAGAATCAGATACAACCACAAACACCCTTCACCACACTATACCTTCTAAGTCCTAAATTGAATGATATTGAAAATTCCACCCTAGATCTTTCTTCCATGCACTTCAGAGAGCTCCCCTATGAAAATGGAAATATTATCTGGAGGGATCACAACATTTTCAGCCACTATCAGTTATTTATGTCTTAGTGGAAATGAGCAGTGTGAGACCAAGTTGAGAGATGATGATGTGGAGAAAGACTAAGGGCTCTGGTCCCCAAATAGGAGAAAGCAAAGGAGAATTCCCCAATGCAGAGAGGGTGTGAGAAGAACAAGGAAAGGTAGATTACAGTACAGACCACTTTCCTAGGACTAATCCCACTCATTTATACATCCAAAATAGAGAACCAATTCCCTTTTCTGTCTGCAAAGCACTGGAACTTGTTAAAAAGGTAATGTAAATTTGCACATTTATGCTGTATGTAATTTTCCATAATCATTTTCAATGAAATTTTTCAAAGTCAAAGTCAAATCATGGCAAAGTCATGATGATACTCATCTTCTAGTACCCTGTGCAAGCCTCACTAGTGTGTTCAGTGTCTCTGGTTTGTGACTGAGTCCCAGATTAGCTGAACTTTCTTTATACCTATTTTGGTGCACAAAAAGCCAGTTAGTTCCAGTTAGATCCATGAAGGTCAGATGAACAGCAGGATTCCCTCCCTCCATTCATCTTACCACTACTGTGACTCAGACAAGAAAAAAGTACTACTTCTTAGACTACTGCTAGATGGTGTCAAGGTATCATTCCTGCAATCAGATGATGCAAGGTTCAAATCTAACAACAATAAAAACATTTACTCTAACCAATAGGACAGACAGGGATTAAACTTTATTAAAGATATTTTAAGTATTTACATATAGCCAACCTAAGTTGCATTCCTACATCAGTAAATGAAATCGAACTTTTTTTTTTTTTGAGGCAGAGTCTCACTGTATCCCCCAGACTGGAGTGCAGTGGCACGATCTCAGCTCACTGCAACCTCCACCTCCCAGGTTCAAGCAATTCTCCTGCCTCAGCCTCTCGAGTAGCCACCACACCCGGCTAATTTTTGTTTGTTTGTTTGTTTGTTTTTGTTTTTGTTTTTTTAGTAGAAACGGGGTTTCACCATGTTGGCCAGGCTGGCCTCGAACTCCTGACCTCAAGTGATTCACCCACCTCGGCCTCCTAAAGTGCTGGGATTACAGGCGTGAGCCACCGCGCCCAGCCCAGACATTTAATTTTTAAATGTTTCCCCACAGCTTTTTATTCTAGATATCCCCAATGACAGCAAAACCTATTTGCAAACCACTAAATACCAGGTGTTAATTGTGAATTATTGGGGATCTGCCAGTGTAAACTGTAAGAAGTTAATATTTCTATAGCATTACAAATAAAACCTTTTGGAGTAGTGCTCGGTTTCAACATGTATGCTATTTTATGACACTTTCCCTAAACTGAAAAAAGCCAGGAAGCATATGAGAAGAAACTTTCCCAACTCCCTGTTCCATTCCCTCACTTATCTTACAGCTACTGTTTACTGATTTACTGAGGTCCTGCTATGTTCCTGGTGCCACGCTTGGACATCACATACATATTGCTATGATCTGAATGTTTGTGCCCTTCCCAAATTCATATGTTGAAACCTAATCACCAGTATAATGGTATTTGGAGGTGGGGGCATTTAGAGGTGATTAGATCATGAGGGCATAGCTCTCATGAATGGGATTGTTGACTTTATCCAAGAGGCCCCAGAGAGCTACCTTGTCCCTTCCACCATGTAAGGACATAGAGAGACGGTACTATCTATGAATAGGGAAGCAGGCCCTCACTGGGATACTAAATATGCCTTGATCTTGGATTTCTGGCCTCCAGAACTATGAGAAACACACTTCCGTTGTTTATAAGCTACCTGGTTTATGGCATTTTGTTCTTGTGGTCTGAACAGACTAAGATACAAATATATTTTTTTATTTGCATTTGATTCTCCCAGCAAGCCCATGATGTCAGTACAATTATTTTCCCCATTCCACGGATGAGTAAACTAAGACTCAGAGTAAAGTCACAGGGCAGGAAAATGATGGAGCCAATAAAGATACACAAGAAAATGCTTTGAGGGGCATTGTAGCCCTGCATGCACACCTTATGTTTTCATGAGACATAGAGAAAAAATGAAAAAGCAATCCATGAGTCTGTATACAAAAAGAAATCCTTTGCTTCTGTCAATACAAGTAGCATCTGTATCATCTGCATCGAGTTTGTTATAGCCTCTAAAATGATTAATTCAACTAATTGTAGCAAAGAGAAAATCTTCCATATTACAAGACTGTCTCTGCAGGGGCCTTGCCTAATTCCTGTGCTGTCCTTCCCATTTCAAGAGTCAGCCTTCACTTAGGAGGCACTTGGCCACATTTGCCAAAAGAGGGGAAAAGCTACACTAAGCTCCTCCTATTTGTTGAACCAGGTCTGCCTCGTGAGCCACGGTCCATATTTGTGAGGTCCTGGTCTGGTAGGGGTCCAGCTCGTGATTACAGAACCAAGCTAAAACGTCTGCGCCACGTGCAATGACACCTAGCCTCCTGATTTTCTTGGCATCATGCTCTAACCACCTGAGTTAACCAGTCACAGCAGTCTAGCCACATCTTAGTTAAGAAAAGAAGGCATACCCTACCCTGGTTCAGAACTGGTCATCTTTAATGTCATGTGGTTTCAGTAACACCCAAGCAACTTCTATTTAAAGGTAATTTAAGGTTGGGGGTGATTATAATAGGTTCCATTACTCAAGAGTTAAAAGTCTAATCAACTGAAAAGCGGCCGGGCGCGGTGGCTCACGCTTGTAATCCCAGCACTTTGGGAGGCCGAGGCGGGCGGATCACGAGGTCAGGAGATCCAGACCACGGTGAAACCCCGTCTCTACTAAAAAATACAAAAAAATTAGCCGGGCGTGGTGGCGGGCGCCTGTAGTCCCAGCTATTCGGAGAGGCTGAGGCAGGAGAATGGCGTGAACCCGGGAGGCGGAGCTTGCAGTGAGCCGAGATTGCGCCACTGCACTCCAGCCTGGGCGACAGAGCGAGACTCCGTCTCAAAAAAAAAAAAAAAGAAAAGCAAGTGATTCATTGGGACCACAAGGACATATAGCTTATATTTCAAGCCTGTTTTTTAAAAAAGATTCCGAATATTTAGGAACATTCCAGCTCTTCCTTGTTCTTATTGCTCTTATTGAACAAAATCTTAACTTAGCTCATCTTGAATCACATTCTCTAATTCTCACAGCTGAGCACACTGCCTCTGTTAACCCCTGAACTTTGGTGGAAATGTCATTACATAGTGCAACAGAGCAAGCAAATCTGAGCTGCTTAGTCATATTTCACTGGGTGGTACCACTCCTGGCTCTGTGAACGTGATCTGGGATGTGTGCACATAGCTCCTACTAAAAGCAGTCACAAAGTCAGCAACAAATAATGCTCTTAGCTCAGAAATTGGATTCACTACCCACTGGTATTCCACTTACTAGAATATAGTGGATGGCATTTCTACTGTGCCTGGTTTTAAATAATAGCTGTTCCTATTTGATATGGACCAAACTTAAGGGAGCAAACCTTGCTCTCAACTTTTATTTCCTCCCTTTCTCTCCAAGATCTAATTTGTGCCTGTAGCTGAAACAACATACAGTGTATTGGAAAGAACACTGATGTGAGAGTCAGAAGACTTTGACTCCAATCTCAGCTTTGTCACTACTGAGCAGTTGTGAGGACCTTAGGAAAGCAACACTACCTTTATGAGGCTCCATTTTCCATCTGGAAAGTGTCTTTGAGCAAAGGAGCTCAGTGAGAGGTCTTGTGGTCTGTCATCTAAATAGGAGCTTTTAAAGGCAGCATCTTGGCTGGGTCCCCAAGGCCCAGAATCAGGTCTTCAGTTCTCAAGGCTCTTGAGAATGGACTCACACTAGCCAAGCTCACAAAAGGCCAATGCATAAACCAAAAGGCCAATTTCTTAATTTTTACTAAAAATAAATGAAGCACTAAGAAGATTAAATACTCCCATTTTCTGGCCAGAGCACTCTCTCCCAATAGAGAAATCTCTCTGGTGAGCTAAATTATAATCAGAAATGTGTTGAGTATTACAGAATCAGAGCAAAGAGAGTCTAGGGTATTGCAGCCTAACATGCTTATAACCTGTTTACCAGCTGATTTTTCAAAATGTCATTTTTAAATGACCTATTTATAAATTCTGGCTTTATCTTGCTGCCACTGCATCGTGGCATTTGGACTGTGATCATGGAAAGCTTTAACTCTCTATGTTTTCTTTTTGGCTCTGTGGATTTCTATAAAGTCACTTTACATAACTAATATGGACTCCTAGATTACTCGAACCTCATAGAATCCAGAGCCAGGAAGTTCAGCTCCATGGAGCTCCTATGACAGAAGCCAAGATCTGAGCTTGCCCCCCACCCTTCATTAAGTCACAAATCTCATTCCCTGATGGCTACCTCAGCATCACCATAGGACTCCCATTCTTCCTTGTTAGCACTCCTATAGGGGAGAACCCTTTCTCTATAACAGAGATTTATCTTTAGTTGAGTATTAAGTGTTCAGGTAAGAGGGGAATGAATGAGGAACAATATACGCATCTTAGTGGGGCCAGTCACAGGATTAAATAAAGGGAGAGCAAAAGAGAACAACTCATGGCTGGGCACAATGGCTCAGGCCTGTAATCCCAGCACCTTGGGAGGCCGAGGTAGGTGGATCACTTGAGTCCAGGAGTTCGAGACCAGACTGGCCAGCATAGTGAAACCCATCTCTTCTAAAAATACAAAAATTAGCCAGATGTAGTAGTGGGCACCTGTAATCCCAGCTACTCGGGAGGCTGAGGTAGAAGAATGGCTTGAATCTGGGAGGCAGAGGTTGCAGTGAGCTGAGATTGCACCACTGCACTCCAGCCTGGGCAACAGGGCGAAACCCTGCCTCAAAAAAAAAAAAGAAAAGAAAAGAAAAAAGAAGAAGGAACAACTGGTTTTGAATAATCTCACCAAAAAGAGAGTAGGCATGAAGGAAAGGGAAAAATGAAATATCTCTCGTCAATAGCGCTTTCCAAGCCAAGGACAGGAAGCAGGAGGCCTAGACTCAGCTGCCTCACAATCAGCCAGCCATTGTGGCTTGGCCGGCTCCCGCCCCTCCTCCTGTGCTCCCGTCACCAGAGCCTTTGCAAAAGCACACTGGTTGCCAGTTTTGCGGGGTGGGGTGGATGGGTGATCTCTCAGCTGCTGGAGCATCTGTGTGCCAGACCTGAGGGTGTCTTCCCCAATGCCCCCACTCCCACCCCTTTAGAAACAGGGACTGACTCCCTAGTGTTCCAAATTGGAATGCGGAACACATTTTCCCAGAAACAGCATCACACCTGCCACTTAGCCTCTGTGAGTTCTATAGTTCAGCCACATTAAGTATTCAACAGGCTGTTGTGGGCCAGCCAGAAAACATAATCACCGTGTTGAGCCTTGTTTCTATGGGAAAATGTTTTCTGTGTCCCTAATAATCACTTAAAAATGAACTTTTGGAAAATAATTTGTTTTTACATTGAAGAGTGGCCAGACATGTGTTCCCAAATCAATGTCCAACATCCTTTATGCTTTTTCCTTGTCCCTTCATATAAAAGATGAACAAATGCCCTAGACATTCAGGGTACTATTTATTTTAGAACTCTTAGTGATGAGAGAATCAAGGTAAATATATGAAGTCTGTGAGAATACCCTCAGAAATTTCAGTAGTCAGCAGCTCCTCCCTGCCTGTTTAACAATCCAGGCAGTTAGAGAGGAGCCTCACCTATGGAGAGAAGGCTCCCTTGGTCCCTGCTTTCCTAGCAGCTACTAAGATTTAGGGTAGGAGCCCCAGAGCCTACCAGAATTTGCAGCTGAGACTGGTGGTAAATAGCCCCACACAAAGACTAGGGAGAAATGAGGGCCATGAAACAAAAGAGCTACTGCTAGTCGCTTTCAGCAGCAGCCCTTCCAGTAGTATCACCTGTTGCTATCCATAATGTCCTCACTGACCTACCTTCATGTTTCTTTTTTCCAAACAGCTACAGCTTTATAGTCTGTAGAGATGTTGTAAATTTAAGCTCTCAGTGGTCTATCAGCCCAATATTCTTTATTCATTATGCAGGTGCTGAGATTAGTCCTGAATTTCCTATTAAAAGGTAGGCTCTTTGAAGTCCACATTCCCCCACAGACCTGGCCCCAATATTCAACATATACGAAATACTTGATAAATAACCATTCGTTGGTTGATTGACAGGATGCTCTGTCAGAGAGACTTAAAGGTAAATTATGCCTAGAACGTAAGCCCCATGGTGCCAATTTTTTTTTTCACTTCTGGATCCTCAGTGTCTAGAAGAGTGCCTGTCACACAGTAGGCACTCAATAGATATTTGGTTAATTAATGAGAGTTTAGCTGTTCTCATCAATAGATGATTAATCATACTTGAAGAAAAAGCATTGCAGAAAGTATAATAAACTCAGAAAGAGATATCACTTAGGAAGGAAAAAAAAACAATCTCCACGCAATTTTCCAGGAAACATGTAACATCTAAAATTAGATGCACCTGTACTCATCAGCAAACTTAAGCTCTGTGACCATGAGGTGACCAAAGTGCTTCAAACTCTATGGTTGTTAATTTTTTAAGTTGTGTGCTGAGTGTAGGCAACATCCACAATTGCTTGCCTGTCCCAGGTAATAGAGGTTCCTCTAAATGCCATCACAAAGCACCATGACCTCATTATTATAGAGAAGAGCAGCTGCAAAGAACTGTGGGATTTTACTGCTTTTTCTGGAATTGGTTATATTTTCAACCGTTTTTGTTGTAAAACTGAATAAATGGCAAACACTACAGGCCACCCTCCCCTGTTCATGCCTATGCTCTAAAGCTAGCTCCAACTCACAGCCAGAGCACAATGGGACATGGCAAAGCAACTCACCAGCAGCAAGAAGGGGTAACGTGTAATTGGAAAGACTACAATTCACATGCCCAAAATCCTCCTAACACCAGCTAAACTTGGAGGAAAGGATGCTGTGCCAAAGTTATTATTATTTTTTCTCTTTACTTAGAGATTACTATTATTATTTTTTCTCTTTACTTAGAGATTCAGCCATTCATTTGGCAAAGACTTTTGGCTCTTCCCGTTTATATATCTGTGTGATTCACTTTTTCAAAAGTATGTCATTTTCAGAGACACGCATCAATGCCTAACAGACATAAATTAATTAGTGAATCCTGCTCCAACTTACTCCAAACAGGATTTGCACTTAGGAAACAATCCAAACACTCTTAGGTGGGCATTCAGGAGCTCAGATCTCACAGACATCAGAAATGGTGCTTTTAGTTAGCACTCATGTCTCTCAAAACACAGCAAAGGCATCCAACAAAAAGCCTAATATAACCCAAGATCAAGTCCACCCTCTTCAGACTAGCATTCAAATTACTTCTCAAGGCCAGACGCAGTGGTTCATGTCTGTAGTCCCAGCACTTTGGGAGGCTGAAGTGGGCTAATCCCTTGAGGTGAGGAGTTTAAGGCCAGCATGGCCGTCTGGTTTAAGTTTAAGGCCAGACTGGCCAACATGGCAGTCTCTACTAAAAATACAAAAATTAACTGGGTGTGGTGGCACACGCCTGTAATCCCAGCTAGTGGGGAGGCTGAGGCAGGACAATCGCTTGAAAACAGGAGGCGGAGGTTGCAGTGAGTCGAGATCGCGCCACTAGCCTCGGCAATCTAACCTGTCACACTCTAGCCTGTCGCACTCTAGTCCGGGTGACAGAGAAAGATGCCATCTCAAAATTTAAATTGAAAATAATTTCTTCTCAAGCATCTCGAAGATAGACCTTAGCAGGCCCATCGTTTCTCACCATCATCTCCTTATATGCTCCAGAATCTTCTTTCTTCACTGTGCCTCTCTCTGACATTTCTACTTCTCCTTCAGAAAGTTCCCTCAATCATCTGAATGCTAGCTATCCTTCAGGGCCCAATCCAATCACTCCCTTCCATGGTGTTTTCCCCAAACACTACGCCTCAGTACACAACAGGCTTCCCTATTTCTGAATTCCTCTTGCATTTAGGCTCTAGATTCTGGAACCACTAACTTGGACACCTAACCATACACTGCTAAATGCTGTTAAATTCCACTCTGTCACACACACATGCTGCCTCTGTCCAATAGGCAGGAGCCCACAGTGCCAGGCATGGTGCTCACTTTACAGACATTGAACAAGTTCTTGCTAAGTGTCAATTTTCTCTCCCAATCTGAAATTCAAGCAGGTATTTCTTCCACCAGAAGCACCTGCCCTTTGGGCATGCCTTTCCCAGAAGGAAAGAGAGGAAGAAAAGGCAAATTTTTCAAGTAGAATTTGATAAATCAAGGCTCATATATTTTCCATCACCTGGTAAAAATACATTTTTTTTTTTTTTTTTTTTTTTCGGCTCACTGCAAGCTCCGCCTCCCGGGTTCACACCATTCTCCTGCCTCAGCCTCCTGAGTAGCTGGGACTACAGGTGCCGGCCACCATACCCGGCTAATTTTTTTGTATTTTTAGTAGAGACGGGGTCTCACCGTGTTAGCCAGGATGGTCTTGATCTCCTGACCTTGTGATCCGCCCGCCTCGGCCTCCCAAAGTGCTGGGATTACAGGCGTGAGCCACCGCACCTGGCTACAGTTGACTCTTGAACAACATGGGGATTAAGGGCACTGAGCCCCCATGCAGTTGAAAATCCATGTATAACTGCGCCCAGCCAAAAATAAATTGTTATTTTTTTTTTGAAGAATATGATTTTAAAATGCTGACAAAGCATTTACCTCACCAAAAAGAAGTGAAGTTACTGCCTGAGATCACTTTGGAGAAAATCACAGTTAGAGAATCCTCACATGAAGAGCTCACACCTTGAAAGCCCAGTGAAAGCAAGAGAGTTTCGGTAATAGAAGAAATAAGAAGTAGCCTAGAGACTGGAAAAGTAGAAAAAGGCTTCTATATGACATCACAGGAGCTAGTATCTCACACCTTTAATTTTCTTTTTTTAATTTTTAAAAAACTTGAAACAAGTACTCTAGCTTGGCATAAAGTAATGTTATCTTAGGGGAAACCCAGCTTTCTTTCTGTCCTCATTTTTACCCATTAAAGAGTCATTTTTATGAATAAAAGTCAACTCCTGACCATCTACATGTAGACTCTTTAAATACACAAGCTATCCAAAATGAAATTTTAAAAGTTCATTTCCATTCAAATACCCATTCATTATCCATTCAACAAATATTTATTGAACACCTGGTGTCTATGCCAGGCAGTAATACATAAATTTGTTTTAAGATGAGAAATAAAAAGAACACTATATAAAATCTGGCAAATGAAGTCACCCACACGTACATTAGCCCTAAGACCATTTTCTATTCTGTTGTCTCTACTTGAAGGTGATTTTTTAATCTTGAATCAAGATTTGCCTCAATACACAACACACTCCCAAATACCAGTCCTTCTTCAGAGAATGCAAAGTGGTTATACAAACAGTGTAAATGCTTATTTCCACCATCACAATGTATATTCTCACAAAAAAAGTTGTTAAACTTCTTTTGTTAGTGAAAGACTGCAGTCTCCTGATTTGCATACATTTCTCAGAAATTATTAGTACATACCTCTCTTTTGCTGGAGACCTCCTCATGAAGAACATACAAATTAGTGCTCAGGCCTGCTTCACAGGCAGGGCTTTTCATAAATGATAAGAGTTTGACACCTTAAAGATGCCTCTTAAGGCCGGCGCGGTGGCTCACACCTGTAATCCCAGCACTTTGGGAGGCCAAGGGGGGCGGATCACTTGAGATCAAGAGTTCAAGACCAGCCTGAGCGACATAGTGAAAGCCCAGCTCTACTAAAAAATACAAAAAATTAGCCGGGCATAGTGGCACGTGACTGTAATCCCAGCTACTTGGAAGGCTGAGGCAGGAGAATCGCTTGAACCCAAGAGGCGGAGGTTACAGTGAGCCAAAATCGCACCACTGCACTCCAGCCTGGGCAACAGAGCAAGACTCTGCCAAAAAAAAAAAAAAGCCTCTTAAAATAACGCCCATGCTTCCAAGAAGTAGGGAAACATCTTTGTTATTGTTGAGGGTGAGACAAGTCCTTAATAATAGTTTCACTTGCTGCTTTGCAAACTGCTGCATTTTATCTCACCTTAATTTAATTCCTTATTTTCCCTGTTGCCCTATTCACTCACTCAATTGACATGTCTGATCTCTGGAATAATATTCAAGTCCCCAAGAAAGTATAAAGCTTGGATTTTACCAGATTTGCCTAAGTAGAACTTAATTAGGAAGGTAAATCTGCCAGAAGTCCAATAGAAATGATATGTGACTACATGCTGTTTTGGATGATCTACATCTCTAAGCCCATACATCTCTTTGTGTGATAAGGCCCAGTTTGCCAGGGTATGACAAAGCCTGAAGCTAATTGGACAGATATCTAGTGTCATAGGTCTTTCTTCCAGCTGACAGCAGAGGAAGTGCCATTGCCCATGTTGAAATGCAGATACAGAGTAGCTTCTGGACTAAGTGGACATACACAACCCCCTCTAAAAAACTGGTAAAGGGAGGGCCCTAAGAAACTGGCAAGTGCCTTCACACTTCCTCATTTGCAATTCAAAGGCCCAACTCTGCATTTCCTCTCGGTACCAACCCCAAATATCATCAGCAATCGCTCTGCATACCTTATGCTGTGCTGGCAACATCACATCACCTCTCAGACTGATCCTTGAGGGCCACCTCAATGATAACAATAAGACCAAGTTAGAATGGGGCTGGAGTAGGGGATAGCTGGCCAAGATTGTGTGGTTTGAATAAAGAGGTATATTGTGTTCTGTTGTCCCCAGAAACAGCCTGGATTACAGTCAACATTAAAACCAAATTAGAGTGAGTTAGATTTAAAACAAGATAATTTACATCTCCAGTCAGGAAGATTCTAATAATTAATCAAATTTTCTAACAAAATGCATTCCTTTTGGTATATGTTTGGTATATTCACCCCAATTCAGACACAATGCCTTTCTTCTTTAGATATTACATACTGTGTTTTTTAAATAGAAGCCATTGATTTTTATTTTCCCCCTCAACTATGCCCAATTCATCAGGTTTATTGCTTATTTCCTGAAGGCAAGAGGTTTTTGGCAATCATCACCAAAAATAAAAGACCATTCATTGTATTGTTTAACTTAAACGATCATCTTGCTTTGGAGTGTATTTTAAAATTTCAAGCAATTTTAATTTTAAAATAAATATGTCTGTTTTAAAAGACAAAAATTAAACTAGTTCATCCAGGTAAACATGAGCAACTGAAAATAGTCTTTTCTCACATTCTTCTAGTTTATGCATAGACTAGAAAAGAATGAAAAGATCTGATTTTTCAATACCCGGAGGAATCCATCCAAACTGTTTCTATTATTAGAACACAAAATGGTAGCTCAAGAAGTTACTGTGGTTAACAACTGAATAATTCATAGTCTCTGAAGAATTCAGCTGCTTTGTCTTCTCCAGTTCCTCTTTACAACTGGATCCCCAAATATATTTCTAGTCCTGAGCTGTTATAAAGGAAACCATACACAAATTGTTTTCAGCAGTTAAAAATTGACCATGCTAAGCATTGAGAACAACAGCAAAACAATAAGCTAGGGAAAGAACAAGAACTCTTACAAGGAGTTCCTAAAACTCTTCGGATTGCATATATATTGTCTGAAACTGTAGTTAAAAATTCCAATCTCTGTTCCGTGGATATCACTGGGCTGCAATACCACGGAAATTTAAACTGTCTTTATGTAGCCTTCCAAATAAAATATAAAAAACCAATTAAATATAATATCTAAATTATTTTAAACACATTTCAACACACTGTAATCTAAATTTGAATTTTTTCTATGATGAAAAGCACAGACTTAAACTCAGAAACGAAAGCACTTTAATAGTGAGTGAAAGATGCTAATAATGTTGAAGGATTAATTTCTGCTGTTAAGCATGGAGAACAGAGGCCAAGTCTGACATCACTATTCATCTAAGACGCCCAGAAATATTCAACTTTGTTTTGCCTTCTAGAGATGTGTTAAGTATTAGAAAATATGTGAGGTTTTTACCTTTGACTTTATTTTTAAAAACATTTTCCCAAAAACAAGTGGTCTCTGCTGAATAGAGCATAGAACTGAGAGAGAAAATGGCTGGATTTTTTTTTCCTACTTCAAGTTTTAGCCCTGTCTAAATTCCAAATGTAACTAGTAAAACCTCAGAACCCTTGGAAAGCCCACAGTTTACCCTTCTTTTTTTTTTTTTTTTTTTTTTTTGAAACGGAGTTTAGCTCTTGTCACCTAGGCTGGAGTGCAATGGCATGATCTCAGCATCTCAGCTCACTGCAACCTCCACCTCCCGGGTTCAAGCAATTCTCCCACCTCAGCCTCCTGAGTAGCTGGGATTACAGGCACCCGCCATCATGCTCAGCTAATTTGGGTACTTTTGTGGAGATGGGGTTTCACCATGTTGGCCAGGCTGGTCTTGAACTCCTGACCTCAGGTGATCCTCCGGCCTCAGCCTCCCAAAGTGCTGGGATTACAGGCGTGTGCCACCATGCCAGCCTGCCGTTCCAATTTTTTTAAATGTTAAATCTTCAAAAGGAAATCTTTCTAAAAATCAATGACTCACTTCTTAAACAGAGTTAGCTTACCATAACTGAACTAAGTGAACTTTTTTAAAAATAACGCAATGTTTTTTATCTAATATATCCCAGAACACTGATCTACTGGGATATATTAAAATTCCTATTAGGAACTAGCTTTTATTGAGAGTTCACTCAGTGCCAAGGACGGTGCTAAGTGCTTTACTTGCTTTCTTTCATTTAACCCTAGGAAGAGGCATATAATTTTTTTTTTTTTAACCAGAGTCTCTCTCTGTCATCCAGGCTGCAGTGCAGTGGCACAATCTTGGCTCACTGCAACCTCCACCTCCCAGGTTCAAGCGATTCTCCTGCCTCAGCCTCCCAAGTAGCTACAATTACAGGCTTGCGCCACCATGCCTGGCTAATTTTTGTATTTTTAATAGAGATGGGGTTTCATCATATTGGTCAGGCTGGTCTTGAACTCCTGACCTCAAGTGATCTGCCTGCCTCAGCTTCCCAAAGTGCTAGGATTATAGGCGTGAGCCACTGTGCCCAGCCAGAAGCATATACTTAATAAGTGGTATTACTACTACCTCCTAGGACGTTAGCATATACCTAATAAGTGGCCAACCAGGTCAGTCCATGTCCAAAGCTCAAGCTCATAGTCCCTGCACTGGTATACTACTTCTCAAGAAAAAAAGGCTGCCCTAACCAGGAATCAAACCCAGACCAAGGCAGGAAAAGGAACATATTCTAGCGACTAGACCACACAGCATGCCTGACACCACATCAAAAGTCCCCAGAGAGTTATGTGTTTGGGGGTCTGCTATTTATAGTTTTTCTGTCTCCTTTGCTGACATGCTGTTGATTTCAGTTATTCCACGTTGTACATAGATATATAGAGTTTCTGCCATTGCCAGTGTACCTAATCTAGAGCAGCCCCTCATTTCCCTTTATCACAACTTTCTATTTAGATACTATTTTCCAGTTTACAATGTGCTTTCACATACCTTACCCCATCTCATTTAATCTGCTATTTCAAATCAGTTTCAGGGTGAGCAACCAGTTTACCCATAATGCTAACATGCTGAGATAAGTAAAAGCAATTAGGCTTTGAGCAAGGGCCTGAAGCAGTGTCCTATGAATAAAGTACATAATTCTTAGTACAAAGATGGGATGTCTCCTTTGCAGCCCAGATCTTCTCTGAGTACTCAGTCACTCTATCAATCTTTCATCTAACAAACCCTTCCTAAGCACTTGCTCTGTGCCATGTCCTATACTGGGTGCTAGGGTTATAAAGATGATCAGGGCCAGGCACGGTAGCTTATGCCTGTAATCCTAGCAGTTTGGGAGGCCAAGTCGGGTGGATCACTTGAGGTCAGGAGTTCAAGACCAGCCTGGCCAATATGGTGAAACCCCATCTCTACGAAAAATACAAAAATTAGCCGGGCGTGGTGGTATGCGCCTGTAATCCCAGCTACTCAGGAAGCTGAGGCAGGAGAATCGCTTGTACCTAGGAGGCAGAGGTTGCAGTGAGCAGAGATCACACCACTGCACTCCAGCCTGGGCAACAGAGCGAGACTCTGTCTCAAAATAAATAAAGAAACAAAATAAAGATGATCAGGCTCCAGTTCCTACCTCTGAAAAGTTCTGAGACCAGCAGATGTGTTCACAAATAAACCAAAGCAAGGGTGGACGAGCAGTATAAAGGTAGCTTGGCACAAGGGATTATGGGAAAATGAGTGTAAGCTGCCCAATTTTGCTGAGAAGACTGTCCAGAAGATTCCAGCCTGAGAAGAAAGTTGGGATCTCCTTCTGTATGGTTCTCAGCTTAGTGGCAGACACTTGAGGTCACTAGGTTGCTGAAGTCTGGATAAACCAAGGAAATGGTTCTCAACTCTGGATACACATTAGAATCACTTGCAGAGCTTTCAAAAAAAAAAAAAAATCACGAGGCTTGTCTGATTTGGGAAATGGCTGGACAGTACCTACTAAAGCTGAACACATGCAGACCCTATGACCTAGCAGTGCCACTGTAATGCATAAACCCAACAGAAATGGGTGTATATATTCTCCAGGAGACACTCACGAAGATCTTCACAGCAGCATTGTTCACAGCAAACAAAAACTGGAAACAATGTAGATGTCCATCAACAAGTGAATAGAAAAATAAAACATGGTATATCCATACAATGAAATATTATATGCAAGAAAAAAAGTGAACCACTACTAGCTGCAACAACATGGATGACTTGTACAAATATTAAGCTGAGTGAAAGAAACCTCATACAAACGAGTACATACTGTATGAGTCCGCTCATATAGAGTACCAAAACAGGCGGGAAGGCAGGGAATCTACTACGATAGTGGTGGATAGTCATGATAGTAGTGCCCCATGGCAAGGCACAGTGACTGGGAAGGGGCACGAGGATAGCTTCTGGGCACCGATCCTGTTCTGTTTCTTAATAAGGGTGCAGACTGTATGAGTGTGTCAGTTTGTGAAGATTCACCAAACGATATACTTAGGATTTGTGCAATTTCCTGAATGTAAATATAAAGTTGATTTAAGCATTTTTTTAAAAAAGGAATACCAGTGGCTGGGCCTCATTGAGGACCAATTAACTCAAAATCTCTGGGTTATAAGACTCCAAAATTTGTATTTTTAAAAAGCATCCCAAGTGACTCCAATGTACAGCCATGTCTGAAAACAAAGGAGCTAGGTGTTCCTGTATTTATCAATAGCTTTGGGGGCAACAGCCTAGCACAAGGCAAAGGGAATGAGTTCTGGAGTCAGGTACATCAATGATTACATTCCGGTTCTTCTTTGCACTGGCAGTGTGAGGCATCAGTCTGGATCATCTCCAAACCTTAGTTTCCACCAGGGTATAATGAGTACAATGCCACCTACCTCCCAGGAGTGTTGCAAGAGCTACATATGATAATAAACTTAAAGCACCTAGCATAGTGCCTGGAACATAGGAGGTGCCTGAGAAATGGTAGATACTCAACTCCTTTTCCTCCTTCGCATCTACGGTCCTAAGCACAGTGATAAACAGATTGCTATAAAAGAACAAAACTCATACTCTTCAATTTCCTCTCCTGAATGAGTTTCTTAGTAAAGATTGAAGTAATATTATACTTGGACTAATGATGTCAAATGAATATCAGAAATTTCTGGGCCCTGGCTACTCACTTTATTCAGCACCTGCTATCCCTGAATGTGAGTAGAGAAGAGGCAGACTGTAGGTAAATAGAAACCACAGACCATCCTTTGAAAAACTCTGCTCCTGTCCTTACCCCTAAGAACAGCACCAGCCCCACACAAGCACAGACAAGGCTGAGATGTGAGTAGGCAAAAAGAATAGAAAAAATTAGTAGCTTGGAAGACATACCATCCATAAAATGTGCCAAATAAAACACCTTTGTATAAAATGTCACATTTTAGTAAAAACAAACGAACAAAGAAAAAACCTAGGCTGAAAGCAGGAGATCCAGGTTAGAGTTTTGATCCTACCAGTGATAAGCTGTATGACTTCGATTAACTAAACTTTTCTGTTTCTTTGTCAAGTGAAAGTAATGCCATCTCTCCTACATCCTTTACAAGGGCACGGGGAGTTTCAGATAAGTAGAAGGCATTTAAAAAATTAAGCACCAAAGAAATGCAATATGAGAATAGTAGCTGGAAATTTACTTTGTTCAAAACTCCAATCATCTGCCCCGGCACCCAGACTAAGACAGAACACTCCCTTGTTTTAACTGCTCTAAGCACACCCAAAGCGTACACCGGCCTGAAGCTGGCTTATTATGTAAGAAGGGACTGCAGCATTGCCTGGCATGTAGCATAATACTTTGCTGAAGAGAAATCCTTGGAAATGCCTCAGCTGAAGCACAAGGGCAGGCCCAGGCCTTACGTTTTGGAGAGAGGTGCTCTCAGTCACAGAATTCCAGACTGTGGCTGGAGCAAATGATGTCATCAGAGATCCTCTTACCATGGTCAATGTCAAAATTAAGATAGGAAGTCCAAGGACACTATGAGTTTTCCAGGCAAATATAAGTTTTAAAAAAAACAGTTTGAACCTTTGAATCTTGCCTTTAAAATTATTAATACTTTACAGAACATCAACTGAAATTTATCCTATTTTGTAAGGTTTTTTTTGGGGGGGGGTTATGCGAAGTTTTTATTGACCAAAATATACATAATTGCAGAGGAAAATATATTCATTTACTGTATTTTTACTCCCACTACACATTAAGAAAAGGGAAAAATATCATGTGAGTTACCCCTCTATCCAAAAACAATAACAAATCAAAAATGAAAATATAAAACCTTTGAAGAGGCAGAGATAAACTTGAGGGCTCTCCGCTGCAGAGCTAAGAAATGAAATAGCTCAAATACCTGTTGGGTTCCTAAATGACTGGAAAATGAAAACTTGAAATTAACTACAGGCACTTTGGAACACCTTGTAGAATACAGGTCTTTTCCATCCACAAACCATTCCTGCGACAGATCTCTGTACTTAACGCAGAAAACATCTCCAAATGTATGGATGCTCGGGGTTGGGAGGGCATCACATTAGTATTAAAAATGGTACTGTTGACTCCTGCTCTGGTTCTGGGGGAAGGAAAGAATCCAGTCGGATGCAAACCTTGCGGCCTGAGCTGGACAACTCGCCCCTAAGTTTGGCGCGTCCTCGCTCTGCGCCCTTGGCCCCCATCTCCCCCTTCCCGGCACCCTGGATCTCAGCGAACTGTGAGGCCCTGGCAGAGAACGGACCCCGCAGCTGGGGCTGCGAGCCACGGCAGTGGGGAAGAAGGGCGGTTCCTCTCCAAAGGGGGTCCTTCGGCACCCACCCCCGGGCCCTCGCGCGCTCCCCTTCCCCTGACCCTTTTGCCCCCAGGCAGGTCACCTGGCTCGGCCGCTGCCCGCCTGTCCTCCGGCTGCTCCCTCACTCCAGCCGCGCCGCCGCCGCCTCCTGGAAGCCGCTCGCCCTCCCGAGTCACGGGGCCGGCGAGCGGGCGGGCAAGCCTGTGCCAAGGCTGCGGGAACCGATCAACCCAGCCGGAGCTGGGACCCTGCCCTGAGCGCGGCCGCCACCAGGGCGAAACTGGAGAGCTGGGCTAGGCTCGTCCCAGCGGGGAGGGGCTGCTGCAACTTTGCGCCTGGACGCGGGCGAGGAGGGGGCGCCCGTCTCCAAACTCTGTGCCGCGCCCGCAACCTCTCCAGCCCAGGGATTGCTTTTTAATCTAAAGGGAAGTCAGAGTCTTGTCCTCAAGTTCTTGTTGCCATAGCCGTGCCGCTCGGCGGGCGGAGGATCGCGGGGCCGAACTGGGGGTGCCGGAGGCGCGCCCCGCTGGGTGCGCTGGCTGCGAGCCGGGCGAGGGTGCGCGGGGTGGCGACTGGAGGGGAGCGACTGCCGGGGGAGCCAGCCCGCGAGGCTTCTCCAGACCACGCTCAGCTGCCCGCGCTGGTCCCCTCCTGCCCGCAGCCGGAGCCGAGCAGCGGAGGGAAAGCGGCCTGGAGGCACTGGGCCAGCAGCGGGTAAGCAGTGACCCGGACCTGGATCGCAGAAGTAGGAACTGGAAGTGACAGCGGCGCAGGCAGAGCAGCAGCAGCAGCAGCAGCAGCAGCAGCCCTGGTAGCTGTGGCAGCAGCAAAAGCCGCGGTGTACCCGCGGCGGCCACACTGCGCATGCTGCTGCCGCCCGCTTCAGCCCCTGCCCGAGGGCTGCCGGTGCCTGGCATGCTGCGGGTCACTGCCAGAGCTTCGGGCGGGATTCCCGGACTCATGGACTAGCCCTTTCTGGTGGCCTGCTTCCTCCCTCACCCCCAGATGCAACTCAGAACCCCCAAACTCTATGGTGAGCCGCTGAGACACCCGAGAAGCGTTGGCTCTCCAGAGGCCCTTCACATACCACCCTTCCTCCAACTATCCTAGATGCCCTTCCCGGCCTCTCTGATAACAGGCCCCAAATCAAATAGTCTCTTTGAGAGCGAACGAAAACGTTCATGATAGATGGGAAATATTTAAAATCTTACTCAATGTCTAATATTTACAGAAATACAATGCACTCTGTAAAACATTAGGATGGCCAGACTCATGGGTGACATTTAATGTAACTCTTGGAAATTCCATTAAGCATGTCAGATTTGCACAACAGAAGAAAAGAACTTGCCAAAATCCTCTTTGGTCTTCCTACTAGTTCCAACTGAGCAGCTAAATATGCAAAGCTTTGCCTAGCGGAAACTGATGGAAATGGGCCAGTTAAAAACAGACATTACAACCATTAGACATTACCCAACCCCTACTCTAGTCTCCTCATTTTACAGATGACTCAACTGAGACCTGGAAAAGGAGATCCTGACTTCACACAAGTGGCAGGGTCAGGGCTTGAAGGAAGATCTGCTGATACCCATTACAACTACTGGTAATTGTAGTGGTTAGGCCGGGCCTTGTGCCTAACTCCTCCCAGGAGGCACCGCGCTGCTAGATATTTAGTCTTGACTCATGATCATTAGTAGAGCTGCCTTACTTTCAGAACTGCTTCCCTGCAGAGCAGCCCCTGGGAAATGGCAAATCGTCCATCCCACAAGCCTCACTTTGGGGAGGGCACCCATGCTGTTCCGGTGACAAGGCAGATGGAGTGACTCAGGGAGACAGGAGGGAATGAGGGGGTGGGGGCAGAGAAAAAAACATACTGCTACCAGCTGGTACTGGAAAGAAAGAAAGAGAGAGAGGGAGAAAGAGAAAGAGAGGGAGAGAGAGTAAGAGAGGGAGAAAGAGAGGAGGAAGAGAGGGAAGGAGGAAGAAAGAAAGTGAAATAAGTACTAATTGAACCTCATATACATTCAGTGAAATCCTTCCAGAATAAAATATCTTAAAAAAAAAAAATAAACTTGGGGCTGCGTGCGGTGGCTCACGCCTGTAATCCCGGCACTTCGGGAGGCAGATGCAGATGGATCACTTGAGGTCAGGAATTCAAGACCAGCCTCGAAACCCCGTCTCTACTAAAAATACAAAAATTTGCTGGGCATGATGGCGGGCACCTGTAATCCCAGCTACTTGGGAGGCTGAGGCACGAGAATCACTTTAAACCGGGAGGTGGAGTCTGCAGTGAGCCTAGATCATGCCACTGCACTCCAGCTGGGTGACAGAGCGAGACTCCATCTCAAAAATAAATAAAAATAAATAAATAAATAATCAACTTGGCTCAGGAGCAGAATAGGAGATGGTAGGGTGTCCCTGGCAATGGGTTGGTAGTAACGGTGGAAGAGGACAAAGGCAGATTACCTTCTGGGGATAAGGCAGAGGAAAGGGTTGGCTAACAGGAAAACCACAGGTTTAGAGCTTTCAGAGACCAGTCGATCATGTAGTTGTAGCCAGGACAATGCAATCAAAGAGGTACTACCCAGGCCATTCTTGACTGATCGGAAGAATTGTAGGTGTCCCCAACTCTCACCGACTTCAGGGGCAACACAAGAATAAAACTGCCATTGCTAGAACTTGTGTTGTTGAGAGACATCAGTGACCCTCTACCTAGACAGGAGGATTCTTCCATATATTCTGGAAACTTTTCACTTGGGACCTGAGTATTTTCCCTGCTTTCTCCATTCTGTAAGAAAGTAAGAAAGATATATTTGGTTCACAAAAAGGAAATACAAATAGACTATAAAGGGATAAGAGGATGTCCAAACTCATTAGTAATCATGAAATACAAATTACAGCAATAAATGAAATGCCATTTTCATCCATCAGTTTAGCAAACATTAAAGACAAATAATACCCAGTGTTGCCAGAGACAGGAAGAAGACACTGTGTACACTATTGGTGAGAGTGTAACTTGGTATAACATTTTTGTAGGGCAATTTGACATTATCATAATTTTACACAGTAATCCAATTTCTATAAAGAAAGATCCTTCAAGAATAATCACTGATGTGCACAAATTTCTATGTGCATATATAACATGATCTACTGGGTTTTATCCCAGGAATGCAAGATTGATTTAATATATGAAAATCAATTGATGTAATACAGCATACAAATATAATAACAAACAAAAACCAGTGGTCATTTTAACAGACGTAGAAAAAGCATTTGACAAAATCCAACTCTTTTCATGATAATAAACAAAACAAAACACTTATAACAAACTCAGAATATAAAGAAACCTTCTCAATCTGATAAAGGCCATTTACCAAAAACCCACATCTAACATCATACTCAACGGTGAAAGACTGTCTGCTCTCATCACTTCTATTAAACATTGTACCAGAGGTTCCAGCCAGAAAAATTAGGGAAGAAAATGAAATAAACGGCATCCAGATTGGAAAGGAAGAAGTAAAACTATCTCTATTCACCAATGGCATACTCTTGTATAAGAAAACCATATGGGAATCCACTAAAAACTATTCCAACTAATGAATAAGTTCATCAAAGTGAAGAATACAAGATGAATATTAAAAAAGCAATAGGGCAGGCACCATGGCTCACACCTGTAATCCCAGCACTTTGGGAGGCCAAGACAGGTGGATCATTTGAGCTCAGGAGCTCACGACTAGCCTGGGCTACATGGTGAAACCCTGTATCTATAAAAAATACAAAAATTAGCCAAGCATGGTGCTCCACACCTGTGGTCACAGCTACTCAGGTGGCTGAGGTAGGACAATCACCTGAGCCCAGGAGTTTGAGACTGCAGTGAGCTGTAATCACACCACTGCACTCCAGCCTGGGCAACAGAGTAAGACCTTGTCTCAAAAAAATAATTATATTTATATACACTTGCAGTGAACAATTTAAATACCAAATCAAGAAAACAATCCTATTTTTGATAACACCAAAAATAATAAAATCCTTTGGAATAAATTGAACCAAGGAGGTACAAGACATGTACACTGAAAAGTACAAAATATTGCTGAATGAAATTAAAGACAAATAAGTGGAACTACATCCCATGTTCATGGATTCAAACATTTAATATTATTAAGATGGCAACACTCTCCAAAGCAATCTACAGATTGAACACAATCACTATCAAAATCTCAGCTGGCCCTTTTTGCAGAAATTGACAAGCTGATTCTAAAATTCATATGGACATGCGAGGGATCCAGAATGGCCAAAGTGATTTTGAAAATGAAGAACAAAGTTGAAGGACTCATACCTTCTGCCTTTAAAACTTACTACATAGCTACATTAATCAGTTCAATGGAGGAATTGGTTAATGTTGTCTTTTCAACAAATGATACTGAAACAACTGGATGTGCATATGCAAAAGAATGAATTTGGACCCCTACCTCCTACCATATACAAAAATTAACTCAAAATAGATCAAAGACCTTAATGTAAGAGGTAAAACTATATTATTCTTAGAAGAAAACAGGAAAAAAATTCTTCAAGACATTTGATTATGAAAGAGTTTCTTAGATATGACACCAAAAGCACAAGCAACAAAAGAGATGAATTTGACTTCATCAAAATTAAAAACTTTTGGACAGGCAATAACAAATGCTGGAGAGGATGTGGAGAAAAGGGAACTCTCATACACTGCTGGTGGGAATGTAAATTAGTACAATCATTATGGACAGTTTGGAGGTGCCTCAAAAAACTGAAAATTGAGCTACCATATGATCCAGCAATCCCACTGCTGGGTATGTTACCCAAAAGAAAGGAAATCAGTATATGGAAGAGATAATGGTGCTCCTATGTTTGTTGAAGTACTGTTCACAAATAGCTAAGATTTGGAAGCAACCTAAGTGTCCACCAACAAATGAATGGATAAAGAAAATGTGGTATGTATACACAATAGAGTACTATTCAGCCATAAAGAAGAATGAGAATCAGTCATTTGCAACAACAGGGATGGAACTAGAGATCATTATGTTAAGTGAAATAAGCCAGGTACAGAAAGACAAACATCACATGTCTTCACTTATTTGTGGGATCTAAAAATAAAAACAATTGAACTAATGGACATAGAGAGTAGAAGACAGGTTACCAGAGGCTGAGAAGTGTATTGGGGAAGGAGGTAGGGATGGTTAATGGGTACAAAAAAATAGAAAGAATGAATAAGGCCCATTTGATAGCACAACAGGGTGACTACAGTCAATAATGTACTTATTAAAATAACTTAAAGAGTGTAATTGAATTGTTTGTAACACAAAGGATAAATGCTTGAGGTATTCTCTGTGATGGGATTATTACACATTGCATGCCTGTATCACAACATTTCATGTACCCCACAAATATATACACCTGCTATGTACCCACAAAAATTGAAAGTAAAAAACAAAAACGTCTAATTAATAAATTTTTGTGGGCCAGGCACAGTGGCTTAGGCCTGTAATCCCAGACTTTTGGGAGGCTGAGGCAGGTGGATCACTTGAGGCCAGGAGAGCCTGGCCAACATGGCAAAACCCCGTCTCTACTTAAAAATACAAAAATTAGCCAGGCATAGTGGCAGGCGCCTGTAATTCCAGCTACTTGGGAGGCTGAGGCATGAGAATCACTTGAACCCAAGAGGCCAAAGTTGCCATGAGCCAAGATTGCACCACTGCACTCCAGCCTGGGCGACAGAGCAAGACTCCGTCTCAAACAAACAGACAACAACAACAAAAAAAAATTGTGTTACAAAGGACACTATCAAGAAAGTGGTGGGGTGCTTCAGAGAGCACTTTGTTCCCAGATGTCTCAGCAGACTTTCCTGATCAGTTACTAAATGTGTGATCCTCTAAAGACCCTAAGACATTGTAGCCATATGAGAACACACAGATGGACGTTACTTGGAGAAGCCAACTGGCCACCCAGAGGACCAGAAGGCAACAGCTTTTTTAATGTGGTCACCATGCCCCACAGCCCAATACTCAATTTGTCGTTACGGTGCTGCATCTGCGGCTCCATTTTTCTGCATTTCCAAGCTGACAATTTAAAGCCGGTATTCTTTCTTTAGATAAATAATAGTGTGTTCTAAGCAACAGTCAATCCCTGCTCTTCTTGCTTTTTGTACATCTACAGTTTTATAGAGTCAACAAAAATCTATTAGGTATGTCCTATGCCAGGCACTGTGCCAGGCACTTTGGGCCCGAGAGAGACTCTATCCAGTGACATTTGCAAATATTTATATTTAGGTCTGTTTTCCAGCTACCTGGAAGCTTGAGAAAAGATGATGAGTCTTCTTGGCTGCTTCGTGCTCCCCAGCTCAGCTTTCGGTCTCATTCCTTATGTATTGATTTTATTAGTCTTCTTTCTGGGTTCTAGAAGTGCCTCGATATGGCTCCTATATATCCCTTACAAGAATAATTTTGCACACAACAATGCAGAGAACATTACCTAGTAACAATACCACAGAAAACAGCTATTGTGTATGCCTTATGTGCAGTGCTATATTAAGTGCCTTGGATGTATTATCTCATTTGATCCTTAAAACAATCATATACAGCAGATATTATTAATGTCTTCATTGTACAGATGAGGAAAAAGGAGCATAGAGAGGTCAAGTAACTGTGCCAGAGTTATGCAGCCAGTAATTGACCAAGCCAAGATTCTAATCTAGGTCTCTCAAACTAGAGAAGGCATGTGCTTAACCACGATGCCAGATATTGCCTCATTACAATATTCATATAATGTTCAGGTCAGCATGAATTATCAAAAAGAGATAAAAATGTTTCCAGTGCCTTTTATTTAAGAAGAGAGAAAATTAAGACATACATTTTAGAAATATTTCTGTCTTGTGCTCACTTCAGCAGCCCATATACTAAAATTGGAATGATACAGAGAATATTCATATGGCCCCTGCACAAGAATAACACAAAAATTTGTGAAGTGTCCCATAAAAAAATAAAAGTAATAAACATAATTTTTTTAAAAAATAAATATTTCTATCCAAAGTGGAAGAATATTTTAAGCTTTGGTGCTTAAAGGAGTAAGCATTAGTTATCAGAAAAATCCTGAACAATGCCTAACCTGGAAGGTGTTTCTGTATCATCCAGTATTCTTAGAACTGTAAAGAAGCTAAGTAAACCTTCTGGCAGCTTTAGAATGCAGAAATCATTGGCAACTTCACCATGTTTTCATTTGAAAAAAAAAAAAAAAAAAAAAAAAACCATAGTATTGGCCAGGCATGGTGGCTCATGCCTGTAATTCCAGCATTTTGGGAGGCCAAGGTGGACAGATCACTTGAAGTCAGGAGCTTGAGATCAGCCTGGCCAACATGGTGAAACTCTGTCTCTACTAAAAATACAAAAATTAGCCAGGCGTGGTGGCGCATGCCTGTAATCTCAGCTACTTGAGAAGCTGAGGCATGAGAATCGCTTGAGCCCAGAAGGCAGAGGTTGCAGTGAGCAGAGATGACACCACTGCACTCCAGACTGGGTGACAGAGCAAAACTCTGTCTCAAAAAAAAAAAAAAAGGAATAAAAAAGAAAATATCATAGTATGTATTAAAGAGAAATATAAAATTTCCTGAAGAGTCTGAACCATAATAGAAAAAAAAAAGAAAATTCCATAGTAGACATTATTCTATAAGGGATATACAGTGGTCACCCATCACACCTACCTCAAAAGTCACACACACAGACCCCACACATGAAAAGAGAGAGAGAAAGAAACAGAGATTGAGAGAGAGCACGCAAATTGGGCAGTAGGGGAAAAAGGAATAAAATATTCTGAGACAGATATACCCTGGTCCTAGGGCTAACTTTAGGAAAAATGGTGAAGGAAGCAAAGTTTATCTGGGGCAAAGCTACCAGCATTGCTAATAATAATACCTACCACGCAGAGAATACTTACTACATTCTGGGCACTCTTCTGGGGCCTTTACATATATGAATTCATTGAAATGTCACATTATTCTATTAGACATTCAAAGAAAAATTGGTACCAATCCTACTAAAACTATCCCAAAAGACAGAGAGAGATAATTCTCCCTAAATCATTCTATGAAGCCAGTATTATCCTCAAACCAAAACCAGAAAAGGACATAACAAAAAAGGAAAACTACAGACCAGTACCCCTGATGAACATAGATGCAAAAATTCTCAACAAAATACTAGCTAACTGAATCCAATACCATATCAAAAAGATAATACACCATGATCAAATGGGTTTCATACCAGGGATGCAGGTTTGGTTTAACACATGCAAGTCAATAAATGTGATACACCACATAAACAGAATTAAAAACAAAAATCACATGATCATCTCAATAGTTGCAGAAAAAGCATTTGACAAAATCCAGCATCCTTTTATGATCAAAACTCTCCACAAAATCAGCATAGAAGGGACATACCTTAAGGTAATAAAAGCCGTCTATGACAAGCCCACAGCCAACATTATATTGAACAGGGAAAAGATGAAAACATTCTTCCTGAGAACTGGAACTAGACAAGGATGCCCCCTTTCACCATTTCTGTTCAGCATAGTCCTGGAAGTACTAGCCAGAGCAATCAGGCAAAAGAAAGAAATAAGGGGCATCCAAATCGGTAAAGAGGAAGTCAAACTCCCACTGTTTGCTGATGATATGATTGTATACCTTGAAAACCCTAAAGACTCATCCAAAAAGCTCCTAGATCTGAAAAATGAATTCAGTAAAGTTTCAGGATACAAAATCAGTATGTCAGTAACACTACTATACACCAACAGCAACCAAGCTGAGAATCAAATCAAGAACTCAACCCCTTTTACAACAGCTGCAAAAAAAAATAATAATATACTTAGGCATATACCTAACCCAGGAGGTGAAAGATCTCTACAAGGAAAACTACAAAACACTGCTGAAAGAAATCATAGATGACACAAACAAATGGAAACACATCCTATGCTCATGGATGGGTAGAATCAATATTGTGAAAAAGACCATACTGCTAAAAACAATCTACAAATTCAATGCAATTCCCATCAAAATACCATAATAATTCTTAACAGAACTAGAAAAAAAATCCTAAAATTCATATGAAACCCAAAAAGAACACACATAGCCAAAGCAAGATTAAACAAAAAGAACAAATCTAGAGGCATCACATTACCCGACTTCAAACTATACTATAAGCCTGTAGTTACCAAAACAGCATGGTAGTGGTATAAAAACAGGCACATAAACCAATGAGACAGAATAGAGAACCCAGAAATAAAGCCCAATACTTACAGCCAAATGGTCTTTGACAAAGCAAACAAAAACATAAAGTGGGGAAAGGACACCCTATTCAACAAATGGTGCTGGGATAATTGGCAAGCCACATGTAGGAGAATGAACCTGGATCCTCATCTCTCACCTCATCTCTCATCTCTCACCTCTCTACAAAAATCAACTCAAGATGGATCAAGGACTTAAATCTAAGACCTGAAACCATAAAAATTCTAGAAGATAACATTGGAAAAACTCTTCTAGGTATTGGCTTTGGCAAAGAGTTCATGACCAAGAACTCAAAAACAAAGGCAACAAAAACAAAGATAAATAGATGGGACCTAATTAAACTAAAAAATTTCTGCACAGCAAAATAAATAATCAGTAGAGTGAACAGACAACTCACAATGTGGGAGAAAATATTCCCAAACTATGCATCTGACAAAGGTCTAATATCCAGAATCGACAAGGAACTCAAACAAATCAGCAAAAATAAATAAATAAATAAATAAATAAATAAATAAATAAATAAATAAAATAAAATAAAATAAAATAAAATAAAATAAAATAAAATAAAATAAAATAAAAATAAACAAATAGGCCGGGTGCGGTGGCTCACACCTGTAATCCCAGCACTTTGGGAGACCAAGGAGAGTTGAGACCAGCCTGGCCAACATGGTGAAACCTGTCTCTATGACAACACAAATTTAGCAGGATGGTGGGGGCCTGTTTCCCAGTATCAGAGGTGAGGGATCGTGAACCAGGAGGTGAGTTGCAGTGATTCCAGCTTGGGCAACAGAGTGAGACTCAGTCTCAAAAAACAAAACAAAACAAAAACAAAAAACAAATAATCCCATCAAAAAGTGGGCTAAGGACATGAATAGACAATTCTCAAAGAACATATACAAATGGCCAAGAAACGTATGAAAAAATGCTCAACATCACCAAGCATCAGAAATGCAAATCAAACCACAATGAGATATCACCTCACTCCTGCAGAAATGGCCACAATTAAAAAAAACAAAAAAAATTAGATGTTGGCATGAATGTGGTGAAAAGGAAACACTTCTACACTGCTGGTGGGAATGTAAACAATACAACCACTATGGAAAACCTTAAGTATGGAGATTCCTTAAAGAAGTAAAAGCAGAACTACCATTTGATCCAGCAATCCTACTACTGAGTGTCTACCCAGAGGAAAAGAAGTCACTATATGAAAAAGACACTTGCACACACATATTTATAGTAGCACAATTTGCAATTGCAAAGTTATGGACCCAGCCTAAATGCCCATCAGCCAAAGAGTGGATAAAGAAAATGTAATATACATATATATAATATGTATACATACACACACACACACCATGGAATACTACTCAGTCATAAGAAGGAACAAAATAATGGCATTCACAACAACCTGGGTGGAGGTGGAGACCATTATTCTAAGGGAAGTAACTCAGGAATGGAAAACCAAACATGTTCTCACTTATAAGGGCCAGCTAAGCTATGAGGATGCAAAGGCATAAGAATGATGTAATGGGCTCTGGGGACTCAGGGGGAAGGGTGGGAGTGGGGTGAGGGATAAAAGACTCTACACTGGGTACAATGTACACTGCTCAAGTGATGGATGCACCAAAATCTCAGAAATCACCACTAAATAACTTACTCACGTAACCAAACACCACCTACCTGTTCCTCCCAAACTATTGAAATAATATTTTTTAAAAAGGTCACACGAATCCTATGAATTAGGTGCCACTATTATTCCCATTTTGTAGGTAGGGAGACTGAGGCCTAGAGTCATAGTTAAATAACATGCCCAAGGTCACAAAGCTGCTAGTAAGAGAGAACTGAGATTTGAGCCCAAAAAGTTTAGCACCACAGTCCATGCTTAAACCACAACTATTTGTCCACGGATAATATGACTAATACTAGTCTATTAATATAGAGTACTTCTTCTGTCCCAGGCCCTATGCTAAAGACTCTACATAAATTATCTCATAGATCTTACGAGGTTGGAGCTCTTGGCCCTAAATTATTATGCAGTATCTTATTTGATTCTTTTTTTTTTTTCGAGACAAGGTCTCTTTCTGTCACTCGGCTGATCACAGCTCACTGCAACCTCCACCGCCTTTTGGGTTCAAGCGATCCTCCCACCTCACCCTCCCAAGTAGCTGGGACTACAGGCACAAGCCACCACGCCTGGCTAATTTTTGTATTTTTTGTAGAGTCACCATTTCACCATACTGTCCAGGCTGGTCTCGAACTCCCCGGCTACAGCAATCCTTCTGCCTCAGCCTAGGATTAAAGGCATGAGCCATCATGCCCGGCCTTATTTGATTCTTAAAGCAATCCCATGAGTTGGCTATTAGCACGTCCATTTTACAGATAAAAATACTGAAGCACAGAGAAGTTAAGCAACTTGATGCACGTGTAGAAGTATCACCTCCCTTTCAGTAACACTTCCTATACACACTGTAGGGATCCATATAATATAAAATAATGCAACAAAATTTACTATACAATTTCTACCTCAGAGCCAAGTTCTCTCAGCTATTCAAGGCCTCTGTTCTAAAGTATTAATGGGAAGGAGTAATAATGGCCTTTCCTCTTTTCTCAACTAGGGAGGATTACAGTGACCCTCTCCAACAGTCAGTGGCCCACTTTTGGTTCCCCTTAGTAGGGGAACACACCCACACAAGCTCTGTCACTGGAAGCCTGTTTACAGGGCTTGGATGCTGTATATAAAAGACATTATTGTTTGAGTTTTGATTTTGTTTTGTTTTTCTTGGAACTGGTTTCTGGAAAAGACAGACTAGCAATCCATTACTGGGGACCACCAGTCTGCTACCTCTGTTTAACTCAGTGGCCAATGACAGTGAAAATAAACAAGTACTTTTACTACCAATCTTGATTAGCAGAGCAAAAAAACGATGACAACAGGGAAGGCACCCGGGGTTGGCTTACTTCTACTTGGAGGGTTGCACATCCTTTCAGGAAGTCATTGATGTTGTTGATGCAGTCAGCTTCAGTTTGGGGATCCAGACAAAACTAGAGGAACACAGTGAAATGTCACCTGGAGATTGTCATCCCATGCCAAGCAAAGTATACTCATCATTTGCTGATAACTAGAGAAAGCAGGCTTCTTAAGGTGTGGAGCAACATTGCTGTCAATCCAGGAAGAGAAATAACCACTGAAGGAAGTGATGCAAAAATCTAAACGGTCGATCTTTGTTTCAAATGTCACCAAACCTTTAGTGGCAAGCCATGTCTACTTACAAGCTTTCTCTCATGCCTTCTGTTCCAGTGTGCTGATGGCAAATTAGGGAGACTAAGTTTTTTGAGCTTAGTTCTTGCTTTCAAGAAAGGAAGCAATCCCTGGTACCTCTCTCTCCTCCTTCCCCCGATAATTTAATAAAATTATATTTCCCCTTGGCTGTTCTCTACATTTGATCACATTTCTTTACATTTTATCACTATTTAATCACTCTTTCTCAAGTTTAAGAAATTATAAGTAAATTTATTTGCTCAACAAAAATACAAACTGGCTCATGAAGGCAAAAGTGCTATACTCACAGTCCATGATGACCTTAAGAAAGTAAAGTAAAATTGTACCTTTAAGCTTACTTAAAGTGCCTACTTTAGAAATTATCTATTCTCGTGATCGTGGGTTTTCAGCTATTAAAAATCTTGAATTGTTTTAAAGAGAGTAAAGTTAGTTTCACTTTGAACGCACATTGCATTCGAAACATATATCTGGTTTCTATTGCTTTTACAAACTTTATGTGACATTTTGAATTATTTCTCCTAGTTGCTATGTAGTCTCTCCTTCAATGGATTTTTGTAAAAGGAAATCTACACTGATTTTAGTCAAACTGCCAATAAACACCACCAAGATCTGTTATAAATCATTCTATTTTTCCACAGACTCATAAGTACCCCAAGTTTAAAACATGTCCTCGGTACACAAGGAGATGTAACATGCATCTCCACGATAGAGCAAGCTTGTGATATGAGTGTTCTCCTTGTCCCCTGTTGCCAGTGGTGTCACAGGTTTTCCCTATACTACAATTTGGGGGCCAATTACTAAAGAATAACATTTCATTTTCTTACATTTTCAAACTACAAAAACAGTAAGAAAGAATGTCTAACTCTTAGAAAAATATTAAAGTAGGAGATTCCCACGGCCTGGGAAATAGAAAAATCTCAAGAGTTACATGATTGCTGCTCTCTGGTGATAAGCAATCCCAAAGAGACTACAAATTTCCCTTACCTTTTCCACAGAGCCGGGCATGAGTCTGTTGATCAGTTTGCACAGAACTACCCCATTTTTCAGCGAGGACTTTAAAAACTCCTCCGGATCACAGATGGTCTTCTTAGGGGAATCTAAAACTCCCAAAGATATAAGCCATGTCACGATTTGTTCTTCTGGATTCATTACTGAGGACGGTACACTCCAAACAGCACTCCGGGGCAGCTGCAAGGACTAAGCCACATCCGCG
This sequence comes from Hylobates moloch, assembly GCF_009828535.3. Taxonomy (NCBI): domain Eukaryota; kingdom Metazoa; phylum Chordata; class Mammalia; order Primates; family Hylobatidae; genus Hylobates; species Hylobates moloch. The sequence goes on from NW_026652282.1 coordinate 117,050,986, forward strand.
ATTGCATCTGCTGTTGTCTTCCTTTTTATGAGTTCTCTTCGGGTGCTTGCAGAGCAAAGGTTTAAAGCAACTTTTCTTAAACAACAGCGGAACCCACTCAAAATATGGGATTTTAAAACCACAGAGATCACGGTCCAAGATGTGGAAACAGATAAGAATTAATGTAACAATCCTGGATAACGCTGGTTTTTCCTTTCCAAAACCTGCAAAACAAATTCGTTAAGATAAAAAAAAAAAAGAAGAAGAAACGCACATGCACACACGCATACACACACACACGCACACAGAGTGCAAGAAGTTATAAGGGAAGAAAGTGAAAAGGATGCTGGGGAGGGAGGAGAGACAAGCAAGCAAGTGCTTTGGGAAACAGAGGTGAGCCAGCACTTCAGGGGACCTTGGAAATGAGACACTCATGGGCCAGTCTGGGAAAACACTGTCAATAAATAGTCTAGCCCCAGTGAAAATCTGGCTTCTGTTAGGAGGACGATGCCAACTGGCTCTTAGGTCAGACAGATCTGAGCCTCATGGGGAGATGTGCTGGCACAACAGGGCTCAAAGAAGGTAGACAGAAAATTCTTCCAAGAAATAGCCGGATGTCCTCATACTATCTCCCAGAGATGGTGTGTCACGATCATTCCTTGCAAAACACGTTGAGTTGCATGGTGACAACGTGCCAAGCAAACGAGGATTATGCCTGCTGTCAGCCATCACTGTGTATAAGCAGAAGCTAGAAGAATGGCATTTTACTTTGCAGCCAAAAAGCTATGTTTAGGGAAATAGGCTAAGGATAACATCTGACATCCTGTTTACTTACATTCTTTAGCAATTCTTTTTCTGGACCTGGTTCCACTACATAATCCAGCTGTAGTACCCTTAGCAAAGGCTCAGACTCAGTCACACAAGTGGGTAAAATACACTTGAAAAAACAGAATGTTCGAGAACAAAAGAGCACTTGTCCTCTGTCTACACTACAATGTGGAAGATTCTTATTTCCCCAACAAAAAAACTCTTTGCACTTAAAATACTGCTCTGAAAAAAAAAACTGTCTATAACAAGAGATCTTCATCATTCTCAAACATTTTCAGAACCACTTGAAATAGGCGAACTATTGGGAAATTTATGATAAGGCCAACTTTAATAGTATAACCCTATGTTGGCAAATGTGTGGCACTTACCATGATTACCTCTCCTCGTGCATGGGACACATCAGATCATTTATAGATCTTTCCTACTAAGCCTCAGAATTCTTTTCAAAACAGCTTCAGGCATCTACTACCAAAGAATCAGCTTAGATAACCCTACTAAACATTTTCAAAGCTGCCCTTTCTTGCTGTGTCAGGACACTTGTCACACTTTACTATTATCACTTGTTGATCTGATGATCTGACTCCTCCACAAGAATGTAAGCTTCCTAAACTCGGGGTCTTGTTTGTTTTATTTAACACTGTGTTACCAGCAGACTGCCAGGTATACACAGTAGATGTTAAAAAATGTTGAATGAATAAATGAATGTATTTGGATGGTGTCCCTGATATAGACAGTAACTGATTATAGCAAGGATTTTTTGTTTGTTGGTTGGTTTAAATGGCTTAAAGCAAACATTTTTTCTTGTTAATGATTTTTACCATTTTATTAAGCTGTAATTGACACATAAGGAACTGCATATATATGATTTAATGAATTTTGACATATACATACATCTTTGATACAATCACACAAATGCAATCCAGATAAGCCTATCTGGCTTCTTTAACTCAACATCATCATTTTCAGACTCATTCATGTTATTGTGTCTGTCCATAGTTCTATAACAAGGATTGTTTGATGTACTTGTGACTTAAGCAAAATAAGTATAATCAATCAAAAGTTTTCATTGACGTTGACCCATGGCCAAATCTGTGTAATGGAAATAAAAACAGAATCCATTTGTTGATAAATAAAATTCCCAAATCTGACGAACTTAAACACATTTTTATATGTCATCTGAACAGTTTTCACAATTGCTCATCAAAATTTTACTCAACAGACAAACAAAATCTGGCAGTATTACTGAGGTATCACTTACATCTTCTGATGAAGAACAAAGCCTGGGTAAGTTTTGTGAACCCAGCCTCCTCCAAAACAGGCTTGAGTTCAGCAAGTTCATCTGGATAAAACTCTGCCTCATTTTGGACACTCACTATAGCAAACATTACTATGAGTAATAAAGTATATCAGAATGGCAAGGCCACCGCCTCAAGGCAAAAGAACCAGTTCTATTTGTATAAAGATTGGAAGTTACAGTTGGTGTGGTAAAATGTCAACAAAGCGAGGAATTCCAGGACAGTGGCAAGCATACAGGTGAAATGGGTACCCATGAAACCCAGGCTGGTTAGGGACTCAAATGAAGCTAAAAGGAGCTGATGAACTGAGGGAATGGGGGAAGAGGGGGAATTCAAAGACTGGGGGTCACAGCAACACAAAGAGCAGGCTTCACACAAGAGCATGAGAAAAAAAAGCAAAGATCTCTCACCCTATCCCAGATCCTCAGTACCACACCCTCTGGGCCACTGAACCTGCCTCTTCGAGGGCTTTCCCACCTCCATCCTCTCATCCTAATGAACTCTCTAACAGGGCACATTTGGGTTGATTTTCCAAAAACACCTCTAGTGTTAATACCCCTGTTCAAAAACCCTCAAAGTCTCTCTATTGCCTGAAGCAAGGATTGACAAAAAACAATGTTCATATGATTATCTCCTGTGAGGCATAAAGGAGAAAGGAAGGTGAGTGTGGAACTTAAGCTAAAATAGGTAACATTTCATGAAAAATCAAAAGATCTTCAGGAAATAAGGCAAATGTGAACATTTGTTAAGACTGAATGCTGGGTACACTGGTACCTGTTTTACTATTTCGTTTTGTGTGTTTAAAATGTTACTAACCGACTCTCTTTCATTTCAAATCTACTAAGGCACTTATTTTTTTTTTTTTTTTTTTTTTTTGAGACGGAGTCTTGCTCTTTCGCCCAGGCCAGAGTGCAGTGGCGTGATCTCAGCTCACTGCAAGCTCCGCCTCTCGGGTTCACGCCATTCTCCTGCCTCAGCCTCCCGAGTAGCTGGGACTACAGGCGCCCGCCACTGCACCCGGCTAATTTTTTGTATTTTTAGTAGAGACGGGGTTTCACCGTGTTAGCCAGGATGGTCTCGATCTCCTGACCTCGTGATCCGCCCGCCTCGGCCTCCCAAAGTGCTGAGATTACAGGCGTGAGCCACCGCGCCCGGCCCCTAAGGCACTTATTGAAAAAGAATATTTGGGAGCTCTCTTCCCAGATACTCCAGTTCAGAAGATCTGCAGTGGGAAAAAGGAATTTGTGTTATCAAAGTATTCCACTTGATTCTGATGCAGATAGACCAAGGTCACACTTAGAGAAATGAGTTTATTGGTCTCTAACCTTCTACCCCACTCTAATTTCTGCCAACACTTGGGTCATTTCAATATCCACAAAAACAACAAGGTCCAACATCATGACCTCTCAGTTCCTTGACCTTCTCAACCTGTAATCAATGTATTACCTCTCATTTCCCCTTTATGCCTATTCTGTGAAATGGACCTGGGGCCTTGAAATATTTTTGACTTTGCCAACTGGCATGATACAAAGTTTTATCAGTGGGCAGTGGTGGAGAGACATTGCAGGAAGAAGGGGTTTTACTTCCTGTTTTCTATGTGCTCACTCCACAAGTTCCTGCCGAGCTCCCAGCTTTCCTATTGCCCACCTTCTGCAGCACTGGTTTTCCCAACAAACAGTAGGTAGCAGCCTCCCCAGGCACTACCCTTGAGTGTTTAGGCAGCAAAGAATCTCTGATGAGACAGACACCTTCCATGTGAACCAGCACTGTAGAGGAATATATTTCAGCAAGTTCCAGAGAATGTACGTCCAACAAGTTCCACCAACTCAGCACCAGAGCAACTTCTCCAATAAGGCCTGGATCTCAGCCCTGGGTGGAGAGGAGGGTTTTCACAGCTCTAGAGGTATTGGCCATTACACATTATTTTTATATTGTCTGCTATTTATATCTGCTATCCCATACTTTTTAGAGTTTCCTTTACTTATTACTAGCCAATCCGTCAACACTCCAATCCCCTGTTATTGTTAATTCTTTATGTTAAACTTTTCTTGTTAAAATTACTATGTAGTAGGCTGGGCACGGTGGTTCACACCTGTAATTCCAGTACTTTGGGAGGCCAAAGTGGGCAGATCACCTGAGGTCAGGAGTTTGAGACCAGCCTGGCCAACATGGTGAAACCGAGTCTCTAATAAAAATACAAAAATTAACCAGGCATGGTGACAGGCATCTGTAATCCCAGCTACTCTGGAGGCTGAGGCAGGAGAATTGCCTGAACCCGGGAGTCAGAGTTTGCAGTGAGCTGAGATCGTGCCATTGTACTCCAGCCTGGGTGACAAGAACCAGACTCCATCTGAAGAAAAAAAAAAAATTACTATGTAGTGTCTATGTTCTGATTGGACCCCAACTGATACACCTTATTATCTTAAATGTATACTTCCTCTCCACTTTAGCTAACTTCTTGGAAGGTTACACCTTGTACTTTTTTATCACACAAATTTCTCTGTTTCCTAAGTCATGAATTCCAACATTACTTTTTTTTTTTTTTTTTTTTTTTTTTTGAGACAGAGTCTCTCTCTGTCGCCCAGGCTGTTGCCCAACCTCCACCTCCCAGGTTCAAGCGATTCTCCTGCCCCAGCCTCCTGAGCAGCTGGGACCACAGGCACGCACCACCAGGCCTGGCCAATTTTTTTTGCATTTTTAGTAGAGACGGGGTTTCACCATGTTGGTCAAGCTGGTCTCGAACTCCTGACTTCGTGATCCACCCGACTCAGCCTCCCAAAGTGCTGGGACCACAGGCATGAACCACTGTGCCCGACCCAACATTACATTTTCTAAACAACCTACCATTTTTCCAGCTTGCTTGTTACTCCCACTACAATTCCTTAACCTCATAGGTATCTCCAAATCATTTTTTTTCTAAAATGATTATACAAATTTACATTCCCACAAGCAGGGTATGATTTCCTATTGCTCCATGTCATAGGTAAGACTTGATATTTCAGACTTAAAATTTTGTTATTTCGTGGGTATGAAATTTATATTTCTATGATTACTAATGAGGTTGAGCATTTAATATGCTTATTGGCCTTATATGTTTCCTCTTCTGTGAGATACTCCTTCCTACTGCCCATTTTTCTATTGGGTTGTTTGTCTTTTTGTTATTGGTTTGTGAAAGTTTGTTATACATTATGGATACGAAATTTATGTCATTTATATGTGTTTGCAAATATCTTCTTATATCTTTGTTTTTCATTTTATGGTGTATTTTAAAGAACAGAGCGTCTTGATTTTTAAAAATAAAATACTTTATCTCACTGTTGTGTAAAATAAATGTAGAATTTGGGTTTCCAAGCCTAAAATGCAGCTTCGTAATCATCAGAGACCCAGGATTCTACTCTCCTGCCATACTTAGCTTGTCACCTCATAGTTCAGAATGACTATTTATGTGAACTTGGCTTAGGCAATGGTTTCTTAGATATAACACCAACACAACAAGCAACAGAAGGAAAAAAATTGATAAATTGGTCTTCACTAAAATTAAAATTTTTGTTCTTCAAAGGTGTATTAATCCATTCTCATGCTGTTAATAAAGACATATCCAACACTGAGTAACTTATAAAGGAAAGGTTTAATTGCCTCACAGTTCAGCATGGTTGGGGAGGCCTCAGGAAACTGACAATCATGGCAGAAGGGGAAGCGAACATGTCCTTTAAAAAAAAAAAAAAAATTGAGTAGACAATTCTTGCTTGTTTGTTTGTTTTTTTTCTGAGACAGAGTCTCACTCTGTCGCCCAGGCTGGAGTGCAGTGGCGCTATCTCTGCTCACTGCAAACTCCACCTCCATTCTCCTGCCTCAGCCTCCCGAGTAGCTGGGACTACAGGCACCCACCACCACGCCTGGCTAATTTTTTTTCTTTGTATTTTCAGTAGAGATGGGGTTTCACCATGTTAGCCAGAATAGTCTTGATCTCCTGACCTTGTGATCCACCCGCCTCGGCCTGAGTAGACATTTCTACAAAGAAGATGTACAAATGGCCAATAAGCATGTGAAAAGATGCTCAACATCATTAGCAATCAGAGAAATGCAAATCAAAACCACAATGGGATTCCATTTCATACCCATTAGGATGGCAATAATAAAAAAAGACAGACAATAACTAGTGTTGGCAAGAATGTGGAGAAACTGAAATCCTCATACAATGCTAGTGAGAATGTAAAGTGATGGGGCTGCTGTGGAAAACAGTTTTGCAGTTCCTCAAAATGTTAAACATAGTTACCATATGGCCCAGTTATTCCACTCCAAGGGAAATGAAAACATATATCCGAGCAAAAACTTATATACAAGTACTCACAGCAGCATTATTCATAATAGCAAAAAACAGAAAACAACTCAAATGTCTATCACCTGATAAACTGATAAATAAAATGTTATAATGGAATACTAGTCATAAAAAATTAATGATGTACTGATACATGCTACATCCTGAATGAACCTCGAAAACATTAAGCTACATGAAGGAAGCCAGACACAAAAGACAATATATTGTATGATTCCACTTATACGAAATATTCAGAATAGGCAAACCCCTAAAGACATAAAGTAGAACAGCAGTTGCTTAGGGCTGGGGTGAGTGTTGAGAGGAAATAATAAGTTATCACTCATGGGTATGAGGGTTTTAAGAGGGAAGGGGAGCAATAACAAGAATGTTCTAAAATTGATTTGGTGGTGGTTGGACAATTCTATGAATATACGTAAAGCCATTGAGTTGTACACTTTAAATAATGTACAATAGTTTTTCAATAGTTAAATGGTTAAACAAACTGTGGTACATGCATATCATGGCATACTACTCAGGACTAAAAAGGAATAAACTATTGATACATGCAACAACTCAGATGGATCACAAGGGAATTATGCTGAGTAAAAAAAGCCAGTCTCAAAAAGTTATATGCTGTATGACTTCATTTATATAATATTCTTGAAATGAAAGATGCCCAGGGGTCTCACAATGCCAGAGGTACAATGTGTGTGTAAAAATATTGCCTCTGACAAATAGTACAAAGACATAGAGGATTATATAGTCTGCTTTCCCAAGGAGAAGTGAATATTCTTCTTCTGGAGGGGCAGCTTGGGTTCTGGAGGTATTTTGCTGACAATCTGGCCTCTGGTGGTACATCAGGAGTCATTTTCAGCTTTTTCTACTCCTTAGGTTTTGCCAGAACCTATTGGGCAACGAATATTGGGAAACCTGTCAAGGGAAAAAAATTCAAAGGCATAGAAGACTGTGTGTAAAATCACTAAATTGGATGGCCAGCGTGTTCTCTTCCCTACTCCATACTGCGATGGGGTAGGTGATGATGCAGTCTGGTCACAAAGAACTGACATCATATATAATGGAAACTTCATATATTGTGGGGTGAAGATTTTAAAGATGAATGTGGAAAAGCCCTTAACAAAGATGCATAGTCCAATGTTCTCAGGGGCATTGGTGGAATGCTCATTCTGTATGACAAACTGAAGAAATCATCTAAGCGCAATCTAACTAGAAATGAGAACCAAGAGAATCATGAGAATATGTACCATACTTATTATTTTCAACCACTAAGAAATTTCCATTGTCTTTTTACCCAGGCCAGATCATGTCTGTAGACATGTCTGTAGAAAGATATAGAGAAGGAGACCCGCTGTGATCACATTTGATAATTGGAACTGATTATTCTGTATATTGATCATGGTCGGAGGCAGCAACCATCATTATAGGTCTACAGAGGACAGATCTCAAGCTAAGCAGATCTAGAAACCACTTAGTTTAAATGTTTCTTATAGTACCGTCAAGTTTTGTTTCAGTATTTTTTTAAAGCAGTCCCATTTGTACTAAACCACTACATACTATTTTTGCACAGTTGAATATTTGCAATATTGCTCTATGTTGGGCATTCTGCCATAAAATAATAAATACGCAAAATATTCTTTTTTAAAAAATCAAATATCAATGGAGCATTGATTTAAATTATAATGCACCTATCAAATCAAATACTTAAGCAGCTTCTAGAAAGAATGATATAAATCATGTACTGACGTGGAAAGATATCCAAAATATACTAAGTTTAAAAAGCGAATTGCAAAATAGCACATATGGTCTGATCCCCTTTGTAAAAATAGATGCTTAATTGTACTTATTTTAAAAAACACCATGGTCGGGCACAGCGGCTCACGCCTGTAATCCCAGCTACTGGGGAGGCTGAGGCAGGAGAATCTCTTGAACCCGGGAGGCGGAGGTTGCAGTGAGTCAAAACCAGTCTGGGCGACAGAGTGAGATCCTGTCTCAAAAAAAAAAAAAAAAAAGACTAGACACGCAGCTCTTTTTACTGAATATTCATTAAATGTTTCCTCAACTTCAGATGCAGAAGGTTAAATTGATCATACTACTCAGTTTATCATACATATAAAAACTCTCCTCCTATTTTTTTCCTTCATTCACAAACACTATTCCCCTCACAGATGCCATTCTAATATGCATAATAAATGTCATTAAATATCCATGTTCTCTCACACTGTACGTAATGCGCTTTTCTGTGCAGAAAAGAGGTTCAGGTTGTCCATTGCACAAGAGCCTTACAAAGCAGTGCTATTCACAATCACAGATATCTTAATATTTTTACAATTCAAAGACTCTAAGTTTAAGAACTCAGGGATTTCAGATTGGTGATTTCAATAGGACCCTACACGACCAATTCAACATCCTGTTTTCTCAGTTCTTTGAGGAAAAGCGAGTTTGGTGAGTATCAGGAGCTCAGTTTTTGGCATGTCATCACAATTGAAAAGGCTGTTTGTCATCCAAGTACAGGTTCTCCTTAAAGCATTGAAAGAAGTTAGAAATTATTTGACAAAAACTGAACAGTACTATTTAAGAAAAAAATTGTTAATAATGCTAAACAAATTGTACGGTCTCTTAAAATCGACACCAACTTCTCCAATATAGAAACACTAGAAAAAGGCAAAATACAATTCATTTCAACTGTATATCTGAGCCCATATATGATCTACATAATCCCATAGAGCCAATCTATGATCAATTTCAAATTCAACTTTTTAAAATATTATATAAATTCCTTATAAATTCTGGATATTAGACTTCTGACAGTTGCATAGTTTGCAAATATGTTCTCCCATTCTGTAGGTTGTCTGTTTACCCTGTTGATAGTTTCTTTTGCTGTGCAGAGGTTCTTTAGTTTAATTAGATCTCACTTACGAATTTTTGTTTTTGTTGCAATTACTTTTGAAGTCTTCACCACGAAATTTTTCCCAGGGCCTATGTTGAGAATGGTATTCTGTTGGGTACTATGTTCATTACCTGGGGTAATAATCTGTATACCAAACACCTGTGACATGCAATTTACCCATGTAACAAACCTACGCATGCACTCCCTGAACCTATTATCAAAATAAAAGTTGGAAAAAGAAAAAAATCGTTCCTATCATGTCGGGGTCAATGGGCATTTTGGCCAGTCGCGGTGTCTCACGCCTGTAGTCCCAGCACTTTGGGAGGCCAAGGCAGGCAGATCACCTGAGGTCAGGAGTTCGAGGCCAGATTGGCCAACATGGTGAAACCCCGTCTCTACTAGAAATACAAAACTTATCTGGGCATGGTGGCCCACGCCTGTAATCCCAGCTACTCGGGAGGCTGAGGCAGGAGAATCGCTTGAACCCGGGAGGCAGAGGTTGCAGTGAGCCAAGATCACACGCCACTGCACTCCAGCCTGGGCCACAGAGCAAGGCTCTGTCTCAAAAGAAAAAAAATTCATTGTATAAAATATCATATTTAGCTCTTTTCTGGCTGAAACCATAGAGGGTGTCAAAGAGAAGAAGTTTCCTGCTGTTCCAGGAACCCTTAAGAAAAAGTGGAGGAATTTCGCAGAGCCTGAGAGAGAAGTTTGCCCAAAAGATGCTTTGAAAGGCAAGGAGGAAGCTTTTGTATGAAAAAAATGAAGCACTATCACAAGGAATATAGACAAATGTACAGAGCTGAAATTAAAATAGCTAGGATGGCAAGAAAAGCTGGCAACTTTCTATGTACCCGCAAACCCAAATTGGCATTTGTCATCAGGATGCTCTGAGCCCAAAGGTCCAAAAGGTGTTGCAGCTTCTTCACCTTCGTCAAATCTTCAATGGAACCTTTGTGAAGTTCAAAAAGGATTCAATTAACATGCTGATGATTGTAAAACCATATATTGCCTGGGGGTACCCAAAGCTGAAGTCAGTAAATGACCTAATCTGCAAGCGTGGTTATGGCAAAATCAATGAGAAGTGAGTTGCCTTGACAGATAACACTTTGATTGCTCGATCTCTTGGTAAATACAGTATAATCTGCAGGGAGGATCTTGTTAATGAGATCTATACTGTTGGAAAACGCTTCAAAGAAACAAATAACTTCATGTGGCCCTTCAAATTATCCCCTCCAAGAGGTGGAATGAAGAAAAAGACCACCCATTTTGTAGAAGGTGGAGATGCTGGCAACAGGGAGGACCAGATCAACAGGCTTCTTAGAAGAATGAACTAAGGTGTCTACTGTGATTATTTTTCTAATCTGATCAGTTAATAAACAGTACGTGCTTTCAAATTGAAATAGATGAGTAAATAAAATATCATATTTAAAGGAAAAATTTATAATAAAGATTATAATGGCTGTATTCATTTCCTATGGCTGCTATAACAAGTTACCACAAATTTAGTGGCTTAAAACAACAGAAATGTATTCCCTCACAGTCTCCTGGAAGCCATAAGTTTGAAATCAAGCTGTCAGTAGGGCCATGCTTCCTTCAGAGATTTCAGGAGAGAATCCATTCCTTGCTTCTTCCAGCTTCTGGTGGCTGCTGGCATTCCTCGGCTTGTAGCCACAATCTGTGTCTGTCTTCACAGTACCTCCTCTGTGTGTCTGTAGTCTCCCCCCTGCCTCTTTCTTATAAAGACACTTGTGATGGCATTATGTCCCACTTGGACAATCCAGGATAACCTCCTAAGCTCAAGACCCTCAACTTGGGCTGGGCATGGTGCTTCATGCTTGTAATCCCAGTACTTTGGGAGGTGAAGGCAGGCAGACTGCTTGAGCCCAGGATTTCAAAACCAGCCTGGGCAACATGGTGAAACCCCATCTCTACCAAAATACAAAAAATTAGCCAGGCAAGGTGTCAGGCACCTGTGGTCCCAGCTACTCGGGAGGTTGAGGTGGGAGAATCACCTGAGCCCAGGAGGTGAAGGTTGCAGTGAGCCAAGATTGTGCCACTGCACTCCAGCCTGGGCAACAGAGCAAGACTCTCTCTCGGAAAAAAAATCCTCAACTTAATTACATCTGCAAAAATCTTCTTTCCAAATAAAGTTACATTTATAGGTTCCAGGAATTAGGAACTGATATCTTTGGGGGACCATTATTCAGCCAAGTATAATTGCCTTTACAGTGTTCTAAAAAACATATGTAACTTAATTATTATAAAATAATAATATAAATATAAACTAATAATAAAATTAACAAATACATCTACAAAAATTTTACAATTGAAATGACTGATGAAAATATATATGGATTGTGATATTGATGATTTTTAATGTGTGAGGAACTAAAATCTGGAACTAAAAAGTTGATTACTAAAATCTAGTAAGACTCTAGGCCAGACGTGGCTTGTGCCTATAATCCCAGCACTTTGGGAGGCCGAGGCAGGAGGCTCACTTAAACCCAGGAGTTTGACACAAGCCTGCACAACATAGGGAGACCCTGCCTCTACAAACAAAAAATTTAATAATTAGCCAGACGTGATGGCACATTCCTGTGGTCTCAGCTATTTGGCAGGCTGAGGTGGGAGGATTGCTTGAGCCCAGGAGGTCGGGGCTGCAGTGAGCCCTGTTCGTGCCACTGCACTCCAGCCTGGGTGGCATGGCAAGACTCTGTCTCAAAAAATAAAAAATAAAAAAAACTATTAAGACTCTTGTTGAAGTGCTGCAACGTATTTGCAGCAATAATTTATCAGGTACATTTGCAGATAGCTCATGAGTCTCAGGACATATTAATTTTGTCAACAATGGCCACCATTAAAGAATGTAGCTTCCCAAAATTAAAATTTATTAAGAACTACTTAATATGTACAATGTTAAAAGACTGTCATATATAGTGACAAGCAAGCAAGCAAGCATTGAAACTGCCATAAAGAATTTTGTTTTGATAAAAGCAAAATGTGAAACTATTTTATAATAAATTATTATATCCTGGTGGCTTTGAGTTCCTAGTTGTGATTAAATTTTGGGATTGTCTATACTTTTGTGTTCAATATTTGATTTGTACAATTTATGCAAAATGAGTATATGGGTTTTGTAACCATTCTTATTGGAAAATAAATAGAATATTAATTGTTTTCTTCTACTGGAGGAAGAAATAGGGCTTTTTGCTTGTATTGTTTTATTTTCACACAGGAATAATATGGCCTAACAGTGGCTCTGTTTGAAACAGATTTTTCATTTGGCTTCCATGACTCCACACAGTTTTCCTTTGGCCTCCTTGGTTTCTGTTTGTCTCTTTTGCCAGTTTCTCCTCTTCTTTCAGGTTATGAAATATGGGAGTGCTTTAGGACTCAGGCCCTGGGCAGTTTCACTTTTCTATCTGCATTCACTCCCTGGGTGATTTCATCCAGCTTCGTGGCAGTAAATCCCCAGCCCTGACCTCTACTTTGAACTCTAGACTCATATTTCCATTGCCTACTCACTATCTCCATTTGGATGATCTAATCTCAAACTCAATATGACCCAAATTGGGCACCTAATCTTTTCACCCAATGCACGCATCAAGCCAGTTCTTCCTAAAGAAACTGAGAGGCAAGGAGGTTTGATTGATCTATGTGAATACTGAAATCATCAAGTCTAAAAACCTTGGAGTTGTGCTTCACTTCCTCTCCTTCTCTTACACTTTGTATCAGGGCAACCAACAAGTCCTGTCAGTTCTACACAAGTCCAGAACCAGTGCTCCTCTGACCTTCTCCCCTGCTGCTACCCTGGCCTAAGCCACATTGTCTCTCACCGGGATCACTGCCAATAGCTCCTCACCTGGGGTATCCACTTCTATTCTTTCCTTTATGCAGTCTATTCTCTACAAAGGAGCCAGAGTAATTCTTTTAAAACACAAATGAGATAATCTCCTTCACCCGCTCTCAACTCTCCAATGGCTTTCCATCATATTTATAATAAAATTCAAAGGACTTAGATAGACTACTAGGCCCTACAATATCTGACCCTTGCCTACTTTCAAGCTTTATTTTCTTTTTTTTTTTAACCTTTATTTTAAGTTCAAGGGTACATGTGCAAGTTTGTTATATAGGTAAGCTCGTGTCATTGGAGTTTGTTGTACAGATTATTTCATCACCCCGATATTAAGCTTAGTGCCTACTAGTTATTTTTTTCTGATCCTCTCCCTCCTCCTGCATCCTCTCTCCATCCTCCACTAGGCCCCCCAGTATCTGTTGTTCCCCTCTATGTCTCCATGTGTTCTCACCATTTAGCGCCCACTTATAAGTGTAAACATGCAGTATTGGTTTTCTGTTTCTGCATTAGTTTCATAAGATGATGGCATCCAGCTCCATCCATGTCCTGCAAAGGACATGATCTTGTTCCTTTTTATGGCTGCATAATATTCCATGGTGTCTATGTACCACATTTTCTTTATCCAATCTGTCATTCATGGACTTTTAGGTTGATTCCATGTCTTTGCTATTGTGAACAGTGCTACAATGAACATACACGGGCATGTGTCTGTATGACAGAATGATTTCTCTTCCTTCGGGTATATACCAGTAATGGGTTTGCTGGGTCGAATGGTAGTTCTGTTTTTAGCTCTTTGAGGAATTATCGCACTGCTTTCCATAATGGCTGAACTAATTTACACTCCCACCAACAGTGTATAAGCGATCCCTTTTCTCTGCAACCTCATCAGCATCGGTTATTTTTGGCTTTTTAATAATAGCCATTCTGACTGGTGTGAGATGATAGATATCTCATTGTGGTGTTCATTTGCATTTCCCTAATCATCAGTGATGTTGAGGTTTTTTTCATGTGTTTCTTGGCTGCATGTATGTCTTCTTTTGAAAAGTGTCTGTTCATGTACTTTGCCCACTTTTAAATGAGGCTGTTTTTTCCTTGTAAATTTGTTTAAATTCTTTATAGATGCTGGATATTAGACCTTTGTCAGATGCATAGTTTGCAAAAATTTTCTCCCATTCTGTAGGTTGTCTGTTTACTCTGTTGATAGTTTCTTTTGCTGTGCAGAAGCTCTTTAGTTTAATTAGATCCCATTTGTCAGTTTTTGCTTTTGTTGCAATTGCTTTTGGTATCTCCATCGTGAAATCTTTGCCCCTTCCTAAGTCCAGAATGCCAAACCCTATTTTCTACTACACTTCTCTTTGGTTGGTCTGTTCCAGACCCACTGGCCTCCTTGCATGCGTGCAGGTCCCAACCTCAGGGCCTTTGCACTTTCTTCTTCTTTTTTTTTTTAGACAGAGTCTTGCTCTGTCACCTAGGCTGGAGTGTGGAATGCAGTGGTGCAATTTCGGCTCACTGCAACCTCTGCCTCCCGGGCTCAAGCAATTCTGCCTCAGCCTCCCGAGTAGCTGGGATTACAGGTTATAACCACCATGCCCGGCTAGTTTTTTTGTATTTTTAGTAGAGACAGGATTTCACCATGTTGACCAGACTGGTCTCGAACTCCCAACCTCAGGTAATCTGCCCGCCTCGGCCTCCCAAAGTGCTGGGATTACAGGCGTGAGCCACCACACCTGGCCTGCACTTGCTTTTCTTTCTGTTCATAAAATATTATTTCCTCCAAAAGCCTTCTTTTTGACCATACTATTGAAAATCCACCATCACTCTTTCTCTCTTTTTTTTACTTATCATTATAGCATTTATCACTAACCTGATATTACATTACATATTTAATTGTTTATTTGTTAGTAGGTCCCACTATAAAGTAAGTTTCATGATAGCTAGGGCTTTGTTTTGTTTACTGCTGTACCCTCAGTGTCAAAAAAATGCCTAGCACATAAAAGGCATTCATTAAAAGCTTGTTGAATGAATGATAAATGCCACGTCCATGACCTCCTCTATGTTAGTGCTATTGTGGGTGTATTGGGAAATTGTGGGAGACTTTTTCTTTTTAAATTATGTATTTCAGTAGCATTTCATTTTATACAGTAAGAATGTATTGACTTTTTAACCAGAACAAAACAATTGTAAGATGATACATCCCTGTATGACATGAAAAGGAGAAAAAGGTCATAACATAGACACTATTTTAGTGTCTGAGTGTGTATAGAAAAACTTCTGAAAAGACATACATCAAAATGTTAATAGTTATGAGCTACTGATATGCCCAACAACATGGATTAATCTCATGGATGTAATTTTGAACAAAAGAGGACAGACATAAAAGAGTAAATACTGTATAATTCCATGCAGATAAAGTTCAAAAACTGGTAAAATTAATCTACAATGATACAAATCAGAATAGTGGTTCTTTCTGGTGAATGGTATAGACTGTGGAGGGGCACAAGGGCACTGTCTGTGTTGATGGCAGTATTCTGGGTGATGAGTACACAAGTCTATTTATACGTAAAAATTCATTAAGATTTACAGTATGCAAGTTATCCTTTAATAAAAAAATAAAAGCCAGGCGTGGTGGCTCACGCCTGTAATCCCAGCACTTTGGGAGGCTGAGGTGGGTGGATCACGAGGTCAGGAGATTGAGACCATCCTGGCCAACATGGTGAAACCCATCTCTACTAAAATTACAAAAAAATTAGCCGGGCATGATGGTGTACACCTGTAATCCCAGCTACTCAGGAGGCTGAGGCAGGAGATTCTCTTGAACCCGGGAGGCGGAGGTTGCAGTGAACCGAGATCACGCCACTGCACTCCAGCCTGGGTGGCACAGTGGGACTCCATCTCAAAAAAAAAAAAAAACCTAAAAATAAAAATAAAAACACTGCAGTGAGCTATGATTGTGCTACTGCACTCCAGCCTGGACAACAACAGTGGGAATATGTCTCTAAAATAAATAAATGAATACAAACAAAATGTTAGTAATACTCATCTCTGCGTGGTGGTATTATGATTGCTTATTATTCTATTTTGTTGTTGTTGTGTTTTGTTTGTTTGTTTGTTTGTTTGAAACAGGGTCTCACTCTGTCACCTAGGCTGGATTGTAGTGGCATGATCTTGGCTCACTGCAACCTCCACCTCCTGGGTTCCAGTAATTCTCCAGCCTCCACCTCCCAAGTAGCCAAGATTGCAGGTGTGTGCCACCATGCTCAGCTAACTGTATTATTCTATTTTTTATACATACATATATATATATATATATATACACACACACATATATATAAAACTTTTTTATTATACTTTAAGTCCTAGGGTACATGTGCACAACATGCAGGTTTGTTACATATGTTATTATTCTATCTATTCTTTGTATCTTTCTTTGTTGCCTATTGCTTGTCATAAGAAAGTGTTACTTTTGTAAGCAGGGAAAAGAAATGCCATGGTGTTTGCACAAGAATGAAGTGCTTTGAGACTCATAGGATATATAGCTTTAATTCATGCACTCCTAGAATTGGTGATATTCTGGGAAGAGGAAGACCAATTTGTGCCGTTGCCACAGTCCAGGCAAGGGAGAAGAGGACCTGGGCTGCAGCCGTGAGATGCAAATGAGGAAACAAAAACCCAGACTGATAAAGGGGGTAGGCTTGACAGAAAATGGGTATCAAAGAAAGTAAATGTTGTCAGCAAACGGATGTTGAATGGGAAGAGAGAAGGAAGAATCTAGATGATTCTTTACTTTCTGGTTCAGCTGAATGAAATGCAGAACTGCCATTCACTAGGCCTGGGAAAGAAGGGAAAGGGGGTCCAGGGAAAGACTCTGAGTATGTTTTCAAATCTGTCAATTGTAGGGTATCTATGGGCTATCCAAATGGAGGTATCCAGAAGAAATTGGATATATTAGAATCTGGAACTCAGGAGAAATATCTGGAAATGTGTTTCGAGAGTCATTTCCATACAAGTAGTAGTTGAGGTCATGTGTATGAATGAAATTCCTTAGGGAGTATGTTCCTCCGTGGTTCCAAAACTCAATATGCATCAGAATCACCTGAAGATTTTAATAAAAATGAAAATTCTCTGGGGGTGGGAGGCAAGGGGAGGGTGAGCATTAGGACAAATACCTAATGCATGCCGGGCTTAAAACCTAGATGATGGATTGATAGGTGCAGCAAACCACCATGGCACATGTATACCTACGTAACAAGCCTGCGTGTTCTGCATAGGTATCCCAGAACTTAAAGTAAAATAAAAAAAAGAAAATTCTCCACCACCAACTTCCAATATTCTGTTTCAATAATACAACAACAATAACTAATAATAATAATACAGAATTTTTGGAGGAGTCCTTACTTTGTCATAGGCACCATTTTAAGCATCATATAACCATTATCTCATGCAGTTGCCCAAGTAGCCCTATGAGGTAGGTACAATCTGCATTTTTAGCAAGCAGCGCAAGAGATTATGATCCACTTTAAGCAACATTGGTATTTTCAGATGACAAAAGATAGAAGCTAAAATGATGATGAACACCAACATTCAGTAGGAAGCTTGAGTAAAATGAGCCAGAGAGCAGAATGAGATGGAATCACAAAGCAGGTAGGAGGGGCCGGGTGTGGTGGCTCAGGCATGTAATCCCAGCGTTTTGGGGGGCTGAGGTGGGCAGATCGCTTGAGCTCAGGAGTTCAAGATCAGCCTGGGCAACATGGTAAAAACCTAGCTCTACAAAAAATACAAAAATTAGTCAGGCATGGTGGCATGCGTCTGTGGTCCCAGCTACTTGGGAGACTGTGGTGGAAGGATTGCCTGAGCTTAGGAGGCAGAGGTTGCAGTAAGCTGAGATCGCGCCACTGCACTCCAGCCTGGACTACATACCAAGACTCTGTCTCAAAAAAAAAAAAAAAAAAATTAGGAGGAATACTAGAGCAAGTTCATGGGACATGCATTCGTTTTCCCTTTCACACACACTCTCTCTCTCTTCATTTCAAGTTACGAGTACAGGTAAGGCATTCACTTTAGCTCCTTCTACTTTCTTCCTTTACTCAGGTAACCACTACTGTGAGGTTGAGGTGTATTCTAACAGTAGGTTTTATATTTGTGTTTGAAAAAAATGAAATATAATTTACATACAGCAAAATTCACAGATCTGAAAGTACAGTTCAACCAGTTTTTACAAATGCACTCACTCAGGTAACTCAAATCAAGATATGAACTTTTCCATCACCCCAGAGAGTTCCTTCATGCCCTGTCCCAGTTAATCCCATGTCCTCCCCACTGAAGTAACCACTGATCTGATTTCTATCACTATAGATTAGTCTTTCCTATTCCATAACATCAGATAAATGGGAATTTATAGTATGTACTTCTTTTTACCTGACTTCTTTTTACCTGACTTCTTTCATTCAACATGATATTTCTGAAATTCATCCATGTTGCATACATCAGTAGTTAATTCATTTTTATCGGTGAATAGTATTTGATTGTATGACTATACCATAGTTTATCTATTCTTCTGGTGAGGGACATCTGCTCTGTTTCTAGCTTGGGGCCCTTATGAATAAAGCTGCTATGATTGTCCTTATACAAGACTTTTTGTAAACGTAAGCTTTCATTTCTATGGAATACATACCTAGAAGTAGGATTGCTGTGCTGTAAAATATGTACATGTTTAACTTTTTAAGAAACTGTCAGTTTTCCAAACTGATTACATCATTTTATACTCCTATTGGCATACATGAAAATTTCAGTTGTTTTACATCTTTGCCAACATTTGGTGTTATGATTCTTTTTGATTTTAGCTATTCTTGTGTGTAGTGATATTTCATAGTTTTAATTTTAATCTCTCTGTTGGCTAACAACGTCGAGCACCTTTTCATGTGTTTATTGGCCACTCACATATCTTCTTTCAGAAATGCATTTAAATGCTTTGCCCTTTTTTAAAAGTTGGTTTCTGTTTATATTATTTAGTTATAGGAGTTCTTCATGCATTTTGAATACAAAACTTTTGTCAGGTGCATGTAGTGTAGATATTTCTCCCAGTGAGCTAAATATTAAGATCATTGAACTCATGGAGATAGAGAGTAGAAGGATAGTTACCAAAGGCTAGGACAGGAGTTGGAGGGGGAGGGGGAGATGGTTAATGAATACAAAAAAATAGTTTGAAAGAATGAATAAGACCTAGTATTTGCTAGCACAACAGAATGACTATAGTAAAAAATAATTTAATAGTTCACTTTAAAATAACTAAAAGAGGCTGGGTGCAGTGGCTTATGCCTGTAATCTCAGCACGTTGGGAGGCCAAGGTGGGAGGACTGCTTGAGCCCAGGAGTTCAAGACCAGTCTGGGCATAGGGAGACCCTGTCTTTACAAAAATAAAATTTAGCTAGGCGTAGTAGCACACAACTGCAGTCTCAGCTACTTGAGAGGCTGAGGTGGGAGGATCGCTTGGGCCCAGGAGGTCAAGGCTGCCGTGAACCATGATCACACCACTACACTCCAGCCTGGGTGACAGAGTGAGATCCTGTCTCAAAATAATAACTTAAAAAGTATAATTGGATTATTTGAAACACAAATGATAAATATTTGAGGTGATGAATACCCTGTTTATCCTGATGTGATTAATATGTGTCGCATACCTGTATCAAAATATCTCAGGTATCCCACATATATACCAACTATGTACCCACAAAAGTTAAAAACAAAAATTAAAAAATATATAAAAAATATATATTTCTCCCAGTGTTTGGCTTGCTTATTTAAGGTATCTTTTGATGAGCATTCGTTTTTCCATTTTGATGAAGTCCAATTTATCAATTATTTTTCTCTGCAATTAGTATATTGTGTGTCCTAAGTAGTCATTGACTATTCCAAGGTCATACAGAAATTCTTCTGTTTTTGGCCTTGGGCAGTGGCTCACACCTGTAATCCCAACACTTTGGGAGGCCGAGCTGGGTGGATCACTTGAGGTCTAGAGTTTGAGAACAGTCTGGCCAACATGGTGAAACCTCGTCTCTATCCAAAATATAAAAATTAGCCAGGTGTGGTGGCATGTACCTGTAATCCCAGCTACGTGGGAGGTTGAGGCAGGAGAATCGCTTAAGCCCAGTGGGCAGAGGTTGCAGTGAGCCGAGATCTTGCCACTGCACTCCAGCCTGGGCAACAGAGTGAGATTCTGTCTCAAAAAAAAAGAAAAGAAAGAAAGAAAGAAAAAGAAATTCTCCTGTTTTTTCTCCTGTTTTCTTCCAGAGCATTATAGCTTTCGTTTTTACCTTTAAGTGTGTAATACCTCTCAAATTTATTTTGTGTATTGTATTGAGCAGGGAGGTTAAAGATCTAGTATTTTAACTTCCATATAAATATGCAGTTTTTCAAGTAGCCTCTATTGAAATCACTTTCCTTTCCCCTGTCGAATTGCTTTGGGTTGCACACATTCTTAATTTCACTAGGCACTGCCAGATTGCTCATCAGAATGGCTGCACAGGTTTAACCTCACACTAGCAGAATCCAAGGATTTGCTCTCATCCTCTCATATTTTCACAACCACTTGATCATTGAACTTACTTTAAACAATGTGATGGGTCCAGACTTATATCTCGTTGTTTTCATTTGCATTTGTCTGATTACTTGTGAGGTAGAGCATCTCTTCGTACATGTTTAGTCATTTTGGTTTCCCCCTATGTGATTTGCTTATTCAAGTGCTTTGCTCATTTTTCTTTCTTTTTATTGGGACAAAGTCTCGCTCTGTGACACAGGCTGGAGTGCAGTGGCGTGATCTCAGCTCACTGTAACCTCTGCCTCCCAGGTTCACGCGATTCTCCTGGCCTCAGCCTCCTGAGTAGCTGGGATTACAAGCACCCACCACCACACCCAGCTAATTTTTGTATTTTTAGTAGAGACGAGTTTTTGCCATGTCGGCCAGGCTGGTCTCAAACTCCTGACCTCAAGTGATCCACCCGCCTCAGACTCCCAAAATGCTGGGATTACAGGCATGAGCCACTGCGCCTGGCCTTTTGCCCAGTTTTCTATGGTGTTGCCAGTCTTTTCAGGTAGTTTTCGAAGAATTCCTTTAAAATTTTGAATATTAGTTTTTGCCAATTTTATACATTGAAAAGATCTTCTCTCAGCCTGTCACCTGACTGTTAGTATTATCTATGGTATCATTTTTTGGCTTTGGCTATTTAGGCAACTATAAACTTTAACAAGGCAGTCACTGACTTCTACTTCTCGTTTCTTGTAGTTTCCTCTTACATTTATTTCTCTTTGTATCAATCAGTTTTCTTAGCTGCAAGCAAGAGATGACTCTGGATGGTTAATTACAAAGGAAGTTCATAAACTGGATATTGAGGTCACAGGATTGTTGAAAAGGCATGTGTCAATAGTTCACTCATTTTTATTGGTTAGTAGTATTGCATCATATGGATGTACCACAGTTGATTGAACTATTCGCCCATGAAAGGATATATGGGTTGCTTTCAGCTTTTGGTTATTATGAATAAGTAGGTACAAACATTTGTGTATGGGTTTTTGTGTAAGCATAAGTTTCTATTTCTCTGAGATAAATGCCCAAATGTGAAATTGGTAGGCTGTGTGATAGTTGCATGTTTAGGTTTGTAAGAAACCATCAAATTTATTTCCAATGTGACTGTATAATTTTACATTCCCATCAACAACATTCAAGTGATCAGTTTTTCCAAATTCTGGCCAGCATTTGGTGTTCTATTTTTTACTTTAGCCATTTTGATACATGTGTGATATCTCATTATAATTCTAACTTCCATTTACCTGATGGCTAATGATATTGAACATCTTTTCTTGTGCTTATTTGACATCTGAAATGTCTGTTTATATATTTTGCTCATTTTCTAATTGGATTGTTTTCTTACTGTTGAGTTTTGAGAGTTCTTCATGGAATTTTGATACTAGTCCTTTGTCAGATATGGGGTTTGCAAATATTTTCTCCCAGTCTGCCAGTCTGTAGCTTGTTTTTTCATCCTCTCCGCACAGGCTTTTGCTGAGGAAGTTTTTAACTTTTATGATGTCCAATTTGTCAATTTTTCCTTTTATTGACCATATGTTTGGTGTCTAGTCTAAAACTGCCTTGCCCTAAATCCTAAGAATTCTCTCCTATGCTTTTTATGTTTTACATTTAGGTCAGTGATACATTTTGAATCAATTTTTGCATAAGATGTGAAGTTTAGTTTGAGATTCCTTTTTTGTATATGGATCTTCAATTGTTCCATTGCCATTTGTTAAAAGGCTATCTTTTCTCATTGAATTGTTCTGGTACTTTTGTCAAAAATCAAATGTCAGCTGGGCATGGTGGCTGACACCTGTAATCCCAGCACTTTGGGAGGCTGAGAAGGGCAGATCACTTGAGGTCAGAAGTTCGAGACCAGCCTGACCAACATAGTGAAACCATGTCTCTATTAAAAATACAAAAAAATAGCCAGGTGTGGTGGTGCACGTCTGAGGTCACTCTGACAACTGAAGGATGGTGAAGGTAAAGAATTTTATTGAGCAATTAAAATAGCTCTCAGCAGAGAGAAGAGCTGGAAAGGGAATGGGAAGGGCAGGTCATCTTCCCCGAAGTCAGGAGGTCTCTTCCCTGAAGTCAGGCCATCTCTCTCTCTCTACTGACTGAGTCTGGGGTCTTTATAGGTACAGGATGTGGGCAGGGCAGGCCGTAGGTAGTATTGGAAAAGGCAACACTCAATTGGTTAAAAGGCATTATTCAGAAAGAACCAATCAGGAGAGAGCAGGCAAGCAGGAATAGAAGTTCTCACTCTGGGCCCCGGGTTTCAGGCTGTTTTGGGTTTGAAGGTGGGGTTTCACCAGGGACCTGCCCCTATCTGCCTAGGCATTTGGCTGCCTCCAGTTACTATCATTATAATGGAAT
Source organism: Hylobates moloch (assembly GCF_009828535.3). NCBI lineage: Eukaryota > Metazoa > Chordata > Mammalia > Primates > Hylobatidae > Hylobates > Hylobates moloch. The sequence goes on from NW_026652282.1 coordinate 117,074,107, forward strand.
ATTACTTAGTCATAAAAATGAATGAAGTAGCAATACAGGCTACATCATGAATGAACCTTTAAAGCATTATGTTAAAAAGACAGACACAAAAGATCACCACTGTATGATTCCGTTTTTATTTATTATCCGGAACAGGCAAATCCATAGAGACAGAAATTACATTAGTGGTTGCCAGGGGCTCAGGGGGAGGGGAGAATGAGGGATTTCTTTCAGGGTTTCTTCATAGGATGTTATTTGGTACAGGGTTTCTAAAGTTGATTGCAGCGATGCTGGCACATGTCTGTGTGTATACTAAAAATCTGAATTGTACCCTTTAAGTGGGCTAATTGTACGATGTGTAAATTATATCTCAATAAAGCTGTTTACATATATATTTACATATATATATTTACATATATATATTTAAATAAGAGATGGAATCAACATCACCAATACCCTCATATAGCCAAGACAATTTTTTAAGATAAAGAGAACAAATTTTACTCATAAGATATGAAGTCATACTGTAAAGCTATAATAATTAAATAAGTATGGTGCTGATTTGGGATTAGGTGAGCAAATCACTAGTGCCCAGAAACTAACCCATGCATTTGTGGAAATTTGGTTTGTAATATTTCAAATCAATAGGGAAAGAAGACTGACTCCTTGATAAATGAGACTGAGACAATTTGCTATCTATCTGGAAAAAGGTAAATTTCTACCTCCTACCACACACATACACAAATTTCGGAAGGGATGGATTAAATATTTATATGTATAAAACCCAACTAAAATTGTATTTAAAGAACATGTAAGAGAATATGTTTTTCACCTTGAGGTAAGGAATAGCTCTCTAAAAAGAACCAAAACAAACAAACAAAAAAGCAACCAAAATCATAAACAGTAGCCTTCCTTAAATTGCATCCCAGAATTAGGCAGATTTACTAAAGTGAACACTGCCAACCCTTTAATGATGAGTGCACCCACCCTCCAGTTCCTGGGAGTGCTGCTGCTAACAGCTTATAAATGCAACCTTCTCCATAGAATTGCACTGAGCTGTTGGGAAATACCTTGTTCTATTAGTTTTCTATTGATGCAGCAACAAATTGCTACAATCTTAGTGACTTAAAAAAAAAAACACACGTATTATCTTACAGTTCTGTAGAAGTCCAACATGGGTCTTTCTGGGCTAAAATTAAGACAGAGGATACAGCAACTAGGTGCCATCTTGGAAGCAGAGATCAAGCCCTCACCATGTCAGAGGCGTTTGAACCAGAGCAACTCCATCTTGAATAGGAGTAGGGTAAAATGAGGCTGAGACCTACTGGGCTGCATTCCCAAGAGGTTAAGGCATTCTTAGTCACAGGATGAGATAAGCGGTTGGCACAAGATACAGGTCATAAAGACCTTCCTGATAAAACAGTTTGCAGTAAAGAAGCTGGCTAAAACCCACCACAACCAAGATGGCAATGAAACTGACCTCCGGTCATCCTCACTGCTACACACCCACCAACACCATGACAGTTTACAAATGCCAAAGCAACATCGGGAAGTTACCCTCTATGGTCTAAAAAGGGGAGGCATGAATAATTTACCCCTTGTTTAGCATATAATCAAGAAATAACCATAAAAATGGGCAGTGCCCTCGGGGCTGCCCTGCCTATGGAGTAGCCATTCTTTTATTCCTTTACTTTCTTCATAAACTTGCTTTCACTTTGCTCTATGGACTCGCCTCGAATTCTTTCTTGCACGAGATCCAAGAACCCTCTCTTGGGGTCTGGATCGGGACTCATTTCCAGTAACAACCAGACACCAAACCTGTCCATTCCTTGATCTTGGATTTTCCAGATTCTGGAACCATGAGAAATAAATCTCTGTTGTTTATAAATTACCTAGTCTGTGGTATTTCATTATAACAGCACAGACTAAGACACCAGGTTACCATTACCATTGTGTTAGCTAATTGGCTTTATCCAAGGGAAAAATAAACCTCTCATATCTTTACGACAGGAGGTGATTCTGACACTTGGAGTAAGATGGCGACCAAAGTTAGGCTGCTACCCTCCCACAGGAACTGGGAAATGAGGGTGCTTTCTCCCTTGATATTTACATTTCAAAGAGATGACTCTTAGGTCCATTGTTGAGAAAGACATTTGTGGGTCACAAAGATGGCAAAAGACGTACTTAGTCTGCAAAAGGATTTATGTACATTTAAAAGAGAGGAGAAAGTACTTACAATTATAAGTTTTCTCAAGTAAATGTTCTGGAAAAAAAGGAGGGGAGAGAAATCTCATACCTTATTTTCAATGGGGGTAATTAAGCCTCTCATTGTTAATTTGTATCTGTCCTTACAATCTCCTGCCTGTGTTACTATAAAATAGTAACGTGCACATTTTTTTAGTTATCTTTATTCTGGTTTTTTTCCCTTTCTCTGGGCAGTTGTAGCCATCTAAAATCAGCAAATCTGTAGTAAAATACAAAGCAAAGCAATTATTAGAAGCATGATAGAACATCAGAATTACTAAATTTGTAGAAAGTGAATTTTTTAGAAATTTTTATCTGCCTCGGGGAAATAACCTTTGAATATATTATACTAATGCTGAATAGTTAAATCAGATTTTTAAAAGATATTTGAAATACACTTTTATTCTGATTCTAAACAAAAAGGAATGGCAATGATAGTAACAAACAAAATTTCCCCACTGAACAACATAAGGATGTTTTACATACTCATACCAAATCTCTATGCCAGTTAGGCACAACTGAATATTGTGATGTGACAGTAGCAGCCTTACATTTGAAACTCAAGAAGAAATCAATTGCATTCCCAAACAGCTAAATATGCAGGTCCAAACAATGAAGGTATTTTTTAAACTGTCACATTCACTCCAAAGCCCATTCATCTCCTTCAGCATCCCACAGATGGAGCACATGTTGCCTTTAGCTAGATAATAAAGTGGCACACACAGTGCACCACTTGACATCACAGAACTGCTGCCTATAAAACTAAACTTTTGACACTGGGCTCCAGCTTCATTCTCACAGGTCATCATCCTCATCTGGGACAGCAGTTGTCTAAGCAACCTCTAAATCACGCTCATACTACCCTGCCAAATTTGGGTCCATGACAACCTCTGGTGAGGCAAGAGCAGGCATGGCAACACATTCCAAGTTAGGGTCTCCAATGAGCTGTCTAGCAAGCCAGAGGAAGGGCTTTTCAAAGTTGTAGTTACTTTTTGGCATTTATGGCAGAAATGTCATAATACTGAAGATTCTTCTTTCAGTAGAAGACAGTAGATTTTTCCTTCACTTTCCCATCCTTAATATCCATTTTGTTGCCATACAACATGAGGATGTTTTCACATATTCATACCAGATCTCTATGCCAGTTAGGCACATTCTTGTAAATAACTCAAGATGTTACATCAAACGTTATAATGGCACACTGGGCTTGAATATAATAGCCATTTCTCAGTATACCAAATTTCTCCTGGCCAGCTGTATCTCATACAGTGAACTTAATAAATCCTCTGTTGGTGTGGAATACAAGGTGATAAACCTCAACACCTAAGGTGGCTACACACTTCTCAAATTCACTGGTCAAATGACATTTCATGAATGCAGTTTTTCCAGTACCACCATCACCAACCAATACCAATTTGAACTGGACTTGGGGCTCTCCTTGGGCAGCCACCACCATTATGTTCCTTCCAGAAGTGTCTCTGTTTTTATCCAGCTGAGGCTGAAAAGATGGCAGAAGCCCAGAGTCTTGATTAGCAATGAAAAAATGTTTTAGTCATACATTAATTTTATAAATTGTTGTGATGTCTTTATTACTTGCACTTTCAAATAATTAACTATGGAGCATTATTTTGTAGTTCCTCATGAAGTCTTGCCCAATCCAGGCCTATAGAGTAGCTTAACTCAGGACCCTGCTAATTTCAAATTTTAATTAACAGTTTTTCTTTGATGCCCCAATAAATTTCTCCTGAGTTTCCATCAATTACATGAGTAACATCACATTTACATGGTAATTTAGGCCGTTCAGTGATTGCCTCATCTTCCTAAATAACTTTGTTTTAAGATGAGAAGTAGAAAGAAATCCATGGCTATCAACTAGTTAAAAGTCTTACGAGGCACTGACTTTAGAGTACGGATTGAACTCCTAGTGTTTAATGTGCACAACTTTAATTTGCTTTGTGTTTGGTTTTTGGTTTTTTATTCGTTTTTTTTTGTTTTTTTTTTTTTTTTTTTTTTGAGACAAGGTCTCACTCTGTTGCCCAGGCTGGAGTGCAGTGGCATGATCATAGCTCACTGAAACCTCAAACTCCTGGGTTCAAGCAATTCTCCCACCTCAACCTCCCAAGTAGCTGGGACTATAGGCACACACCACCACACCCAGCTAATTTTTGTATTTTTGTAGAGATGAGGCCTCGCTGTGTTGCCCAGGCTGGTCTTAAACTCCTGGGCTCAAACGATCCACCTGTCTTGGCCTCCCAAAGGGCTGGCATTACAGGTTTGAGCCACCATGTCCAGCCAACTTTAGTGTTTTAAGCCTTAAGGAAAAATCCATCTTATGGGCCATTTTTTCCATTGGTCTAAATAGTTATATAATTAAAACAGTCAGCTAAATCTCTATAAATAACAGGCATCCACCTTTGTTTATCCACCCATACTGGAGAAAACCTGCCTCCCAATGTTAGTAGTGACACTATATCTGTCTTTTGTAGTTGCTAGTAATCTGTAGGTGCCAGATTTCTGTTCATCTGTTAATTAGATATTTTTCTTTTCTATGTCATTCTCTCAATCAAGCCAGTTAATAAAATATTGTTGTGTTAAAGTTAGAACTTGAGTACCTGGATGCATACTAATTACTTTAACTTTGTTATTATCAAAAATTACTAATGAGGATGATCTCAGTTGTACTCAGCCAGTAATCCAGAGCATATCCACAACGGGAGTACAATTTAGAGCTCATTGGAAATATGTGGTTGGAGGAACCATTACTGGGAATGCAGAAATTTGGTGTAATAATAATGTTTGCTTTCCAATAAATGTGATTCTTTATTGTGGTGATTCAAATAACCTCTGCCTGAGTAGTACTATGAAAATAGCAATCATTTTTTTAGAATACATCTTTTTGAGGCAAGAGAATCATTAGAACCTGGGAGGCAGAGGTTGCAGTGACCGAGATCATGCCATTGCACTCCAACACTCCAGTCTGGGGGACAGAGTGATACCGAGTCTCAAAAAAAATTTTTTAAAAATAAAGAATACCTCTTTTCAGTTGAGTTCAGTACCAATATCCATTACTCTAGCGAAGTTCTTTGTGGGAACTGTCTAGTCCTCCTGTGGTGCTGGCTTCACATAGAAAGCATGAATCCAGCTATGGTTCTCCTTCACTTTGATAGCAGTATGAGTGATCAGCAGCACCTGAAAGGGTCTCTCCCAATAGACTGACAACCTGTCTTTCCTTTGAAATACCTTTATGTGGATGAAGTCTCCTATTCTATAAGGGTGGCAGACTGACTCAGGCAAGTCCTTATGACTGTAAGTCTCAGGGTTTCTAGGGAAAAGAGAAGGCCTTTTAACTATTGAACATGTTTATGAGAGGATTCAGTTAAATTGGGAACAGAACATGGTCTCAGACCCAAGTTCATAGGCTTGCCAACCATAAGTTCAAAGGGAGAGATACTATGCTTGCCTGCTTGCAGGGGTCACTCTAATTTTTGATAAGGTTAGTGGCAAAGCTCTAAGCCATTTTAACATGTTAGATTACTAAATCTTGGCCAAGCAGTTTTTTAAGAGTTTGATTCATTCACTCTACTTGTCCAAAGGACTCAGGCTTATAGGAATCTGCATACATTTGGCATAATTCCTGGGCAACAGTAGAAGTAAAATGACTTCCTCTGTCCTACTCAATGTGCTCTGGTATCCCAGAAGTGGAAATTGTGAGTTTTTTTTTTTTTTTTTTTTGAGACGGAGTCTCGCTCTGTCACCCAGGCTGGAGTGCAGTGGCGCGATCTCAGCTCACTGCAAGCTCCGCCTCCCGGGTTCACGCCATTCTCCTGCCTCAGCCTCTCCGAGTAGCTGGGACTACAGGCGCCCGCCACCACGCCCGGCTAATTTTTTGCATTTTTAGTAGAGACGGGGTTTCACCGTGGTCTCGATCTCCTGACCTCGTGATCCGCCCGCCTCGGCCTCCCAAAGTGCTGGGATTACAAGCGTGAGCCACCGCGCCCAGCCGAAATTGTGAGTTTTAAGAGAACCTTTACCACTGCCTGAACATCAGCTTTTTATTTTTATTTTATTTTAAGTTCTAGGATACATACGCAGAACGTGCATGTTTGTTACATAGGTATACACATGCCATGGTGGTTTGCTGTACCTATCAACCCATCATCTAGGTTTTAAGCCCTGAATGCATTAGGTATTTGTCCTAATGCTCTCTCTCCCCTTGCCCCCCACCCCCCAACAGATCCCACTGTGTGATGTTCCCCTCCCTGTGTCCACGTGTTCTCATTGTTCAACTCCCACTTATGAGTGAGAACATGTGGTGTTTGGTTTTCTGTTCCAAACATCAGCTTTTTAAATTTTATTTGATTGTGGTAAGAACATTTAACAAGAGATCTACCCTCTTAACAAATTTTTGAGAGTACAATATAGTATTACTGGTTATAGGCACAATGTTGTACAGTAGACTTTTAGAGTTTATTCATCTTGCTTAACTGAAGATCAGCTTTTGAAGACAGAAAGATTTCAGGCCATCCAAATGTCACACATACCAAAACTAGACAATATCTCTTACCGAAATCTAACTGCCACCACGTTCCTGGTAAAGCTGGTTAGAGATAACTTCCTGTGCTTATATTTGGAGTGGCCCGTAAAGAATAGCACATCAATAGCATACATTACATAGCATATCTCTTTAATATGTTGTGAATAACTTTATCTTTTTGGTAGGCCTAGTAGAGGTCTAATGCCTTTAAAATTCGTCTTTTGTTCAGATCATTTTGTCGATGACACAACACCACTAACCAAGCAAATTGGGACTGAAGTATAGGAATTACTGTTAGGTAATTCCCACAGTCCAATCAAATTTCTTTTAGCTCCTTTTTCAATTCATTTGCTCATTTATTTTTGTGAAGCACATTTTAAAAAATGAACAAAAGCTTCTTGTTGTATTAAAAATAGAGCTTCTAAGTTTGGAGCCAGCCATGTTTTAGAAGCAGCTTTTGGCAGGGCGCAGTGGCTCACGTCTATAATCCCAGCACTTTGGGAGGCTGAGGCAGGCGGATCACCTGAGGTCAGGAGTTCGAGACCAGCCTGGCCAACATGGCGAAACCCTGTCTCTACTAAAAGTACAAAAATTAGCTGGGTGTGATGGCACATGCCTGTAGTCCCAGCTACTCAGAAGGCTGAGGCGGAAGAATCGCTTGAACCCAGGAGGCGGAGGTTGCAGTGAGCTAAGATCATGCCATTGCACTACAGCCTGGGTGACAGAGAAAGACTTCATCTAAAAAATAAAAATAAAAAATAAGTAAAAGCAGCTTTTACAGCTCTATCAGCAAAATGAATTACTAGTATCTGAGAAAGCAGATGTAAAGTCCCTAACAAATCAGCTATCAATTTTCCATGTGATTTTTTTAGTTGTTATTGAAGTCAAAAATCCTCTATTTAAAAAAATGTTCTCTGTTGCATGACAGACATCAAACATATGTTTATTATGTATATAGTTTTATGTTTATTTTTAGTCCAGAACTAATAATTGCAGTTCTACTAACTGGTATTAACTCATCTGCTTATGCAGACTTAATTGCAGATAAAGCATAAGCTTCCAAAGCTGCATGATAAGTCACTGCAGCTAGGAAGCTTTTTGAGTGGCCACTTTTAGCCATACTACATTACCAATTGATAAACATTATTATATCATCATTTTGAACAGGAATATTACATAAATCACATCAGATTTTTCAAACTTTGGACATTTCAAAGCTAAGAGAGAGGCTATCCCCAATTTCCGTTGTTCAAAAGCCTCTTCAGATTCTAGGGACCAAACCAGAAGATCTGAAGGATTATCATGTAGTTGCTCCATCAGAGGTTTTGCCCACTCTGCAAAACCTGGAATCTACTCTCTTTAATACTGCATTAGTACCAAAACTGTGTCTAAGTCCATTTGGGCTGTTATAACAAAATGCCATAAACTGGGTAGCTTACAAACAACAGGCATTTATTAATCACTTTTTGGGAGGCTAGAAAGTATAAGATCAAGATGCTGGCAAATTCAGTGTCTGGTAAGGATTCACTTCCTCATAGACGGTGTCTTCTGGTTGCATCCTCACATGGTGGAAAGAGCCAGGAAGCTCTCTGAGGCCTCTTTTATAATGGCATTCATCCCATTCATTAGGGCAACACCCTAATCACCTCCAAAGGCCCCATTTCTAATACCATCACATTGGAGATTAGAGTTCAACATACGAATTGGGGAGAGAATAAGACATAAACATTCTAACCATAGCACTACATTCGGCTGTTAGATCTGCAAAATGAGATGACTCCTAGATTGTACCACTCTAAGGCCCACAGCTGAACACAGATGCCTTAAATAGTTTACTCAGAAAAGCAATGTTGCAATTTATCTAGTGAGGCCTTATGCCCTTGTGAAGCAAAGAATTGTAACAAATCCAAAGTGTTAGTTTTGCATTGCTCTTTAGTTTCTGAGGCTACCAGCAAAATCATCCATATTTTGAAAAATTATAGATCCTTCTGGTAAAACAAATTTATCTGTTTCTGTAAATGACTAGAGAAAACATTAGGGGAGTCTCAAAACCCTTGAGGAATTGTCTGCCATAAGTATCAGACTGCTTTATGAGCAAGTAAGAATTTAGACTTGTCTACTTATAAGAAAAGAAAGAGGGGGAAGGAAAAAAATAAGGAAGGAAAAAAGGGAAGTGGGGAAGGAGGGAAGGAAGGAAAGAAGGGAGGAAGGGAGGAAGGGAGGAAGGGAGGAAGAGAGGAAGACAGGAAGGGAGGAAGGGAATGAGGGAGGGAGGGAGGGAGAGAGAGAGGAAGGGAGGGCAGAACATAGAACAATAAAAAAATTTTTTTCAGACAATGATACTGAGATCAGAATAGTTGCAGGATTAGGAACTACAGGTGTTAATGGGACAACAAATTAATTTACTTCTCTAAAATCAGTACAAATCTATATAGAGCTTATCCATCTTTATGAAATTTACCTTTCTTCTTTACTGGAAATGTGTGGGATTACTACAGGGTTAAGTGCCCCTTTTTAATTATCCTTTTTCTTTTTTTTTTTTTTTTTATAGACAGGGTCTCACTCTGTTACCCAGGCTTGAGTGCAGTGGTGTGATCACGGCTCACTGTAACCTCAAACTCCAGGGTTCAGGTGATCCTCCCATCTCAGCCTCCCAAGTAGCTAGGACCACAGGCACCTGCCATCACGCCCGGCTAATTTTTTTTAATTTTTTGTAGAGACGAGGTCTCACCATGTTGGCCAGACTGGTCTCAAACTCCTAACCTCAACTGATCCTCCTAACTTGGCCTTCCAAAGCATAGGGATTACATGTTTTTCTAATTCTTTTATAACTGGTTTTTTTTTTTTTTTTTTTTTTTTTTTTTTTTTTTTTTTTTT
>NW_026652282.1:117083840-117086714 GCF_009828535.3 Hylobates moloch
CCCAGCTAATTTTTTGTATTTTTGGTAGAGACGGGGTTTCACCGTGGTCTCGATCTCCTGACCTCGTGATCCACCCACCTCGGCCTCCCAAAGTGCTGGGATTACAAGCGTGAGCCACCGCGCCCGGCCTTATAACTGGTTTTATTATGTTTAATTGAGCTCTCAAAAAAGGATATTGTTGACACATGGCCATGGCTTATCTTTTTGGTAAGCTATTTTTTATATCTCAAATTAATCCAGTATTGTCATTCCCTTTGATTAAATGCTCCTTCAAGTCTTTTGCTTACTTTTAAATTCAGTTGTCTGATTATTATTATCATTATTATGATTGAGTTGTAAGAGTTCTTAATGTATTCTGGATACAAGTCCTTTATCAGATATATGATTTGCAAATATTTTCTCCCAGTCTGTGGCTTGTCTTCTCATTTCCTCAATGGAATAATTTGAAATGCAAATTTTTTTCATTTTTTATTAAGTTCAGTTTATTCATTTTTTTCTATTATGGGTCATGCTTTTGGTGTTGTATCTAAGAATCTTTGCCTAACCCAAGGTCATGAATATTTTCTCCCATGTTTTATTCTAAAAGATTTATAGTTTTTTACTTCACATTTAAGTGACTTGTTTCAGCTTGTGGGGACTTTTCCAGCACAGTATGAGACCGCCACTCTCTGCAATACCCCTTTTCTTTCAGAAGTATATAGTATCCAAATCAGGTGCCTTTTCCCAAAAGGCTCCACAGACACTTCATCCACAGTAGAGAATATAGTAGCTATTAAGTTGCACAGCAGGTCTCTCACCAGTAGGTTTATAGGAGATTCAGGAGAAATGAAGAACACATGTTCCTCAGTCAAAGGACCTATCTCTATGGGAATTACAGAGGAAAGGGGACAAGTAGAAGGCTGACCCAAAATATCCATAACCTGTATTAACCTGTCACCAGATGGGAAAAGTTACTGACACATTACAGTCCACTAGTTCTCACCTTTGTGATTCCCTCAATTTGTCAATTTTGAACCACTTGCCAAGTATTTCCTAGCTGAAAGTTTTGTTCTAGGCTCTCCTAATTCTCTTATCTTTGCAGTTTCTGCATCATCTAGAGTGTCCTTCTGCATTCCCTCTTCCAACACCCTGGCTTCTTGCAATAACAACGTACAGCCTCCCATCTTTCTTTCTTCCCTTTCTGGATTGGTCATTGTAGGATTATTCCCTTCAGTAAAGAGTTCTAACTAAGCAGAGAACACAGCAAACTTTAATCTCTTCTTTTCTTTTTTTGTTCTTAGATTATCCCAAAACTGAGTAGCTGCTGCTAAGATTTGAGTAATAGTTTGCCTTTGCCATCCTACTACCTTTTCCTTAGCTTGGGTTTGGATAGTCAGTGAGAGAGCTAAAATAAAGGTGGTTAGAGCCAGAGGGTAATTTTTATATGACCTTGGATCCATGCCAATAAACTTTTAGAATGCCTGAACAAGTCACTGATGGAAATCAATCAGGTACTCACCTGTCTTATGAGTAAACAGCTGCAATATCTTCCAGTTCCTCTTTACAAGAAAGGTTTCAAGGAACCTCTATCCTCAGATTATCCATATTTATGAGGGATGGTGGATAGTCAGCTTCTCTTGACCACCATACCCCTGATGTGGTAATCTTCTGGACACCAACATCCTTGCTCCATCAAAGGATCAAAGTCTGCTCATTGCAAAATTCCATGCAGTAGCTGGTGCACATCTCCACACATGAGGCTGTAAACTGAAAACATGCTGCATAGTAGTACTGCAAATTTCTGGGGCACAGGGAAGAGAAGCCTTTAAATGAGTGAGAAAAGAATCTGAACCACCCAAGAGTCCTGGGTAGCTACTCAATGGCATCAGTTTTGCTGGCTATCCAAATAGGAAGGTCTGGTTTTCCTCACACTGAGACAATAAAAATGTAAATTACACAACACTTCAGTTCCAGTTTTGACATTCATAAGTTTTATACCTTGGTTGCCTGTCTTTTTCCAAGTGACAAGTGCAGCTACTCTCCATTCTGTTGCCTCATGGGAACACAGTCTGTCTTAGCCAATTTTTTGTTGCTATAATTGAATACCACAGACTGAGTAATCTATAAAGAACAGAGGTTTATTTCGGGAGTCTAGGAAGTACAATATCAAGGTGCCAGCATCTGGTGAGGGCCTTCTTGCTGTGACATAACGTGCTGGAAGGTATCACATGGCAAGAGAGTAACAGCATGTCAGCTCAGGTCTCTCTTCCTCTTCTTATAAAGCCACCAGTCCCATCATGGGGGCCCCACCCTAATGAAATTATCTAATCCTAACTACCTCCCAAAGGCCCCACCTCCAAATACTATCAAACATGAATTTGGGGATTAAGTTTCCAACACATGAAATTTGGAGGACACATTCAAACCAAAGCACAGTCTTTTATCCAAGTTCTCAATCATCCCATGATCCTGTCTCTTTATTATTTCTGCCTTTCTAGTTGTGTGTTGTGTGGTGTGTAGATGATAAGACCTCCTGGAGGTGGAATCTGGTCTAAAACATAAAGTAGACTCAGGGCTAGGCCACCAGGCACACAAACTTGTATCCTCAAATAGAGCAGGTAGTTGTAGAAAGTTGTACCTTCATCTCCCTTTACAGGGAAATCTATTCATGAAGGGAGCCACCTCTAAAAGATCATCACCTCCCCCTTGCCTGGGAGCCACTACAGTCAGTTAGAAGCAAAGAAGGATAAGGACATGCAGGGGAAGCAGAGGGAGCAGGAACAGCAGAGAAAGGAGGAGAAGCTTTCCATGAAAGAGAAAGTGCCTTTAATTTTTGCATTTCCCCTCTTTTTTCTTTTCATCTGGCTATCCGAATCTTTTTTTTTTTTTTTTTTT
>NW_026652282.1:117091669-117099454 GCF_009828535.3 Hylobates moloch
GGGTACATAGTAGGTATATATATTTATGGGGTACATGAGATGTTTTGCTACAGGCATACAATGTATATTAATCACATCATCTTAAATGAGGTATCTATTACCTCAAGCATTTATTATTTTTTTGTTACCAGCATTCCAGTTAATACTGTCTTATTTTTCAATGTACAATAAATGATTGTTGACAATAATCATCCTGTCGTGCTATCAAATACTAGATCTTATTCATTCTATCTAACCATATTTTTACACCCATTAACTCTCCCCACTACCTTCCCGACACCCTACCCTTCCGAGCTTCTGGTAACCATCATTCTACTCTGCATCGTCATATAATTGTCTTTTAAATAAGGGGGAGAAATTCTGATCTTTGATTTCCAGCTGCCAGATTGTGTGCTACCAGTGAGTTTCCTCACAATTTACTTTTTTCTCAAGCTTAATTGAAGTTTTAGAAAGTGAAATAATGTCTGGATGAAACACGATGACATTTGGCAGTTTTATGAAGTGGGACACGTGGAAATGTCCTGTGGCAAGAGATCCATCAAGAAAGAATGCATTCTCCTTTGGGACAGAAGGGAAAACAAATGCAGACTTTAAAGCACTTGACGATTTTCAGACGGACTCATCACTGCTGGAGAAGCTGCTGGGGAGAGGAAAGGGTGATACTTCCCAGTCTAGACTAGTGATGAAAACTAGAATTCAGGATTTAGAACTATTATTATCCCAGGGGGTGCTTTTGGGGGAGGAAAGGCTACAGAGGCAAGTCCCCCAAGGCACTGAGCTTCCCTTCTGTTCTGTGTTAGGTTGTGATTTAACAGTACTTGGTTAAGAGAAGGCTGAAAAGATTAAGAGTGTTGAGGGTTGGGGGAGCACGGTGGTGTTTTATTCCTTTTGTTTAAGTAATTTATAGCCACCTTTGAAACCTTTCTCCCTTAATATGATCTCCCAGAAAGGGAAATCATAGTAAGAGTTTGATCAGCACCATAGGAAAGGAAATAAAAAATAAATGAAACAAACTAAAAATAAAGCTTGAGGCTTCCGGATGTTATATTCTGAGACATTTCTGAAGCAACTGTCATATCCATGGAGGAATGTAAATAATCCTCGAATGTAGCTGGCCAGTCCAGATGCTGTCTCATGGCTTTTGGGAAGCCACAGGATAAACCAGGAATGTGAGGGAGCCTCAGCCTTCACCATTTGTAGGCCATGTGTCTGTGCCACTATTGTTCTAAGGAAAAAGGCATCTTTGGAACATGTGTAAAGTCTAACTTTTTCCCCTGCAGTGGTTTGCAGGAAAAACTTAGATAGCACAACAGTGGCAATTCACGATGAAGAGATCTACTGCAAATCCTGCTACGGAAAGAAGTATGGGCCAAAAGGCTACGGTTACGGCCAGGGCGCTGGCACGCTTAACATGGACCGTGGCGAGAGGCTGGGCATCAAGCCAGAGAGGTGAGTTGGGAGACCTTTGGTTACCTTCAGAAATGAGTTGTGCCGGGCGCGGTGGCTCACGCTTGTAATCCCAGCACTTTGGGAGGCCGAGGCGGGCGGATCACGAGGTCAGGAGATCGAGACCACGGTGAAACCCCGTCTCTACTAAAAATACAAAAAATTAGCCGGGCGTGGTGGCGGGCGCCTGTAGTCCCAGCTACTCGGAGAGGCTGAGGCAGGAGAATGGCGTGAACCCAGGAGGCGGAGGTTGCAGTGAGCCGAGATCATGCCACTGCACTCCAGCCTGGGCGACAGAGCGAGACTCCGTCTCAAAAAAAAAAAAAAAAAAAGAAATAGCCAGTTGTGATCAATTAGTTGTAAACACCACTGTACTTTGACCAGCCCTAAATCATTTTTAAGTCTCCTCTTAGAACAATATTTATCCCATAAATACCAGGAACTCATTCATTCAGGATGAAACCTCTCCAAGGATGTGTTACTCTATCCAAATCAAAAGACCCATCCTCCCACCACTACAGAACTGGATTTTCATGTGCATAACCATCACAAACGTGACAGATATTAACTATTTAAGAGAGAGACTTGAAGGCAACATTCCTGTCTTCCCATATTTTCCAACCATATGATGACCCTGATTGAATTTTAGAGTCTACATTACCCATGTTTATTTAATAGTAACATATTGAATTTGGACAGGTTGGATTGTCTAGGTAGTAGTCCCAAAAAAGAGAGCGCTAGAGGGAAGACTTTTTATAATTCCGGGTCTCCTACCTGATTGTTTTATGGTTACAGACTGTCAGTTGTCTGCTCATGTCAGGAGCTACCATGTATTTCCATGTTCTCACCACCAAAATTGTTGGGGAAATATAATTAAAAACAAAATCTTCTCCTAACCCAGAATTCCTCTCCACAATGGTAGTAGAGAAAGAACGTTTTATTATTGAGTCAGCATTAAACCAGAGCATGATGCACATTCCAAGTAACTCACTAAGAGATTGCAAAAACAGAAAGGAATCTCACCCCCTAATATAGCCAAGCAGATACCATTATTTACATGTTTTCAAGTAAATAAATAATGACTAGTCCTCAAGTAAGAAGACTTGGCAGCATTGTTTGTCACACATATTTCACCCAAACTTTACCTAGTAATTGAAGTGACCATCTGTGCTAGTTAATTGGTTTTATCTATAGGAAAAAATTATCGTATCTTTATAACAGGAAATAGTTTTGCAATTTGGAGCAAGGTGCCCACCAAAGTTAGGTTTCTACACGCCCACAAAAACTGGGAAATGGGGTGCTACCTCACTTGATGTTTACATTTTTAAAAAATGGCTCCCAGGTCCTTGAGAAAGACATTTCTGGGTCATGAAGCTGATAAAAGGTCTATGTAGTCTTCAAAAGTCTTCATTGAAATTTCGATGAAATATATATACATATATGAAGAAAATATAGTTGACCCTTGAACAATGTGGGGGCTAGAGGCGCTCCCTGTGCAATTGAAAATCTGCATATAACTTTTGACTCTTCAAAAACATAATCACTAGTAGCCTACTGTTGACCAGAAGCCTTACTGATAACTCAGTCGATTAACACATATTTTGTATGTTAAATGGTATTATATACTGTATTCTTACAACAAAGTAAGCTGGAGAAAAGAAAATGTTATGAAGAAAATCAAGATAAAAAATGTATTTGCTATTGATTAAGTGGATCATCATAAAAGTCTTTGGCCAGGCACGGTGGCTCATGCCTGTAATCCTAGCACTTTGGGAGGCCGAGGCAGGTGGATCACCTGAGGTCAGGAGTTCAAGACTAGCCTGGCCAACATGGCGAAACCCCGTCTCTACTAAAAATACAAAAATTAGCTGGGCATAGTGGCGCGTGCCTGTAATCCCAGCTACTCGGAAGGCTGAGGAAAGAGAATCACTTGAACCAGGTGGTGGAGGTTGCAGTGAGCCGAGATCGTGCCTCTGCACTCCAGCCTGTGCAACGGGAACGAGACTCCATCTCAAAAACAAACAAACAAACAAATAAATAAATAAATAAATGAAATAAAATAAAAGTCTGTCCTCATCTTCAGGTTGAGTAGGCTAAAGAGGAGAGGTTGGTCTTGCTGTCTCGGGGTGGCTGAGGTGGAAGAGGTGGAAGAGTAGTCAGGAGACACAGGCACACTTAGTGTAACTTTATGGAGATTAAATACATGATAATTTCTGTCTTTTTTGCTATTTAATTTCTCTAAAAATGTGCCTATACAGTACCAATTCTTCTACAGTTTGCTTTAGTTTCAGTGCATGCATCTTAGAAGGGTACATGTCATAAAAGAAGTCAAAAGCAATCTCCAATAATCAGAACCCTTCTGCTAAATTGCCTAATGCCAATTTGTTTTCTCGCACCGCTTCTTCTACATCTTCTTCTTCATTGTCTGGCACAGGTTCAGAAACGCTCATCTCTATCAGGTTGTCTTCTGTTCATTCCTCTGGTGTGGTGCTGATTAGCTCTTTAATTTCTCCAAGATCCATATCTTGAAACCCTTCCCCCACCACCACCACCATCTTTTTTTTCCACCTCCAAAATCTCTTTCATCATTTCCTTGATTGGCTCTGTTGTAAATCCTGTGAAGTCATGCACACCTGGACACAGTTTTCTCCAGCAGGAATTTATTGTTTTGGGCTTGAGGGTTTTCATGGCTTTTTCCATAACAACGATGGCTTCTTCAATGATGTAATCCTTCCAGACTTTCATGACATTCTGTCTATCAGAGTTCTCTTCCATAGCACTGACAATCTTTTCCACAGTGTACCATGTGTAATGAGCCTTAAAGGTCCTTATGGCTACCTGATCTAGAGGCTGGATTAGAGACATTGTGTTTGAGAACAAGGAGACCAATTCAAGGCCTTTGGTGTTGAACTCATAGGGATCTGGATGGCCAGGGGCATCATTCAATAAAAGGCAGTCCCTTACTGGCAAGGTACTTCCTGACTTCAGGGACAGAGCATCTATGGAACCAATCCAGAAACAGGGTTCTTGTTGTCCAAGCCTTCTAGTTATACAACCGGAAGACTGGCAGCTGGTGTTTATGTTTTCTCTTCAAGGCTCAGGGGTTAGCTTTTTTATAGATAAGAGCAGTTCTTATCATAAAACCAACTGCATTTGCACAAAACAGTAGAATTAGCCTGTCCCTTCCTGCTTAAAATCTTGGTGCTTGCTTCTCTTCCTTACTAACAAATGTCCTTTCTGGCATTCTTTTCCAGAATAGGGCACTTTAATCTGCATTAAAAACCTGTTCAGGCAGATATCTTTTCTCCACAATGATTGTCTTAATGACATCTAGAAACTTGTCTGCTGCCTCTTGATCAGCGGAAGCTGCTTCACCTGTTATCTTGACTTTTTTTTTTTTTTGAGATGGAGTCTTGCTCTGTCGCCTAAGCTGGAGTGCAGTGGCATGATGTCAGCTCACTGCAACCTCCACCTCCTGGGTTCAAGCAATTCTCCTGTCTCAGCCTCCTGAGTAGCTGGGATTACAGGCATACACCACCAGGCCCAGATAATTTTTGTATCTGTAGTAGAGATGGGGTTTCACCATGTTGGCCAGGCTGGTCTCAAACTCCTGGCCTCAAGTGATCCGCCTGCCTCAGCCTCCCAAAATGCTGGGATTACAGGCATGAGCCACTGTGCCTGGCCTATCTTGGCTTTTTTTTTTTGGGACGGAGTCTCGCTCTGTTACCCAGGCTGGAATGCACTGACGAGATCTCGGCTCACTGCAACCTCCACCTCCCAAGTTCAACTTCAGCCTCCTGACTAACTAGGAGTACAGGCATGCACCATCACGCCTAGCTAATTTTTGTATTTTTAGTAAAGACAGGGTTTCGCCATGTTGGCCAGGCTGGTCTCAAACTCCTGACCTCAAGTGATCCACCCGCCTCAGCCTCCCAAAGTGCTGTGAGCCACTGCACCTGGCCAAAAGCTGCATTTTCAATACAACATAAAAAGGTATTTTGCAAAATGTTCAAGGTTTTCATACCTACTGGCACAGCTGCAGCAACAACTTCATTAATTTAATTTCCTTTTCTTTTTTATAATAGTCCTTACACTGGATTTATTTATCTTGAAATGGTGGGCAACTAAATGTCGGGCGTGGTGGCTCACACCTGTAATCCCAGCACTTTGGGAGGCCAAGGCAGGCAGATCATGAGGTCAGGAGATCGAGACCATCCTGGCTAACACGGTGAAATCCCATCTCTACTAAAAACACAAAAAATTAGCCAGGCGCAGTGGTGGGCACCTGTTGTCCCAGCTACTTGGGAGGCTGAAGCAGGAGACTGGCATGAACCTGGGAGGCGGAGCTTTCAGTGAGCCGAGATTGCACCACTGCACTCCAGCCTGGGCGACAGAGTGAGACTCCGTCTCAAAAAAGAGAAAGAAAAAGAAAGAAATGGGGGGGCAACCACAAGTGCAAATCTCAATCTATGGTACATATCAAGCAATTCACCTTTTTTCTTCTAATGTCATGATTTTTATCTGCTTCTTAGGAGCACTTCCAGCATCACCAGTGGCACTTCATCCCATGGCGTTATTCAAGGTTTGTCCCACCATAGGTCCCATGGTGTTATTCAAGGTTGATGGTATTGCACTGAACACAATGAAAAACACATGAAAATTGTAAGAGATCACTTTTTATTGTGATATGCAATTTACTGGAGAGACAAACTACTCATGCAGAGATGATTAGTGTCCCATGCAGTTCTAAGCAGATGCCCACAACACCTGGGCTCACAACAATAGCAACAGAAGGTGGCTACAAAATTGTTACAGTAGTACAGTATATACTACAGTTAATTTCGTGCAGTTATGACTTAACATTGCATCTCTACTGTTGTCTATATTTATTTTGGACTGCAAATGTTGCTATATATGGTATATGTTTGTGTGTACATGTGAGATGCCACACTTTTAAACAACCAGATCTTGAGAGCACTCACTCGCTATTGTGAGAACAGTACCAGGGGGATGGTACTAAACCATTCATGAGAAATTCAACTCCATAATCTAGTCCCCTGCCACAGGGCCCCATCTCCAACATTGGGGATAACAACTGAACATGAGATTTGGTTGGGGACACAAATACAAACCATATCACCAGGCTCAGGAGCAAATCATAAGATAAGCTAAAATTCAGAGAAGGTTGAATTCTTCAGTTCCAGTGAGTCTCCTACACCAAAATCAGGGTCCCAGTAAAGAGTGGGACCCTAAGACTTGGAAGAAAGATTACTGAGTAGATGCGTTTGGGAACCTTGAACCCCAAGATCCTCCCGAAACTTCTGGACATGCAGAAGTGCTGCAATCCTCCTTTTAGAGCACAGCAGTCCCCCCGCCACCCCGCCCCAATTGAAGATCATGAAAGGAATTCAAATGAGGCATTGTCTGGGACAATGCCTGCCCTTCTCAGGATCTGCCCCCCTCCCTTCCCAGCAATTAGAACAATAACTATGGTCAAATTTCAACATAGGATAACGGGAGAAGTGCTGGACCTGCTGAGGGAGGAGAGGAATTATACACAAAAAGAGAGTCATTATATACACAAAAGGAGCTGCAGAACTTGGCTGATGTTTACCAGCAAAAACTGGAAGAGTATATCTGAGGATGCTGGATCTACAGGACAGATTACAAAACTGAATAGAGAAAAGTGTGTTAATATGGAGGTACTCTCCTGTGACACAGGATTCAGCACACTGGCAAGGGCCCCAGAGGCCAGTTTTGAAATGGTTTTAGGAAGATAGAATAAAGCAGTGGTCCACACTAAATGAAGCAGCAATACTAGAACTTAGTGGTAGACTATAGAGGAATAGATCAAAAAGCTTAGAGAAGTGAACATGTTAGGATGGATTTATTACATGAGAGAAGAAGACCGACCAGTTGACTATGTTCATTGGAGGGGCCCAGAGTATAGTTCACTTACCAAAACAATAAGGAATGTGGTAGTGAGGGGACACCAGCATTACGAAAAGCTTCAGCCGGGCGCGGTGGCTCAAGCCTGTAATCCCAGCACTTTGGAAGGCCAAGGAAGGCAGATTATTTGAAGTCAGGAGTTCGAGACCAGCCTGGCCAACATGGTGAAACCCTGTCTCTACAACAAATACAAAAATTAGCCAGGCATGGTGGCACATGCCTATAGTCCCAGCTACTTGTGAGGCTGAGGCAGGAGAATCACTTGAACCTGGGAGGCAGAGGTTGCAGGGAGCCGAGATTGCACCACTGCACTCCAGCCTGGGCAACAGTGAGACGCCGTCATAAATAAATAAATAAATAAATAAATAAATAAATAAATAAATAAATAAA
>NW_026652282.1:117099510-117125779 GCF_009828535.3 Hylobates moloch
ATAAATAAATAAATAAATAAATAAATAAATAAATAAATAAATAAATAAAAGCTTCATAGTCGGCTGGGCATGTTGACTCATGCTTGTAATCCCAGCACTTTGAGAGGCCAAGATGGGTGGATCCTTTGAGCCCAGGAGTTCAAGACCAGCCTGGGAAACATAGGGAGATCCCATCTCTACAAAAAGAAGAAAAAAAGAAAAAAGAAAAAAAAAAGAAAAGCTCCATAGTAGTAGCTGTCCTCTGTAAACCAGGGCTGATGATAGGAGATGCTCGTACAGAACTGGGCTCCCTAGTGCTAATGGAGGTGACAGGATTCTGAAATAGGGGAAACTAGGTGACAACACTTAACCATCAAAAGTGAATTGGTTATAAGTATATGCAGCAAGGTTGGAATGACACCAAGGGATGCCTCCTGACTCACAGGGATTTAATGAGATGGCCCATAGAACATTGTGTTCCTAGGGACAATTCAGAAAAACAGCCAGCAAGGGTATTACTATATATAAATATATAGATAAGCAGAAGTCTGAAGTCAGTTGCCCCAATGGAAAGTCACAGCTCTTTTTCTAACTTCCAGACCTAAGCCAGTTCTCAGACCCCAAGCCCATAAAATGAAGAAGAGGTCAGGTTCCCATGAGAAAGGGCCCTATAACAACATGGTAAGTATATTTAGCAGTGTTCTCCAGGCCTTCTCCAAAAGTGTCTATGACCATTTACTCAGATAGCTGGGGAAAGGGGAATACAGAGACTCTTTCAAGTCTACTGGACCCAGGAAATAAATAGACACTGATACCCAGGAGCCAAAGTGTTACTGTGGCCCACTTGTTAGGGAGAGGCTTATGGGGGTCAGGAAATAATTGGGATTTTGGCCCAGGTTTGTCTCACAGTGAGTCCAATAGTCATCTCCATGACTCCCAAATGAGTCATCGGAATGAATACATTAGCAGTTCGCAGAATCCTTACCTCAGTTCTTTGCTCTATAGAGTGAGAGCTACTGTAACAGGAAAAGGCCTATGAAAGCCCCTGAAAGTCACCACCACCCCCAAAGAAAAACCTTTCAACGGCCAAAACAGTAAATAAAAACCAGTATTACATCTGGGGGAAGGGAGAAATAGCAAAGATTAGTGTCACCCTCAAAATATTAAATAATGCAGGAGGCATGGTCCTCATCATATCTTTCTTTAATTAATCAGTCTGGGGGCCGGGCACAGTGGCTCACACCTGTAATCCCAGCATTTTGGCAGCCCAAGGTGGGCCAATCACTTGAGGCCAAGAGTTTGAGACCAGTCTGGCCAACATGATGAAATCCTGCCTCTACTAAAAATACAAAAATTAGCTGGGCATGGTGGTGCACGCCTGTAGTTCCAGCTAGTCAGGAGGCTGAGGCAGTAGAATCACTTGAACTCGGGAGGTGGAGGTTGCAGCAAGCCAAGATCACACTGCTGCACTCCAGCCTGGGCAACAGAGCAAGACTCTGTCTCAAAAAAAAAAAAAAAAAATCAGTCTGCCACCTGCCCAGTAAACATAATAGTCCCAATTGTATCTACTGAACATGAGTAGTATCTTTACTAAAGCAAATTAACACACCTCTGGTAGATGGTATATGGCTATTGATTTGGACCAATCCATTTCTTTCATACGTGTCAGGAAGGAAAATCAGAAACTGGTTCTATTCACATGGAACAGACAGAAGTATATATTCCCTGTCTTACCCCAAGGCTGTTATTTTTCCTGCTCTCTCTTATAACTTAACGGGACCTGAAGCAACTAAATACTTTAGAGAATATCATATCGGTCCACTCTATTGATGGTATCATGTTAGCCGGACCTGATGAGCAAGAAGCAGAAGTACCCTGGGTGTCCTAATAAGATGTACATTCTAGAAAGTAAAAGATAAACACTGCAAAGATTCAGGGATGAGCTACATGAGTGAAGTTTTTAGGGATCCAGTGGTCTAGGGTCTAGGGAATGCTGAGACATTCACTCCAAAGTGATGGACAAATTATTGCACCTTTAACCTCCCACCTTTAAGAAAGAGTCCAAAGGTGGGACTCTGGGTAGGTAAGCAATATGTTCTATACTTAGAAATACTGTAAAAACCCATTTATTGAATGACATAGAAGGCTACTAGTTGTGAGTGGAGCCGTGGACAAGAAAGGCCTCTGTAGCAAGTCCAAGCTGCAGTAAATGCAGTCGCACCACTTGGGTTATATGCTCCAAAAGATTCCTTGATATGAGTCGTATCTGTGGTAGAAGAAAAATGTGGACTCCCTAAGAAGCCCAAATAGGAACTGTGCAGTGCAGACCCTTAAGGTTCTGGAGCAAGGCCATGCCATCTAGATGCAGAAAGCTATATACCATTTGAAAGGAGCTCCTGGTATGCTCCTGGGCCCTGGTAGAGATTGAGCACTTGCTCTTCAGATTTTTTTTTTTTTTTTTGAACCTGAGCTCACTCTGTCACCCAGGCTGAAGTGCAATGGTACAATCTCGGCTCACTGCAACCTCCGCCTCCCGGGTTCCAGTGATTCTCCTGCTTCAGCCTCCCCAGTAGCTGGGATTACAGGCATGGGCCACCACACCCGGCTAATTTTTGTATTTTTAGTAGAGACGGGGTTTTGCCATGTTGGCCAGGCTGTTCTCGAACTCCTGACCTCAGGTGATAGCCCCACCTCAGCCTCCCAAAGTGCTAGGGTTGCAGGCGTGAGCCACTGCACCTGGCCCAGATTTTTTTTTTTTTTTTTTTTTGAGTACTTGCCCTTTGGATATCAAGTAACCGTGTTCCCAGTATTGCTCATCATGAGCTTGGGTCTGTCAGACCCACCCCGTCATAAGGTTGGGCAGGCCCCAGCAGCAATTTATTGTAAGATAAAGTGGTACATCCAGCAGGATTGGGTGCTAGCAGGCCAAAAGACCCAAGTAAGCTACAGAAACAGGTGGTCCAGACACCTATGTCACCCACAACTGATGCACTGGTGCTTCTTCCTTAACTGACACCAATGGGCACATGGAAGGGGAAGTATTCCTTATGATCAGCTGGCATAAAAGGAAAAATCTCAAATTTAGCTCATGGATAGATCGGCTCAGTATTTGTGTACCAGCTGAAAATATGTAGCTACTGCCCTACAACCCCACTCAAGGGTGTCTCTGAAAGACAGTGAGCAGAGCTTTTGGTGGTACACTTGGTCATCCAATTTGTGTGGAAGAAGTGGCCCAAACTTATTATATTGATTCATGGGAAACAGTGAATGGTTTGGCTGGTTGGTCAGGGGATTGGAAGGGAAAGATGGAAAGATTGGGATCAAGGAGGTCTCGGCAAAATGCATATGGATGGAACTATGGGAATGGGTACAAAGTGTGAAAGGTTTTGTCTCTTCATTTTAACATTAATCAGAAGGCATTCGCTGCAGAAGAAGCACTAAATGACCAAGAGGACAGGATGATCTGGCCAGTAGATGTCAGCCAGTCTGTCCTCTGCCATCCCAGTGCTTGCACAATAGAGTAGCTACAGTGGCAAAGATGGAGGTTACACACACCCAACAACATTGGCTTCCTCTCACCAAGACTAATGTAGAGATGGCTGTGGCTGAATGTCTAATCTTCTAGCAACAAAAACCACACCAAGTCCCCAATATGGCACCATCCCTTGAGGATATCAACCAGTCATGTGGTGTCAAAATGATTACATTCAACCCCTTCCCTCTAAAAAGGTCAGTGGTTCATTATGACAGAGATTACCACATATGCTACATACAAATTTTGCCTTCACTGCCTGCAAGGACTCAGTCAGCACCACTACCTGAGATCATGATGTATCTGATCTACCAACATAGGATCTCTCCTAATGTCACCTCAGACCAAGAGATCCACTTTATGAAAACTGTGATGCAGCAGTGAACACACGACAATGAAATTCATTGGCCCTACAACATTGAGCACCACTCAGAGGCTGCTGGTGTAATAGAGTGATAGAAAGGCACTTTAAGGCCGGTTGCGGTGGCTCACACCTGTAATGAATCCCAGCACCTTGGGAGGCCGAAGCCGGCGGATCACATGAGGTCAGGAGTTCGAGACCAGCCTGGCCAACATGGTGAAACCCTGTCTCCACTAAAAATATAAAAATTAGCCGGGCATGGTGGCGGGCGTCTGTAATCCCAGCTACTCAGGAGGTTGAGGGAGGAGAATCTCTTGAACCCAGGAGGTGGAGGTTGCAGTGAGCCAAGATCGTGCCATTACACTCCAGCCTGGGCTACAAGAGCAAAACTCTGTCTCAAAAAAAAAAGGCACTTTAAAGGCACAGATGAAACACCAGCTTTGAAACTATCCCTATGAGGATGGGGCACTATCCTTCAAGATGCAGTATATGCAGACAGTCCCTGACTTGTGATGGCTCCACTTAGAATTTTTTGACTTTATAATGGTGCAAAAGTGATACACATTCAGTAGAAACTACATTTTGAATATTGAATTTTGATCTTTTCCTGGGGAAGTGATATGTAATATGATACTCTCTTGTGATGTTGGGCAGGGGCAGCAAGCTGCAGCTCCCACTCAGCCAGGCAATCACGAGGGTAAACAACCAATCCTCTACAGTATACAATGTTGCCAGATGAGTTTGCACAACTGT
Organism: Hylobates moloch; assembly: GCF_009828535.3. NCBI lineage: Eukaryota > Metazoa > Chordata > Mammalia > Primates > Hylobatidae > Hylobates > Hylobates moloch. Next base: position 117,104,136 of record NW_026652282.1, read on the forward strand.
AAGCTAATATAAGTGTTCTGAGCATGTTTAAGATAGGCTAGGCTGCCGGGCGCGGTGGCTCACGCCTATAATCCCAGCACTCTGGGAGGCTGAGGTGGGCGGATCACGAGGTCAGGAGATCAAGACCATCCTGGCTAACATGGTGAAACCCCGTCTCTACTAAAAATACAAAAAAATTAGCCGGGTGTGATGGTACATGCCTGTAATCCCAGCTACTCGGGAGGCTGAGGCAGGAGAATCGCTTGAACCCTGGAGGCGGAGGTTGTGGTGAGCCGAGATCGTGCCACTGCACTCCAGCCTGAGCAACAAGAGTGAAACTCCCTCAAAAAAAAAAAAAAAAAAAAGATAGGCTAGGCTAAGCGATAATGTTCACTAGGCTAGGTGTATTTAATGCATTTTTCACTAACAAAGTTGAGGAGCATCTGTACTCTAAAACCAGGGATCAGCAAATTATGGACAACGTGCCAAATCCAGCCCACTGCCTGTTTTGATAAATATGATTTTATTGGAACATAGCCATGCTCATTTGTTTACATACTGTCTTTGGCTGCTTTCATGTTACAACATCAGAGTTGAGTAGTAGCAACAGAGACCATATGGACTGCAAAGTCTAAAATATTTACTGTCTGGCCCTTTATAGAAAAAGCTTACTGACTCTAGCTCTAACTCAGAGATCATTATATAGTGCTCTGGCCCCAACAGGCAAAAATACATGGGTGTAAGAACCAAGACATGGAAGTAAGAGTGACCCTCTCATCATCACTCCTAATGAACTACTTGAGGGATTTATGCTTCCTGTCTCTACAACCTTAGGATCTATGCATCTAGAAGACCCAGTTCCCAGATGGAGATCACTTCCACAAAGAGACATAGTAAGAGTCCGACTACACCTAAAGCTACACCTATTGGCTGGTCACTTGAGCTCCTTCTGCCAATAGATCAGCAGGTATGAAAAAGAGTTACCATATTGACAGTGGGAATTGGCCCTAGATTATCATGAGGACATAAAGTTGCTGCTATATAATATGAGCAGGGAAGAGTATGTTTGGCATTCATGTGACCAACTGGGGCATCTCTTGCTACTGTAATGCCCAGTTTTAGCCATGAATGGGCAAGTGAAGCAACCACAGACTTGATAAGGGCATGAAAATGGGCTCAGACCCATGGCGATGAGGGTATAGGTCACCCCATCAGGAAAGCCACCTAGACCAGCAGAAGAACCAAACAAGTTAGGGAAATCTAGAATGGATGATGAAAGAAGGAAAAAAGAATATCAGTTAAAGTCTCAGGACCAATCAGAGCAGTCAAGGCTGTGGTTTGTTTAAATCTCCTCTTGCAAGTTTCCCAAAGGAATTCTCACCAACTAGAATCCTGGAAAAACCATGCCCAAATAGAGTGAATTTAATAGGAAGTAGCAAATGGATCTGATTGGTCCAAGGAATGAACTATAGTAGACACTGTTGGTGCCTTACATTGATCACCTTCATTAACTGGTGCATCCATCCCCCAGCTACATTGAGTGCTGTGGCTAACAGTTTACACCTTTATTACACCTTTAAACATCTCCAAATAATTACCCTTTGCTAAGGGGAGCCACCTCTTCTGAAGACAACTGGGAAATCCAAACACCTCCCACCCCCACCCCACACCACCACCGCCAGTAATGACCAATGACTGACTGATAGGCCTAACTCCCTTGCCTCCTAATGGAAGAACTCCTCAAGTTCCTCATTGCTACATGAAACAACTCCTGACACATGTTACAGGGCATGACCACACCCATTCCTCCCCCGTATCTTCCTACTCTCATTCTTTTACAGGTTTTTCCTAAAGAGCCCTCCCTCAGTAAATCACATACACCTAAATGCCTGCCTCAGGCTCTGCTTCTGGGCCTTTCATGCAAAGGCAGAGCCATTTTCCTTAAGCTTACTGACCAGAGCACATGCTCCCTGCAGGCAGGAATGCCCCAAAGAAAGGGGATAAGTCACAGATGCCAAATTCTTAGTCCCAAATCACAATTTAGCATGTCACTCCTCCTCCCATGAGGAGCAGCGAAGGGCATAGAAAAGCCTGGAGTGTTACCTGAATATGTGTCCCTTCACCTGAAAACTGGGTAAATTAGGAATAAGTAATCCCCCTTATCTTGGTTTGGCTCCCCAGAAGCAGGCTCTGAGATGAGAATTCAAGTACATGCAGTTAATTTAAGGAAGTGCTCCCAGGAGACCTCGATAAGGAAATGGAGGAAGCAGGACAGGAAAGCGGAAGTAGCTAAGCAAATGTGTAATTTCAGGCAACATCCTATGGAGGGTTGCTTCCACATGACCCCACAGGAGAATGCCGAGTGTAAATTATGTCACAGGGTTTGTCCCTACTCAAGACAGAGGAATTAAACTTTCATACTTTCCCTCCATAACCTTCATTTGGTAAAGACTATCTAGAACTTGCAAGCGGAAAGGGATGGGGTTGCAAAAAGATGAATGTAAATTCTCAGGCATTGTCAGTTCTCTGCATATACAAGCAAAGCAGCTCCTTAAAACAGGCTTCCAAGAGAGCCAGAGAGGCAAAGGTGCAGGCCTTTAGAAGTAAATATACACAGCCGGGTGTGGGGGCTCATGCCTGTAATCCCAGCGCTTTGAGAGGCTGAGGCGGCCAGATCACCTGAGGTCAGGAGTTTGAGACCAGCCTGGCCAACACAGAGTGAAAACCTGTCTCTACTAAAAATACAATAATTAGCCAGGCGTGGTGGCTTGTGCCTGTAATCCCAGCTACCTGAGAGGCTGAGGCAGGAGAATCACTTGAACCTGGAAGGCAGAGGTTGCAGTGAGCTGAGATTGTGTCATGGCACTCCAGCCTGGGTGACAAAGCAAGACATTGTCTAAAAAAAAAAAGGAAGTAAATAAACACAAAAGCCAGGGAAGGAGTTCAAGAAATTGTTAAAGGAATCTGAGAGGATCTGGGCAGCACAACAGTAATCAGTACAACCTCCTAACATTTAACAGTAGTTTTTTTTTTTTTCAACTGTCTTTATACATATTTTACATATAATTCACCCATTTCAAGTGTACAATTCACTGATTTTTAGTAAATTTACCAGGTTGTATAACTATAATCATAAATCCACTTTAGAATATTTTTATAACCCAAATAAAATCCCATTTATTGTTACTCCTTTTCCCCATCATGAGGACCAAGCAACTACTTTCTTGTCTCTACAGAATCATACCATTTGTAGAATTTTGTGACTGGCTTCTTTCACTTAATATTATGTTTTCAAGGTCCATCTAGGTTGAAGCATGTATCAGTACTTCCTTGCTTGTTATGGCTGAATAATATTCCATTGTTTGAATATACCACATTTTGTTTATCCAGCCCTTAGTTGATGGACATTTGGGTTGTTTCCACTTTTTGGCTATCATGAATAATTCTGCTCTGAAAATTCTTGCACTAGTCTTTGTGTGTACAAGTGCTTTCATTCTCTTTGGGTATACACCTTGAAGAGGAATTGCTGGGTCATATGGTAAATTTATATTTAACTTTTTAAGAAATTGCCAAACTGTTTTCCAAAGTGAGTATACCACGTACGTGCCCATCAGGAATTTATGAGGATTACCATTTCTCTGTATCTTTGTCAATAATTCTTTACTGTGTGCTTTTTTTTAATTTCTGCAATTCTAGTGGGTATGCAATGATATGTCATTGTAGTTTTAATTGCATTTCCATGATAACTAATGATATTGATCATATTTTCATGTTCAATGTTTTAAAAACAGCTTTCTTGAGGCATAATTTACATACCTTAAAATTCACTGGTGTAATTGCTCAAATCAACAATTTTTAGTAAATTTCCAGGGTTGTACAACCATCACCACAATCCACCACAAAGTTTCCGTCAACCAGAGGAGATCCCTAATGTTCATTTGCAGTTAATCTCCACTCCCTTAAGCCTAAGGAACAACTAATCTATTTTCTATCTATACACATTTGTCTGTTCTGGACATTTAATATAATACTGGCCAGGCGTGGTGGCTCATGCCTATAATCCCAGCACTTTGGGAGGCCGAGGAGGGTGGATCACTTGCAGTCAGGAGTTCAAGACCAGCCTGGCCAACATGGTTAAACCCCATCTCTACTAAAAATACAAAAATTAGCCAGGCACGGTGGCGTGCACCTGTAGTCTCAGCTACTCGGGTGGCTAAAACACGAGAATCGCTTGAGGTCGGGAAGTGGAGATTGCAGTGAGCTGAGATTGTGCCACTATACTCCAGCCTGGGTGACAAAGTGAGACTCTGAAAAAAAAACAAACAAAACAAAAACAAAATGTCAGTATATAGCATTGTTCAAGTCTTCAGAATGTTTGTTCTATCCATTACTGAGAGCAATAATGAAGTCTTGAACTGTTTCATTTCTGTCTTCAATTCTGTTTTTCTTCTTGTATTCTGGGGCCCTGTGGTGAGTATGTGTACATGTTTATAATTATCGTTACAATTCATGTCTCTAATGAATTGACCTTTAGTCATTATATAATGTTCTAATTGCTCTCTAGTTACATTTCCTTGTGTATTAGAGTCTACTTTATCTGATATTAATATAACCATACCAGTAGTCTTATGTTTACTGTTTGCATGGTACATCTTTTTTCTTGTTTTTTGTTGTTTGTTTTTTGAGACAGAGTCTCACTCTGTCACCCAGGCTGGAGTGCAACAGCGTGATCTTGGCTCACTGCAAGTTCTGCCTCCTGGGTTCAACTGATTCTCCTGCCTCAGCTTCCTGAGTAGCTGGTATTACAGGCACCTGCCACCACACCTGGCTAATTTTTGTATTTTTAGACGGGGTTTCACCATGTTGGTCAGGCTGGGCTCGAACTCCTGACCTCAAGTGATCTGCCTTCCTCCGCCTCCCAAAGTGCTGGGATTACAAGTATGACCCAACAAGCCCAGCTATCATTTTTCATCCTCTTAATTTCAACCTACTTGTGTCTTTGAAATTAAAGTACATCTCATGTAGACAGCATATAGTTGGATCTTGGGATATTTTTCCTACTCTGACAATATCTTCCTTTGATTCAGTTGTTTAATCCATTCACATTTATTATTGGTATGATTGGATTTATGTTGGCCATTTTGATAATTGTTTCTATATGTCTCATCTTTTATGTTCATTTGTTCCTCTTTTACTTTCTTCTTTTGTATTAAACATATATTTTCTACTGTACCTTTTTAATTCCTTTGTTGAATGATTTCTCTATTTTGAGGGTTTTTTTTTTTAGTGGTTACTCAATTCTTTTGTACTAACGTACATATTTACCATTTGTGGTACTCTTCAATTTTTTCTGTAATTTCAGATTCTTTTTGGTGTCATTTACTTACTGTAATGTAGTTTCATCCCTATCTCCTTCTTTATGCTATTATCATCATATATATCACATCTTGGCTGGGCACGGTGGCTCACGCATGTAATCCCAGTATTTTGGGAGGCCGAGGCAGGTGTCACTTGAGGTCAGGAGTTTGAGACCAGCCTGACCAACATGGTGAAACCCACCTCTACTAAAAATACAAAAATCAGCCGGGCATGATGGTGCACACCTGTAATCCCAGCTACTCAGCTATTCAGGAGGCTGAGGCAGGAGGATTGCTTGAACTCGGGAGGCAGAGGTTGCAGTCAGCTGAGATCATGCCACTGCACTCCAGCCTGGGCAACAACAGATTGAGACTCTGTCTCAAAAAGTAAAAAATTAAAAAATTTTAAAAATCGTATATATCACATCTTTATATGTTAAAAGTCTAAGAATATTTTATAATTGCAGTTTTATGGAATTATTTTAAACATATTAGGAGAAGATTAATTGTACACATACACATATAAGGGACTTCAAAAAGTTTGTGGGAAAAATGGAATTAAAAACAAAAATGTAAGGTCAGGCATGGAGGCTCATGCCTGTAATCCCAGCACTGTGGGAGGCCGAGGCAGATGCATCACCTGAGGTCAGGAGTTCGAAACCAACCTGGCCAACATGGTGAAACTCCATCTCTACTAAAAATATAAAAATTAGCTGGGTGTGGTGGCGGGCACCTGTAATCCCAGCTACTTGGGAGGCTGAGGCAGGAGAATCGCTTGAACCCGGGAGGCGGAGGTTGCGGTGAGCCAAGATTGTGCCATTGCACTCCAGCCTGGGCAGTAAGAGCGAAACTCCATCTCAAAAAAAAAAAAAAAAAAAAAAGTAAATATAAACTTTATTTCTCAACATAAGCTCCATCAAGTTCAAGACACTTTGGTAAGGGATGATACCAGTCATTTAGTCCATCCCTAAAGAACTGAGGGTTCTGGGAATTTAACCATGTCTATGCTGTCTTTTTTATATTACTAGCTGAAGAAAAATGGGTGCCCTTTACAGATTCTTAAGATTAGGAAACAAAAAGAAGTCAGAAGGAACCAAATCAGGACTATAAGGCAGATGCCTAATTATTTTTCATCAAAATTCTCACAAAATTGTCCTTATTTGATGACAATGATGAGCAGGAACATTGTTATTGTAAAGACGGACTCTCTGGTGAAGCTTTCCCAGGTGTTTTTCTGCTAAAACTTTGGCTAACATTCTCAAGACATTCTCATAATAAGCAAATTTTATTGTTCTTTGGCCTTCCAGAAAGTCAACAAGCAAAATGCCTTGAGCATCTGTAAACACTGTTGCCATGACCTTTGTTCTTGACTACTGTGCTTTTGCTTTGACTGAATCACTCTAACTGTTGGTAGCCATTGCTTTGTGCTTTGCCTTCAGGATTGTACTGGTAAGGCAACGTTTCATATCCTGTTACAAGTCTTCAAAGAAGTGCTTCAAAATCTTGATCCCACTTAAGATTTCCTTTGAAGGCTCTGTTCTTGTGTGAAGCTGATCTGGCTACAATGGTTTTGGCACCCATCAAGTAGAAAATTTGCTCAACTTTAGTCTATTTTCAGTCAGAATTGGGTGAGCTGAACCAACTGAAGGGTCTATGATGTTGGCTATTGGTTCTGTCGTTGATCATTGGTGATTATTAGGTACTCCTTCAATTAGGGCATGAGCAAGATGAACTCATGCCTTAATTGAAAGAGCACCAACTGAAGGAGCAACTTTTCTCCTCACAAATTGATGCGGATGGTCTGCCACTGTGGGCTTCATCTTCAACATTGTCTCATCCCTTCTTAAAATGAGTTATCCATGCTGGGCACAGCGGCTGATGCCTGTAATCCCAACACTTTGGGAGGCCGAGGCGGGCAGATCACTTGCAGAAGTTCAAGACCAGCCTGGGCATTATGGTGAAACCCTATCTCTACAAAAAGTACAAAAATTAGCTGGGCATGGTGGTGCACACCTGTAGTCCCAGCTAATAGGGAGGCTGAGGTAGGAGGATCACTTGAGCCTGGGAGGTTGAGGCTGCAGTGAGCCATGAACATGCCACTGTACTCCAGTCTAGGTGACAGAACAAGACCCTGTCTCAAAAAATGAAAAGGAAATGAGTTATCCATTTGTAAACTGCTGATTTCTTTGGAGCTTTGTCCCCATAAACTTTTCATAATGCATCAATGATTTCACCATTCTTCCACCCAAGCTTCACCATAAATTTAATGTTTGTTCTAACTTCAAATTTAGCATAAGTCACGTTGCTCTGACAGATGCTATTTCCAAACTGATGTCTTATCCTTTTCATACCTCAAACTAGAGGTTAAGGTATGCTATAACAAGTTAGTACAAGTTTATTTGGATGCTAAAATTTTTGGAATCCATGTATAGTTTTTTCATAATATTGCATTTCCATGAACTTTTAGAAAACTCCTTGTGTGTGTGTATGTGTGTGTGTGGAGATACATACACCTTACACTGTTTATAATTGCCTACATAATTACTTTTACTTGTGCTTTTCATTTGTTTCTGTGGATTAGATTTAATCTCTAGTGTTAATTATTTTCTCCCTAAAGAACTTCTTTTGGCATTTCTTTTGGGTTTATTCTTCTAATTTCTTGTAAGGCAGTTATGCTAGCAATATATTTTATCATTCATTTAGGAATTTATTTTGCCTTCAGTTTTAAAGAATACTTTTGCTGCATATAGATTCTTGCTTGAAAGATTTTTCTTTAAGCACTTGGAATATATCATCTTACTGCCTGCTGGCATCCATTGTTTCTGATGAGAGGCCAGGTGTTAATCTACATGTTTCTTACATGTGTAGATTCATGGAATCATCACCACAATCAAAATGTAGAATTGTTCCATCATGATAATGCTCCTTCATTCAGTCTCTATAGCCACATTCAGCCTCTCCATGCCCCACTCTTTGGCAACTATTGATCTGTTCCCCATCTCTATAATCTTGTTATTTTAAGAATGTTATTTAAATGAAATCATACATTATGCAACCTTTTGAGGTTGACTTTTTCACTCAGCATAATTCTCTGGAGATTTATCTAGGTATTTGCATGTATTGATAATACATTCTTTTTTGCTGTGTAGTATTTCATGATATGGATATGGCACATTTTGTTTAACCACTCATTGAAGTATGTTGGGGTTATTTGCAGTTTGGGCTAGTATAAAGAAAGCTGCTTTCAGCCAGGCACAGAGGCTCATGCCTGTACTCCCAGCACTTTTGAAAGCCAAGGTGGGCAGATCGATTTGAGGTCAGGAGTGAGACCAGCCTGGCCAATATGGCAAAACCCGGTCTCTACAAAAAATACAAAAATTAGCCAGGGGTGGTGGCGGCAGAGGTTGCAGTGAGTCGAGATAGCGCCACTGCACTCCAGCCTCCTGGGTGACAGAGCTATGCTCTGTCAAGGGAAGGAGGGAGGGAGGGAGGGAGGGAGGAAGGAAGGAAGGAAGGAAGGAAGGAAGGAAGCAAGCAAGCAAGCTGCTTGAGGGAGGGAGGAAGGAAGGAAGGAAGGAAGCTGCTTTCAACATTCACATACAGGTTTATGAACCTAAGTTTTCATTTCTCTAGGATAAGTGCCCAAGAGTGCACTTGCTGCATCATACAGTGAGGTATAATTTTTTAAGAAACTACAAAAATATTCTCCAGAGTGGCTATATCATTTTTACATTGTTATCAGCAATGTATGAGTGATCCAGCTTGGTAAGTCCTTACCAGCATATGGTGTTGATATGGTTTGGCTCTGTGTCCCACCCAAATCTCATCTCGAATTGTAATCCACATAATGCCCACGTGTTGAGGGAGGGACCTGGTGGGAGGTGATTGGATCATGGGGGCATTTCCCCCATGCTGTTCTCACAATAGTGAGCGAGTTCTCATGAGATCTGATAAGTGTTTGACAGTTCCTCTTCACATACTGTCTCACCTGCCACCATGTAAAACGTGCCTGCTTCCCCTTACACCATGATTGTAAGTTTCCTGAGGCCTCCGGAGCCATGCAGAACTGTGAGTCAACTAAACCCTTTTCCTTTATAAATTACCCAGTCTCAGATAGCATCTTTATAGCAGTGTGAGAATGGAGTAATACAGGTTGTCACTATTTTTTTTCATGTTAGCCAACCTGATAGTTATATAGTGATATCTCACTACAGTTTTAATTTTCATTTCTGTAATGGCTAATGATGTTGACCATCTTATTATGTGCTTACTTACCATCCGTTGTCCTTTTCAGTGAATGTCTGTTCATAACTTTAGCTCAATTTCTTTTCTTTTTTCTTTCTTTTTTTTGAGACTAAGTCTCGCTCTGTCGCCTAGGCTGGAATGCAGTGGCAAGATCTTGGCTCACTGCAACCTCCACCTCCCAGGTTCAAGTGATTCTCCTGCCTCAGACTCCCGAGTAGCTGAGATTACAGGCACCTGCCACCATGTCCGGCTGATTTTTGTATTTTTAATAGAGACGGGGTTTCACCATGTTGGCCAGACTGGTCTCGAACTCCTGACCTCAGGTGATCCACCCGCCTCGGCCTCCCAAAGTACTGGGATTACACGTGTGAGCCACCACACCTGGCCCTCTTTAGCTCAATTTCTAATTGAAATGCTTGTTTTTTTAACTGTTGAATTTTGAGAGCTCTTTATATATTATAGATTCAGGGCTTTTGTCAGATATGTGGTTTGCAAATATTTTCTCAGTCTTTGCCTAGTCTTTTTATTCTCTTAATGGGGTCTTTTGCAGATCAAAAGCTTTTTATTTTGGTGAAGTTCAATTTATCCATTTTGTTTCCTTTGTGGATTGCACTTTGGTGTCAAATCCAAAAACTCTTCACCTGTCTTTAGGTCCAACAGATTTTGTCATACTTTTTTTCCTAAAAGTTTTATAATTTTACACTTAATATTTAAATATGAGATCCATTTGGAATTGATTTTGTATAAGTCATGAGGTTTAGGTTAAGATTAGCTTTTTTTATTTTTAACCTAGATGTCCAATTGTTCTAGCACTGTTTGTTAAAAATGCTACTCTTCCTCCCTTGAGTTATTTTTATGCCATTGTCAAAAATCTTTTAGGCAGCTAGGCGTGGTGGCTCACGCCTGTAATCCCAGCACTTTGGGAGGCTGAGGCAGGCAGATCCCTTGAGGTCAGGAGTCCAAGACCAGCCTGGCCCACATGGCAAAACCCCATCTCTACTAAAATACAAAAATTAGCCAGGTGTGGTGGTGCATGTCTGTAGTCCCAGCTACTCGGGAGGCTGAGGCAGAAGAATCACTTGAACCCGGGAGGTGGAGGTTGCAGTGAGCCAAGATCATGCCATTGCACTCCAGCCTAGGCAACAAGAGCGAAACTCTGCCTCAAAAACAAAAAACAACAAAAATGTCTTGGGCATATTTGTGTGGGTCTATTTCTGGGTTTTCTATTCTGTCCTGTTAATCTTTATGGCTACCCCTCAACAAATACCACATTGTACAGATTATAGGATTTATGTATCAGGCTTTAACATCAAGTTGAGTAATTTCTCCTATTCTTTCTCAAATTTAAGTATTTTAGAGACTGTTCCTTTTCATGAAAATTTTTGAATAATCTTGTATATGCTTGCTGTATCAATCAATATAATATTTTCTTTTTTGGGGGGGGGTTGGGGGAGGGCTTGGGGAACAGGGTCTCACTCTGTTGCCCAGGTTGGAGTGCAGTGGTGCAATCTTGGCTCACTGCAACCTCTGCCTCCTAGGCTCAAGCAATCCTCCCACGTCAGCCTCCAAAGTAGCTGGGTGGGACTATAGGTGTGTGCCACCATGCCCGGCTAATTTTTGTGTTTTTGGTAGAGACAGGGTTTCACCATGTTGGCCAGGCTGGTCTAAAACTCCTGACCTCAAATGATCTGCCCACCTTGGCCTCCCAAAGTGCTGGGATTACAGGTGTAAGCCATCGCATCCAGCCTATTTTCTTCCTTAGTCTATTGATATGGTGGACTACATTAATTGATCTTCGAATATTGAACCAGTCTTGAAATTACTGGTTTAAATCTCTTAATCTGTTTTAGTCAAGGTTCCTCAGAAAGAACCAATGGAATATATATAGAAAGAGATATATGAGAAGGGATTTATTAGGGGAATTGGCTCACTCAATTATGGAAGCTGAGAAGTCCTACAATAGGCCATCTGTAAGTCTGAGAACCAGGAAAGCCAGTGGCATGGCTCAGTTCCAGTTCAAAGACCTCCAACCCAGGGAAGCTGATGGTGTAATGCTCAGTTTGAGGCTCAAGGCCCCAGAGCCCAGGGGGCTGCTGGTGTGAGTCCCAAAGGCCAGAGAAACAACTGGATTTCTTACATCTAAGGGCAAGAGAAGAAGGGTGTCCTGGCTCCAGAAGAGAGAGCAAGAATTTTTCCTTCCCCCAACCTTGTGTTACACCCAGGCTCCCAGCTGATTGAACGGTGCTCACCAACATGAGGGCAAATCTTGTCCATTCAGTTCACCAACTCAAATGCCAATCTCCTCTGGAAACACCGTCACAGACACATCTGGAGCAGCCAAATCATTCTAATCAAATGCCAAACTACCTGAGTTTCCCTTTAAGCAGAAGAGGGATGGGCTCAGTGCTTAATGAAACATTAAGAATAATGAATTATTTACCAGTTTTCCAGAATTCTTAACCAGTCGACACCCAAAATCAATCATCACAGTTGTGGTGTATAATTTGTGTGTTGCTGCATTTGATACACACACACACACACACACACATATTTGAGACAGTCTGGCTTTGTCACCCAGGCTGGAGTACAGTGGCACAATCACGGCTCACTGTAACCTCCATCTCCCAGGTTTAAGCGATTCTCCTGCCTCAGCCTACTAAGTAGCTGGGATTACAGGCGTGCACCACCACTCCCAGCTAACTTTTGTATTTTTAGTACAGAGTTTCACCATGTTGGCCAGGCTGGTCTCGAACTCCCAGCCTCAAGCAATTTGGCTGCCTCGGCCTCCCAAAGTGCTGGGGTTACAGGCGTGAGCCACTGCACCCAGCCTGATTTGCTAATATTTTATTAAGGATTTTTGTTTCTACATTTATTATGAGAGACATTATAGTTTTTGCTTTTGTGCTCTCTTCAGTTTTGGGATCACAGTAATAGTGGCCTCATAAAATGAGCTAGGAAGTGTTCCATCCTCTTCCGTTTCTGGGGGGAGACTGTGTAATACTGATGTTAATTCTTTAAATGGGATGATTCTTCAGTGAACAAAGTGATAAGCATGGAGATTTCTTTTTTAGAAGCCTTTTAGTTATGAATTCATTTTCTTTAATGGTTAAAGGACTATTCGGATGATTTGGGTTTTTTTGTTGTTGTTGTTGTTGTTTTTTTTTTTTGAGACGGAGTTTCACTTTTTTTGCCCAGGCTGGAGTGCAATGGCACCATCTCGGCTCACTGCAACCTCCGCCTCCCGGGTTCAAGCGATTCTCCTGCCTCAGCCTCCCGAGTAGCTGGGATTACAGGCATGCACCACCACGCCCGGCTAATTTTGTATTTTAGGTAGGTAGAGATGGGGTTTCTCCATGTTGGTCATGGCTGGTCTCAAACTCCCGACCTCAGATGATCTGCCCGCCTCAGCCTCCCAAAGTGCTGGGATTACAGGCACGAGCCACCGCGCCCGACCGTTGTTGTTTTCAAACTACTGTGCTCAAGTCATCCTCCCCTCAGCCTCCCAAAGTGTTGGAATTACAGGCATGAGCCACTGCGCCTGGCCCAATTTGTTTTATCTTGATGTAGTTTGGGTATCTGCATGGTTTTGGAAAAACTGACCAATTTCTTCTAAGTTGTCAAATTTATGAGTGTCAAGTTGGTCCTAATATTTTCTTTTTCATTTTTTTAACAACTATAGGCTCTGTAGTGATATTCACTGTTTGAATCCTGATAGTGGTACTTATGTTGTCTCTCCTTTTATCTTTGTCAGTCTTGCTACAGGTTTATCAATTTTATTTTCATTTTTAAAGAACAGGGAGGCGGAGGTTGTAGTGAGCCAAGATTGCACCACGGCACTCCAGCCTGATGACAGAGCAAGACTCTGTCTCCAAAAAAAAAAAAAAAAGAATAACCAGGTTTTTTGCAACATAGATTTAACATTTTTCATTTTAATTGTTGATACATAATAGTTGTACTTATTTATCGGATACATGTGATATTTTGATATAAGTGTATAATGTGTGATAATCATATCAGGGTAATTGAGGTATCCATCAGCTCAAGCTTTTGAACATTCCAATTCCACTCTTTCAGTTATTTCAAAATATACAATAAATTAGAGATAACTACAGTTGCCCTATCATGCTACTGAACATTAGATCTTATTCCTTGTATCTAACTGTATTTCTACCATTAACCATCACTTTTTATCCTCTCTTCCCACTACCCTTTCCAGCCTCTGGTAACCATCATTCTACTCTCTATCTTCATGAGTTCAATTTTTTTTTTTTTTTTAGCTCTCATATATGAGTAATAACATGCAATATTTGTCTTTCTGTACCTGGCTTATTTTGCTTAACATAGTATCTTTCAGCTCCATCCATGCTGTTACAAATGACAAGATTTTCTTCTTTTTTTATGGATGAATTTCATTGTGTATATGTACCACATTTTAGAAGAACAAATTTTTGTTTTATTGATTTCTCTATTGTTTTCCTGTTTTCAAGTGATTTTGCTTTTTTTGTTGTTTGTTTTTTTGAGATGGAGTCTCACTCTGTGGCCCAGGCTGGAATGCAATGGCGCAATCTCGGCACACTGCAATCTCCGGCTCCCGGGTTCAAGCTATTCTCCCTCCTCAGCCTCCCAAATAGCTGGGATTACAGGCGTGTGCCACCACGCCCAGCTAATTTTTGTATTTTTAGTAGAGACGGTGTTTCACCATGTAGGCCAGGCTAGTCTCAAACTCCTGACCTCAAGTGATCCTCCCACCTCGGCCTCCCAAAGTGCTGGGATTACAGGCATGAGCCACCACGCTCGGCTTCAGTGATTTCTGTTCTTGCGTTGTTTCCTCTGCTTTCTTTGGTTTATTTTTTAACATTTTTTTAGTAGAGATAGGGTCCCACTATGTTGTCTGGGCTGGTCTTGAACTCCTGGGATCAAGCAATCCTCCCGCCTCAGCCTCCCCAAGTGCTGGGATTACAGGCATAAGCCATTGCGTCCAGCCCTTTGGTTTCATTTGCTTTTCTTTTTCTAGTTGCTTGAATCAGGAACTTAGATTATTAATTTAGATTATTAGTTTGAGATCTTTCCTTTTTTCTAATATAAGCATTTAGTATTATAAATTTCTCTTTCATGAAATTGTAAAATGGTATAGCCACTTTGGAAAATAGCTTTGTATTTCCTCAAAATGGTAAACAATGAGTTAGTTACCTTAGGACCCAGCAATTCTACTTTGAGGTATATACCCCGAACAACTTAAAACACAGGGGTTCTTACCAAAACCTGCTCAGGAATGTTCACAGTAGCATTATTCATCATAGACAAAAACTATAACTTCCAAATATCTATCAACTGATGAATGGACAAACCAAATGTGATACATTCATACAATGTAATATTATTTGACCAAGAGATGAAGTGCTGATGTATACCTCAATGTGCAGGAACTTCGAAAACATTCTAAGAAGCCAGTCATGAAAGACTAAATATTGTATGATTCAATTGATATGCAAGTACAGAATAGGAAAATTCATAGAAACAGAAAGTAGTTATTTCTGGGCCCAGGGACAGAAAGGAATAGAAAGTGACTAAGAGTAAGTATGGGGTTTCTTTTTAGGGTGATGGAAATTTTTTTTGAAACAAGGTCTCACTCTGTCACGCAGACTGACGTACAGCGGGTGTGATCATAGCTCACTGCAGCCTTAACCTCCTGGGCTCAAGCAATCCTCTTGCCTCAGCCTCCCAAGTAGTATGGACTACAGGCACGTGCTACCTACCATGCCTAGCTAAAATATTCTTAAGTTAGATAGTGGTGACGGTTGCACAACTCTGTAAATATGCTTTAAAAAGAAAAAAAACCCAAAACATTGAATTGTACACTATAAAAGGTAAATTAGGCCGGGTGCAGTGGTTCATGCCTACAATCCCACCACTTTGGGATGCCAAGGCAGGAGGATCACATGAGCCCAGGAGCTCCAGACTGGCCTGAGCAGCAAGACCCCATCTCTACAAAAATAAAATTAGCCAGGCGTGGTGGCATGTATTTCTATTACTGATTTCTAGTTTGGCTCCATTACAGTTAGAGGACATATTGTGTGTGGTAGGCAGAATGGCCACCCAAAGATGTCTACATCTTAATCTTTGGAACCTGTATATATCTTATGATACATGGCAAAGAGGAATTAAGATTGCAGATGAAATTAAAGATGCTAATCAGTTTACTAAAAATAGGAGATTACTCTAGTTTATCCACATGGGCCCAATCTAATCATAAAAGTGGAAGAGGGGCCAGGCAAGGTGGCTCACACCTGTAATCCCAGCACTTTGGGAGGCCAAGGTGGGTGGATCACCTGAGGTCAGAAGTTCGAGACCAGCCTGACCAACATGGCAAAACCCCATCTCCACTAAATATACAAAATTAGCAGGGCGTGGTGGCACATGCCTGTAATCAGAGCTACTTGAGAGGCTGAGACAGGAGAATCGCTTGAACCCGGGAGGCAGAAGTTGCAATGAGCCAAGATCACGCCACTGCACCCCAGCCTGGGCAACAAGAGCGAAACTGGGTCTAAAAAAAAAAGTGGAAGAGGGTAGCAAAAAAAAGAGATGCAGCATGACAAGGATTTAATCTGCCATTGCAGACTTTGAAGATGAAGGAAGCGAGACACAAGCCAAGGAATCTGTTAGCCTCTAAAAGCTGGGAACATCTTCAGCTTATAGTCTGCAAGTAAACATGGACTTCATTCCTATAACCACAAGGAATTGAAGTATGTCAACAACTGCGTAAGGAATCGATTCTCCCTTAGAGCCTATAGAAAGTAATGCAGCCGGCTAGGCACAGTAGCTCATGCCTGTAATCCCCGCACTTTGGGAGGCTGAGGCAGGTGGATCACCTGAGGTCAGGAGTTCGAGACCAGCCTGACCAACATGGAGAAACCCCGTCTCTACTAAAAATACAAAATTAGCCGGGCATGGTGGGGCATGCCTGTAATCCCAGCTACTCCGGAGGCTGAGGCAAGAGAATCGCTTGAACCCAGGAGGCAGAGGTTGCGGTGAGCCGAGATCACACCATTGCACTCCAGTCTGGGCAAGAAGAGTGAAACTCCATCTCAAAAAAAAAAAGAAAGGAATGCAGCTCTTCTGGTGCCTTGATTTTAACCTGAGACCCATGTCAGACACCTGACTTACAGAAATGTAAGATATTTGTAACTATCTAAACCACTAAATATGTGGTAATTTGTTATAGCAGCAACAGAAAATGAATATGCTCTGAGTTGAATTTTTCTTTGAGTTTTATGACCCAGGATATGGTTCTATCTTGGTGAATAGTTTATGGGCACTTGAAAGTAATGTGTATTCTGTTGTTGGGTAGAGTGTTCTATAAATGTCAATTGGATCCTCTTAGTTGATGACATTCTTCAGTTCGTCTATATCTTTGCTGATTATATTTACAGTAGTCAATACTGGGTGTGGATACTGAAATCTCCATCTACAATTGTGGATTTTTAAATTGCTTCTTAATTCGATCAGTTTTTATTTATGTAGCTTAAGCTTTGTTGTTTGGTGCATACAAAAGTAAGGATCATTGTCTTCTTCAGATTGATCCTTTCATCAATAAATAATGCCCCTCTTTATCCCTAGTAATTTTCTTTGCTTTGAAGTCTACTGTATCTGATATTAATACACTCCTGATTATTTCATTAGTATATTAATACTTCTATGACACATCTTTTTCCATCCTTTTACTTTCAACTTACCTGTGTCAATCATGTTTTGAAGTCAGCTTACTATACATAGCACATAGTTGGATTACATTCTGTATCTACTCTTCCAATTTGTATTATTAGTGTATTCAGATCATTAACATTCATAATAATTATTGATGTGTTAGGGCTTATGTTTGCCATTTATTTTTTTTCTGTCCCTTCTGTTTCTCAGTTTCTCATTCCTGTTTCTTTACTTTCTTTCATGTTTTTTTTCTTTTTTTTTGAGACAGTCTTGTTGTGTTGCCCAGACTGGAGTGCAATGGCGCCATCTCGGCTCACTGCAACCTCCGCCTCCCAGGTTCAACTGATTCTCCTGCCTTGGCCTCCCGAGTAGCTGGGATTACAGGCATGAGCTACCATGCCCGGCTAATTTTTGTAGTTTTAGTACAGATGGGGTTTCACCATACTGGCCAGGCTGGTCTCGAACTCCTGACCTCAGGTGATTCACCCGCCTCAGCCTCCCAAAGTGCTGGGATTACAGGTGTGAGCCACCGTGCCTGGCCTCATGTGAGTTTCTTAAACATTCTGTAGAATTATATCTTGAATTAGCTATAGTATTTTTGAACATATCACTTTGTATAGGCTTAGTGGTCACTCTAATTATCACAATATAAATACATAACTAGTCACAGTCTAGTGATATCAACAATTTATACAATTTATATTTTGAGTGAAGTGCGAAACTTTGCTTCCATTTAGGTCTCCTTACCCTCCCCACTCTTAAAACATATTTATGTATTACATCTATTTAAAAATATAATTATATGCAAAGTGTATGTAGTGACAATGTACATTTCCTCTACATACACTAAGCACCATATCAGATGATATCACTTTGGTTCAACCACCACATATTTCTAAAACTGTTGAAGATAGTCTATTATTCTTATTCCTACTTTTACCTATTCCATTGTTCTTTTTTCTTTTTGAAGTTCCACGTCTTCTGTTATAATTTCCTTTCTGTTTGGAGAACTTCCATCAGCCATTCTTTGAGGGTAGGTCTGCTAGCATCAAACTCTGTTTCCTTTGTGTAAAAATGTCTTTATTTCTCCTTCATTCCTCAAGGATATTGTCACCAGAGATAGAATTTGTAATTGATAGCTATCTTCTTGAGATAACTTGAAAAATATTGTGCCACTGCCTTCCGACCTCCATTGTTTCAGGTGAAAAATTTGCTGTCATTCAAATTGGTGTTCCCCTATATACAACACATCATTTCTCTGTAGCCACTTTCAAGAATTTTCCTTTTAGTTTTCGAAAGTTTCATTAAGATGTGTCTTAGCGGGTCAGGCACGGTGGCTCATGCCTGTAATCTCAGCACTTTGGGAGGCCGAGGCGGGGGGATCACCCGAGGTCAGGAGTTCAAGACCAGCCTGGCCAACACGGTAAATCCCCGTCTCTACTAAAAATACAAAAATTAGCTGGGTGTGGTGGTAGGTGCCTGTAATCCCAGCTACTCGGCAGGCTAAGGCAGGAGAATCACTTGAAACCGGGAGGTGGAGGTTGCAGTGAGCCAAGATTACGCCACTGCACTCCAGCCTGGGCAACAGAGTGAGACTCCTCTAAAAAAAAAAAAAAAAAAAAAAAAGTATCTTAGCATGTATTTCTTTGAGTTTATCCTCTTTGGCATTCATTCGCAACTTCTTGAATCTGTAAGTTTATACCTTTCACAAAATTTAGGAAAATTTCAGCCTTACTTCATCCAATATATTTTCAACCCCATATTTTCTCTTACTTCTTATTCTGTAACTCTTACAATATGTGTTATTTACTTCTTTTGTTATTGTCCCACAGGTCTCTGGGGCTCTATTCAGTGGCGTGATCTCAGCTCACTGCATGCTCTGCCTCCCGGGTTCATGCCATTCTCCTGCCTCAGCCTCCCTAGTAGCTGGGACTACAGGTGCCCACCACCACGCCTGGCTAATTTTTTTGTATTTTTAGTAGAGATGGGGTTTCACCATGTTAACCAGGATGGTCTCGATCTCCTGACCTCATGATCCCCCCATCTCAGCCTCCCAAAGTGCTGGGATTACAGGTGGGAGCCACCACACCCAGCCTCATCATCTTTTTTTTTTCTGTGCACCTCTTCCCTTTCTTTCCTTTCTCTACCTATTTCCTTTCATTGGCCTCCCCTTCTCCAATTTTCCATCTGTTCTCATCTTTTTTTCTTTCTTTCTTTTTTTTTTTTTTTTTTGAGATGGAGTCTTACTGTCACCCAGGCTGGAGTGCAGTGGTGTGATCTCGGCTCACTGCAACCTCTGCCTCCCAGGTTCAAGCAATTCTCCTGCCTCAGCCTCCTGACTGGGACTACAGGCACCCACCACCACGCCCAGCTAATTTTTATATTTTTGGTAGAGACGGGGTTTCACCATATTGGCCAGGCTGGTCTCAAACTCCTAACCTCGTGATCCGCCCACCTTGGCCTCCCAGAGTTCTGGGATTACAGGTGTGAGCCACCATACCCCGCCTAGCGTAGTCTTTACTCTAGGAGGTGGTTCTTTCCCCTAAGGTGTGGTTTTTCAATTGAATGCCTATGATGTTAAAAAGTTATCTCCACTCTGGCTAGGTCAGAACCTCATATTTCTCAGCACTGTGCAACCTCTAGTATCTCCATTCTTTTTTTTTTTTTTTTTTTTTTTTTTGGCTTACTTTTACCCCGGCCAATTTCTGTATTTTCAGTAGAGATGGGGTTTCACCATGTTGGCCAGGCTGGACTCAAAATCCTGACTTTAACTGATCTGCCCACCTTGGCCTCCCAAAATGCTGGGATTACAGGCATGAGCCACTGCACCCGGCCTTCTCCATTCTTCTTTCAACCCCATAGCAGCTGCTCTTCTGGGCCTCACAGAATCTCATACTATGCATGTACAGCCCAGCCCTCAACAAAAGACCCACAGAGGGCAGAGGGAGAAGAGACTGGCAAGATGGCACCTGGCAAGAGATTCTCCAGCCGCTGCTGACATTGAGCAGACAAGTAAGTGAGGTACTGTCCCCACTACCTCCCTTCTTCCTCCCTCACCCCTGGAGACCTTCTCCTTCCCCTCCTCCCTCCACCTGGGGGAGGGGGGCGGGCATGGTTCCTGGGACATCATGTAGGACTCTAAGGAAGAGAGCCAGGACCAGCACTGAAAATCATCGTGCTAGGGAACAGCATCTCCCAGAAGACCTCCTTAGCTACAGATTTTGCTCAAAAAGCTTTCGGGAACCAGTACAAACTATAGGACTGGATTTCTTTTGAGAAGGATAACATTGCCAGGAAACTTGAATGTTACTCTCTAGTTTGGGATACAGGAGGCCAGACAATAGGAAGCAAAATGTTGGACAGATGCATCTATGGAGCACAGGAAATCATCTTGGTATATGATATTACAAGTTATCAAAGCTTTGAGAATTCTTAGATTAGTGAAGAAAGTGAGTGAAGAGTCAGAAACTCAGCCACTGGTTGCCTTAGTGGGCAATAAAATTGATTTGGAGCATAATCAAACAGTAAAACCTGAAAAACACTTACGGTTTTGCCAGGAAAATGGTTTTAATAGCCACTTTGTTTCAGCCAAGGCAAGAGACTCTGTCTTCCTGTGTTTTCAAAAAGTTGTTGCTGAAATCCTTGGAATCAAATTAAACAAAGCAGAAATAGAACAGTCACAGAGGGTGGTAAAGGCAGATATTGTAAACTACAACCAGGAACCTACGGCAAGAGCTGTTAACCCTTCTAGAAGCTCTGTGTGTGCAGTTGGGTGAGCTCATTTTTCCATTGTGTTGATAGTTTTGGCTGCCCTTCACCTCTGGGTGTGTCTGAGAACTTCTAAGAACTTGTTTTATCAGTGACCATCTCTGTAGTTCAGTTAACACTTTCCTCCAAACTTGCTTCATCCTTAAGTGTTCCTCCCAACCGCAGGCATGTACTTGGATTCAAAAGAATTCAACTTTGCGACCACACACTTTGCATTCAAACTGGAAGGCTCATTCTCTGGAATTAGACTGTTTCATTGAAAAAGAATGGTGTCCGGCCGGGCGCGGTGGCTCATGCCTGTAATCCCAGCACTTCGGGACGCCGAGGTGGGTGGATCACCTGAGGTCAGGAGTTGGAGACCAGCCTGACCAGTATGGTGAAACCCCGTCTCTACTAAAACTACAAAAAATTAGCCGGGCATGGTAGCGCACACCTGTAATCCCAGCTACTCGGGAGGCTGAGGCAGGAGAATCGCTTGAACCCGGGAGGTGAAGGTTGCAGCCAGCCGAGATCGCGCCATTGCACTCCAGCCTGGGCAACAAGAGCGAAACTCCATCTGGAAAAAAAAAAAGAAAAAAAAGAAAAAAAATG
>NW_026652282.1:117160737-117194841 GCF_009828535.3 Hylobates moloch
TGGTTGTTACTTTCCAGATGTCACTCATAAGTTTTATTCTACAACTAAACTGTTTCTGGATAAGCCACCACAAAAAAATGTTTCACTTACTGACAGACACTTCACTAGATACAGCTACCACTTATATCCATCATTTTTATAATTCATCTTAAGTTCTAAATTGAAAAGTTGTCCCCATGACTTTAGCTAAACAAAATGAAGCCCAAAGCTGTAAAATCTGTGTAAAGGACCACAAGAACTTCCTGACTACCTCCACTTACCAATTTCCTTAATTACTTCCCCTTTTCCATTTGGTCAATTACTTGTTTTCAGTAACTACCACTCACTCCCTAGTTATGAGTGTTAATCAACACTGATGCCTTCCTGAGATCCACAGGAACCCTTGAAGGCAAAATCTATTGCCTGCACCAAACCAATTCTGACAGCACTGCTTATGCAACTGCACTGACTTCCCGACAATCAGCCGCCTTCTGCGTCAACAACTCTTAGCATTTGACTTCTCTTACTGCCAGCTTTATCTACTGTGAATCAATCAGCACTCCACAACCATAACGAGCACAATCTTCAACCATCTTTGCTGTTTCACAGGCATTTGATGCTTTAAATCTGATGTGGAATGCTGATAGATTCACTTTTTAGAAGTCATAAGCCTTTAGGAAGTTGGAGATAACTTCATTGCTTATCTATTTTCTCCTTTGCAATCAAGCTGTTCCTTTAAAAGTGAGACACTACAGAGTTGCAAAAATTTGAAACAGTAAGAGCAAGCACCTTTGCAGCTTCATGGTTGGTTTTGGCCAAACTTTTTATTTAGTATTCTGTAGTTGTTTAACACACACTTAAATGGTCTTATTGGGGGAGGGGAAAGGGGAGGTTCTTGCAGATTCCCAAGGAAATGTCAGAAAGGCAAAATGGCCAGCATTATCCATTTGTTTTTTTGGGTTTACTGGGTGAATAGCACTTTCCTTACATAGGCATGTGATTTCAGGTTTTTCATACTGAGAACATTGAGATTTCAGTTGGAAGACACCCTGAAATCTTATGAGTAGCATACCCCAACCACCCTCTAATAGCTAGCTTGTTTGTATAGGTAGAATGATTCATCTCTCCATTTTAGATGGCTAGATGCTTTGTGGAAGATCTTAGAATTGCCTGCCTCATTTACTGGGAAAAATCAGATAGGAAGTGGCCTTTAGGGATACTTTTACTTGGAAAGTTACACCACTAGTACAAGTCTTAACACATTTAACACCTTGCTTGTTGAAAAGCAATGCAAAAATCAAATAAAATTAAACATGTTTTACTTTTTTCCTCACAAGAACATAAAAATTATGGAGGGGAACTTAACAGGGAATTTAAAAAAGTAACACAATTTTTCCTTTTAGTAGTCCTTGGGTAGTTATGATAGAATAGTTTCCACTTTTTGTTTCTTTGAACTGGGATTTTGGTCCAAAGTTTTGTTTGTTTCTAGTATCTGCTTCTGCCTCCCCCTCTATCAGATCGGCTTCCTCCACGGCCACCACCTCTTGGTGCTCCGCGGCTTGAACTGCTGTAGGAATCACGTGGAGGAGGGTACCCCCTTTCCATAGAAGGGGGAAGCCCTCTTTCTTGTCTGCCAACCCGATCACGACCACTTGAGTAGAGATCACTTCGGCTGCTTGAGTAACTGTCTCGACTTCCACCATATCCGTCACGTGAGCTGCTGTAATCATCATAGCGACTGCTTCCACCATAAGATGGCGGGGGCCCTCGTGTAGGTGGAGCACTACGTGAGTTACCTGCAGGGTCAATGGTCAGGTAATATGGCAACACTATAAATTGTATATATACAACATTTTAAATCTGAATTTACAAGAATTCTTGTATTAAAAGTTTACTTTCTCAACTGGGTGGGAGGTTTTAAACTCTGCCATTGCTGGCCATAACAGGGATTTGCTCATCTGCTGAGATATGGAATTGGATTCATTTTAATGTTTGTTTGAAAAGACTGAAGACGGTGTGTATTTCAAGAGGATATTCCAGAGAGCTTGTTATTTTATAGTAGACACTCAGCCACTTTCCAGTGATAAGTTGCAATTTTGAACTGTAGAACTTGCCTTCATATTGCAATGGTAAATATTTGATCTTGTTAATAAAATTTTTAAATTGTATTTTCACTGTTGGGGGAAAACACATAAGGCTGCCAATTTAAGCAAGCAAAATCCCCTCCAAAGCAAGCAAACAGCCTCAAAAGAAACTTAGAAAAACAAAAAAAAGCCCCTCACAAAACTAGGAAAAGCCCAGCTGATAAAGTTACCCCTTTAAAAGCAAGCAAACATCCCTTTAAAAGCAAGCACCACGCAGCCTAATAAACTGGCTCACGAACCTAAAAACTCAAGCTGGTGATACTCAAGACCCTTAACCAGTATCTTACCATAACTCTCATATGAATCTCTGTAGGAACCTCCACTTGGATGATCTGAATAGTCACGATCACGGCCATATCCATCTCTATCGCTAAATTAAAGAGAAACCTTTAAGTCCCAGAGAATCAACTTTTACAGCAACTTTTCTTACACGCAAGCCACAGAAGCAAAGTCACTTACCTATAGCCTCTTGATGGATAGTCATCACGTGAACTGGAATGACCATAATCACGGTAAGTATAATCTCGTGGTGGTGGTGCATAATCTCTAGTATCACGAGAACTTGGGTAATCTCTGCTTGAATAGCTACAAAGCAAAAGTTTTGGTTTATGCTTTTGATAAGCTTTCCTTCAACCTTAATTATTAATTTAAAAAGCTGCACTTTTCTATTACCTGTCTTTAGTAGAATACCCATCATCTCTTGGGGACAAATAAACATCTCTACGAGAGGGCAGCGGTTCCCTTCGAGGTGGACCTCCGTAACTGTCTCTTCCACGTGATACAGGAGCTTAAGGAAAAATATCATTTTTTTAAACATAGCCAGAGAAAAAAGTTAAAAGGTGAACTTACATTCAGGCTATGAAAAGTAATGAGACTGACTTCAAAGATGACATTACGGAGGCTAGACCATCTAATTTTATTTTCTAGAATTTCCCATTCACATTTTAAATTTTTTTTCAGTGCTAATTCCATTTATCTAATCACCTAGAACACGACTAAAAGTTTTTTGAGATGGGAGTCTCGCTCTATCACCCAGGCTGGAGTGCAGTCACGCAATCTTGGCTCACTGCAACCTCCACCTTCTGGGTTCAAGTGATTCTCCTGCCTCAGCCTCCCGAGTAGCTGGGATTACGGGCGCACACCACCACACCCGGCTAACTTTTTGTATCTTTAGTAGAGACAGGGTTTCACCATGTTGGCCAGACTGGCCTCGAACTCCGGGCCTCATGATCCGCCCACCTCAGCCTCCCAAAGTGTCAAGATTTCAGGCGTGAGCCATCATGCCCAGACTCCATGAATAAGGTTTTTTTTTTGAGACGGAATCTCACTCTGTTGCCAGGCTGGAGTGCAGTGGCATGGTCTCGGTTCCCTGCAACCTCCGCCTCCCAGGTTCAAACAATTCTCCTGCCTCAGCCTCCCAAGTAACGGGGATTACAGGAACCCGCCCTACACCCAGCTAATTTTTGTATTTTTTAGTAGAGATGGGGTTTCACCACATTGGCCAGGATGGTCTCGATCTCTTGACCCTGTGATCCGTCTGCCTCGGCCTTCCAAAGTGCTAGGATTACGGGCGTGAGCCACCACGCCTGGCCAATCAAAATTTTAAGCATCATTCACCTCTCGATTCTTTGTGTTATGGTAGTAGCATAGATTTTCATACATGGAACATTTACCTCTTCCTCCCATTCCACTGCTACTGCGAACTGGTCCTGAAGGTGCAGATCTCTTAGGAGGAGGACCCCCACTTCTTGGTGGTGGTCCTCTTTTTACTGGGAGTGGTCCCCTGGAGGAACTCATGTTAAAATTCATGGAATATCCACCATCATCTACATCAAAAATAGAAAAGAAAAATATTACTACTCACAAGAATCAAGAAAGATATAAAAGTTTTTTTTTTTACGGAGTCTGTCACCCAGGCTGGAGTGCAGTGGCTTGATCTCGGCTCACTGCAACCTCTGCCTCCTGGGTTCAAGCAATTCTCCTGCCTCAGCCTCCTGAGTAGCTGGGATTACAGGTGTGCGCCACCATGCCCAGCTAATTTTTGGGTTTTTTTAATAGAGACACGACTTCACCATGCTGGCCAGGCTGGTCTCGAACTCCTGACCTTGTGATCCGCCTGCCTCAGCCTCCCAAAGAGCTGGGATTGCAGGTGTGAGCCACCAGGCTCGGCCACTATAAAAGTTTTCTTTGCTTCATCAAGAATATGACCATTATTGGGCCGGGCACAATGGCTCATGCCTGTAATCCCAGCACTTTGGGAGGCCAAGGCGGGCGGATCACCTGAGGTCAGGAGTTCAAGACCAGTGTGACAGTGAAATCCTGTCTCTACTAAAAATACAAAAATCCAGGTGTGGTGGTGCATGCTCGTAATCCCAGCTACTTGGGAGGCTGAGGCACGACAATCGCTTGAACCTGGGAGGCAGAGGTTGCGGTGAGCCAAGATCGTGCCACTGCACTTCAGCCTGGGCAACAAGTGCTAAACTCTCCCAAAAAAAAAAAAAAAAAAAAAAAAGTCTAGTTTCACTTGTACTTGACGGGAGCATGCAGTGCAGTCATATAGACTGGGGAAATACGAACTGAAGGACTGGGGAAATAAGAACTGAAGATAGTCTTAAACTTTTTTTTTTTTTTTTTTGAGAGGGAGCCTCACTCTGTTCCCCCAGGCTGGAGTACAGTGGCACTATCTCGGCTCACTGCAACCTCTGCCTCCCCAGTTCAAGTGATTCTTCTGCCTCAGCCTCCCGAGTAGCTGGGAATACAGGCACCCGCCACCACGCCCAGCTAACTTTAAAACATAAAAATGATTTCATTTTCATGTCCAACACCTTGGCCTATCAATTTTTAAATGCCTTTCCTACAGAATGAACTACATGGACAAAAAGTAACACTGTTCACGGCTTAACACTATAATTTAACATGCTTCCCATGCTTTCAATTGGCAATCACTTTGGTAGATGAACAAGTGTTGCCAATTTCAAAAGTTGGCGCCTTTCCTCAAGGACTTAACCAAAGCAACCACTTGGTGTGAAGCTTGCAGTCCCCAACTTATTACACCAAACCCGAGGTCCACGCAAGTTATTACCCATGTGTCCTCCCCGTGAGGGAGGTCCCCTGGTTCCTCCACTTCCTCCTCTTCCACCTCTAAGACCTCTTGGAGGGCCTCTACTTCTTGGAGGTGGAGGCGGTCCACGTCTACCACTTTCAAATGATGGTTTGGTGGCTTGTTCCACCTTGATGGCTTTTCCATCTAATGACTAAAAAAAAAAAAGATGGTTAAATGAAGATTTAAAAATAATTTGCACTTCTACTATGCACTAAGACACTAACAGGTCCTTCAAAATGCAGTTATGGGTAAGTGTTGCTCGTTAGTCTAAGAAAAAATACTGCAAATACAGTCAGTTTATATAAATGGGGCTTTTCCACTTAAAATTCTTAATACTTAAAAACGATACTGATGATCTGGATTGAAACATAAGGTGAATCCACTGCATTATTGTATGGTAAAATTTAAAACAAGGCCAAGTAGATATCAGCTTGTTACCAAAACTAATAGCCAAAACTAAAAGCCAAGTTATCAAAATATGGCTTATGGATCTCAAGATAAAATGTATCATGTTGGCTGGGCGCAGTGGCTCGCAATGGTTCACGCCTGTAATCCCAGTACTTTGGGAGGCTGAGGCAGCTGGATCACCTGACGTCAGGAGTTTGAGACCAGCCTGGCCAACATGGTGAAACCCTGTCTCTACTAAAAATACAAAGTTAGCCGGGCGTGGTCGCGCATGCCTGTAATCCCAGCTACTCAAGGGGGCTGAGGCAGGAAAATCGCTTAGAACTCGGGAGACAGAGGTTGCAGTGGGCATTGCACCACTGCACTCCAACCTAGGCAACAGAGGGAGACTATCAAAAAAAAAAAAAGTATCATGTAATGTTATCATGTAATGCCATAATTATTCTGAACTGAGAGAATGTTAAGAGCGTAAGATATAACTCACTACTAGATTTGTTTCTGCAATTACAGAATACTCTTTGGAACAAGATCACAAACAGGATGAGTGGGTCCCAGACAGGTGTATACTGAAAAACAACGAAAACTCAAAAGCTGTCCTAGACCAGACTTGGGCAACTACATGTTATTTTATGCACTAGTAACAGGTTATCATCCATTGTGTAGACAATCTCACCTTTCCATTCATGTCTCTGGCTGCATCCTTAGCGTCTGCTGGGCTTTCAAAGGTGACAAAAGCAAATCCTCTTGATTTGTTGGTTTCACGGTCTTTCATCAAGAGTACTAAAAAGTAGTTTTCAGAAAAATAAAGTGTTACCCTAGTTCAAATGAAATAACCAAAGTAAATGTGTAAACAGAAAGCTCAGAACTTCTTAGAGGACAAAATACATTATCATGTCAGACGATCAACGCAATCAAATTCATCATAGCTTATATTTTAATTATAATAGCCCAGCCTGTACTGCCAGACAACTCACCTTCCACTATTCGTCCATATTTGCCAAATACTGCTTCAAGAGCTTTCTCATTTGTTTCCGTATTAAGCCCACCAATGAAGAGCTTTCCTGGGCGATCTGCTTCAACCATTTTTTTTTTTTTTTTTTTGCCGGTGACTCTGTTGAAAAGGAATAGTATTACCTCACTGCAAAAAGTTCCTCAAGTTTATTGGACACTTTTACTTTCGCACATTTTTCATATTTTCCACTAAAACCATTGTTCCTTAATAACTAAAGAAAACGATAACGAGCTAAGCCTCAGCCACAGTAGGAAGCAATTTGAATTAAGTAGTTTAGTTAACAGTGCAATTTACATAAAACTGGTTAAAAGGGCCAACTTAACTTTTACCACTACCCTTGATCACCCTTAGCTGTTCTTAGGCAACAGCTGCTTAACATTCGAAAAAGCAACTTTTAGTTCCAGTCCTGTTGCCTTTGAAAGATTCAATTACTCATCACACCCTTCCTAACGATGGGGTTTTAAAAGACTCCCAAGGTCACAGGATAGACACAGGACCTTAACACCAAGCCCTCTTCCAAAGACTCCTCTTTTCCTCATTAGGATTCCCTACTAAATCCAAGGAGAAATGTGAAGTTTGAGCCAAGTTATGCCGCCTCTTCTTCACTGGCCCCCGCCCTACCGAAAATTCTACTGTCCGGCCAAAAAGATAAAAACAAATTGTCAACATCGTTTCCTATTAAGTAACGGAACGCGGACGCACACACTAACACTCGACACTCCGTGACTGCAGCGGAACCTAATTAAAACTCGTCATTAAAAACCGCGTGTAAAAAACAAAATGGCGACACTTGGATTCAACCCAGAACCACCGACACTGGTCAGGGGACTAACTTTTACCACCAACATTGGCTGGGAACATTCAGAGGGCTTCTTCTCCGGGGCCGCCAATGAATACGAAGCCCGCAGCCCGCATGGAAGTCCACATGCCCATCATTAGCGCCAGCGCCATACCAATGCAGGTACCGCGGTGGTGCGATCGCTCCTCGCCCCGCTCCAGCCTACAAAGCCCCGACCTCCGCTACCAACTCCCGCAGACGGCAGCCAAACTTTCTCGAGAGGCATACAACCAAACGGGCCCCCTCATTTGTTTTCCCTCGACCCCCTCAGCTTTATTTAAATAGGTCGGAACCTTTGGGTTCTTAAAATGGCGGCCGCCACCCCCATCTCCAGGGAGATATAATCCCCAGTCCTAACACGGCGAAAGTGTGACGAAAAACGGACTGAGGAAAGGAGACACATACCGGAGGGGTGACAATGGGTTCAAGCTCCAACGAGCTCGCCGATAGGGCTTCCTAGCAGCTCAGCACCAGTGGCGGCTGCCGGGTCCGAGGACCTAACCGCGAAGCCGCTAGCACTACTGCGCAACGAGGGCGAACAAAGGAGACAGCAAACTTTATACTGCCCGGGAACGAGGCTGAAGGACCCGGATGGAAACGGAGCTTAGAATTTGAAACGCAAAGGGAGGGGGGAAGTGGTTCCCAGTCTCCCCATTGGCTGCCTCCTCTGTCATTCACCGTTCTCTCCTCCCTTTTTCCCGGGCCCTCGGTGTTGGGTCGGCGGACCTTTCTAACCGTTTTCCTTACCCCCACCCGTTCTTTACAAACGCGCTTTTTTTGCTTTGCGCTAAAATGGTGCCCTGGCTTCATTTAATAAAGAACTGAAGTTTATTGAGCGTCCTAGTGGGCCGGGCACGGTGCAAAACTTTACTTTTACTTTTCCATTAACTCTTCTAATTGTCAAAATGTTATGAGGGTAGATACTCCTATTGTACCAATTTTGCAGAAACGGAAAACAAAGAAGTTTTGGCAATATATTTTCAAAAATTATCTTTAACAAGTGTTTTTAGTGAGTGTGGGAATTTCTGATAAATACATGTAAATTTCAGATGAGTAAAAAACATACAAAACAGCATGCAGATAGTACATTCATATAGAATAATTACTGAGCACCTTGTAAATGGTGGGCTCTGGGCTAGGCCAGGAGGATACAACCCCAGGGAAAAGACAAGAGTCAGGCCTGTGGATAAGGGTACTGGATTTAAGAAATGAAAATACGAGGCCGGGTGCAGTGGCTCACGCCTGTAATCCCAGCACTTTGGGAGGCCAAGGTCGGTGGATCACGAGGTCAGGAGATCGAGACCATCCTGGCTAACATTGTGAAACCCCGTATCTTTTTAAAAATACAAAAAATTACCCTGGCGTGGTGGCACGCGCCTGTAGTCCCAGCTACTCAGGAGGCTGAGGCAGGAGAATCCGGGAGGCGGAGGTTGCAGTGAGCCAAGACTGCGCCACCGCACTCCAGGCTGGGCAGGCGACAGAGCGAGACTCTGTCTCAAAATAAAAAAGAAAATGCGGGACGCTGATTTATTCTGCGAAGCTGTTAAAAATTTTTAAATAAAAATATGGGACGCGGCCGGGGCGCAGTGGCTCATGCCTGTAATCCTAGTACTTTGGGAGGCCGAGGCGGGCAGATTGCCTGAGCTCAGGGGTTTGAGACCAGACTGGGCAACATGGTGAAACGCCGTCTCTACTAAAATAAAAATAAAAAACAAAAAAATTAGCCGGGCGTGGCGGCGTGTGCCTGTAGTCCCAGCTACTCGGGAGGCTGAGGCAGGAGAATTGCTTGAACCCAGGAGGCGGCGGTTGCAGTGAACCAAGATCATACCACTGCACGCCAGCCTGGCAACAGAGCGAGACTCCATCTGAAAAAAAAAAAAAAAAAAAAAAAAAAAGGGACGCCCAGTTAAGTCTAAATTTCAGATAACGAATACTTTTTTTAGTATAGTATGTCCCAAATTTCATGTTTTAAAAATTCGCTGTTTATCGGAAATTCAAATTTAACTGAGCATTCTATATTTCATCAGCCCATCCTATTCGTTGAGGGGGGAAACTAAAAATTTTAAAAATTTTTTTCTTAAAGAAATTGAATACAATTAACAAAAGAATGGCATGTTGTGATTAATGCCAGGGAGGAAATAAACTAGTTGCTTTGATGGACAATATTAGGGAGAACAACTTTGATTAAAACATCAGGGAAGGTCTATGTGAAGAGGTGACCTTGGAGATCAGAGCTGAAGGAAGAAAAGAAACTAGCTATGGGAACAGCTGAGGGAAAAGCCTTCAGGAAAAGAAGAGAATACTAAGCACAAAGTAGAGAGGAAGAGCTTGGCCTATATCAACGGACAGAAAGAGGGCCAGGTGACAAGAATTTGAGAGGCATGAAATGAGGGAGCCAAGACTGGCAGGACCTTTGAGCCCATTAAATGACTGTAGGGGTAAGTGTGGGAAAAAGGACACTAATAGGGCTGTGGGAGCAGACCAGAAAGAGAGGATGGTGGCTTGAATTAGGGTGGTGGGCAGTGGACACGGGGAGAAAAGAACAATTGTTAGATGAATATGGTCGGTATCGTGTTTGATGGTGCTGTGGTCTAAATGTTTGTGTCCTCCCCCCCAAATTCATATGTTGAAATCCTAATACCCAAGGTGATGGCGTTAGGAGACGGGGATCTGGGGAGAAGATTAGGTCACAAGGGCAGGGTCCTCATGAATGGGATTAACACTTTTACAAAAGAGGCCCCCGTCCACCATGTGAGAACACAGTGAGAAGGTGCCACTTATATGAACCAGAAAACTGGTGGTGGTGGGCCCTCACCAGACACTGAATATGCTGGCGTCTTTATCTTGGACTTCCCAGCCTACAAAAATGTGAGAAATAAGGGCTGGGCGCGGTGGCTCACGCTTGTAATCCCAGCACTTTGGGAGGCCGAGGCGGGCGGATCACGAGATCAGGAGATCAAGACCACGGTGAAACCCCGTCTCTACTAAAAATACAAAAAATTAGCCGGGCATGGTGGCGGGCGCCTGTAGTCCCAGCTACTCGGAGAGGCTGAGGCAGGAGAATGGCGTGAACCCAGGAGGCGGAGCTTGCAGTGAGCCGAGATCGTGCCACTGCACTCCAGCCTGGGCGACAGAGCGAGACTCCGTCTCAAAAAAAAAAAAAAAAATGTGAGAAATAAATTTCTGTTGTTTATAAGCCAGCCAGTTTATGGTATTTTGTTATAGTAGTAGCAGGAATGGACTAAGACAGATGGGAAAGGGGTGGGGAAGAATTGCGGAAAAAGAAAATCATTATGGATGACTCCAAGTATCTGGTATTAGTGGGACAGATGGTAACAGTCATTTACCAAAATGGTTTCAGAGGAGCAAGTTTGGGATATAGGGGCAGAAAAATCTGAAGCTCAGAGCATAGATCTGTGCTAAATTATCATCTCAGAGATGTAATAAAAGCCATCAGAATGGATGAAACCACCAAACAAGAGAGTACAGTGAGAAAAGAAGGCCCAAGATCACATAATATGAGCTATTAAAAAAATACATATGGAGACAAAATAACTGGGAGGAAATATGCCAAAATGTTACCAGTTTATCTTGGAGTGGTAGGATTTATGGACAATTTTCACTTTTCTTCTTCTTCTCCTTTTTTTTTTTTTTTTTTTGAGAAAGAGGTTCGCTCTCATTGCCCAGGCTAGAGTGCACTGGCGTGATCTTGGGTCACTGCAACCTCCGCCTCCCGGGTTCAAGCGATTCTCCTGTCTCCACCTCCTGAGTAGGTAGGATTACAGGCATGTGCCACCGTGCCTGGCTAATTTTGTATTTTTAGTAGAGACAGAGTTTCACCACGTTGGCCAGGCTGGTCTCAAACTCCTGACCTCAGGTGATACGCCCGCCTCGCCCTCCCAAAGTGCTGAGATTACAGGCGTGAGCCACCGTGCTGGGCCTTTTCTTCTTCATAGTTACAATTACCTGCCCATGGTGAATTTTGGTATATGCCAGGCAGGTTGTAGTAAATAATACTCAGGTCATGGGTAAAAGCCCCCAAGGAGCTTCGAAACCAGCTCTGAATTATTAACATTAATAGGGGGAGTAATGCCCAGTAGGACAAGAATATTGGTTCTTGCTTTTTTCTCCCCCAGCCAAATAATAAAAAGTAAGGCAAAAGTCATGTCCATTTGCCTTTTGAATGAGTTCTGTAAATTATAGACTCTGGAGCCATTTGGGAATTGGCAAAAATGACTTAAATACCAGGCTCAGCAAGCAGTACTTGTACTCCCAGAGGTAGCCAGGAGAAATCCCTCACCCTGTGGAAGCAGGCACTCTCTTTCTCTGTCTCAAGTCCAAAGAGAGACTACAGGACTCTCCTCTAGGCTCTGAGTGTAAATCAGGTCTCCTCTAGTCTAGGGCAGAATGGGGCAGGCTTGACAATAGATAACCCTGCCCTCCTGGGTCTCAGAAAGGAAATGTGCATCCCCGTAGACCAGCTCACTTTGGCCTCTGCAGTTCACACCCAGGAATGTGGGGGAGGAGAAGTAGCATGCTGGCGGTGTTGGATGCAAACACCACTCCCAAGGACCAAAAGCGAGTGGGTGGGGCGGGGATGGCTAAGTTAAAGGAATTGTAGGAGGGGATCAGTTGGCCACATCGTCCAGGACAGAGAGGAAAAAGAAGCAGCTCGGGGGGTGGGTGGGGAAGCAAAGTGCTACTGACTAGATTCAGAGGGCAATGGAGAGGGGAGCCTTTTTTTTTTTTTTTTTTACGGTGTTTCACTCTTTTGACCAGGCTGGAGTGAAGTGGCGCAATCTCGGCTCACTGCAACCTCCGCCCCCTGGGTTCAAGCGATTCTCCTGTCTCAGCCTCCCAAGTAGCTGGGATTACAGGTGTCCACCACCACGCCAGGCTAATTTTTGTACTTTTAGTAGAGACAGGGTTTCACCATGTTGGCCAGGCTGGTCTCGAACTCCTGACCTCAGGTGATCCACCCACCTTGGCCTCCCAAAGTGCTGGGATTACAGGCGTGAGCCACTGAGCCCGGCCGAGAGGGGAGCCTTTTTAAGAGGTGGAGTAAGGTAATCAGATTTCATCTTAATGAGATTACTGTGGTTGCAGTCTGGAGACTGTATTGGGGGAGGGAGAGACAGGAAGCAGGGAGACAAATCAGAAGGGTATTGCTGATGTAATGCAGGAGAGGGGGGACGTGGGCGTGCTGAGTGTGAGGGACTCTGGCCAACAGGCAGTTGGATAAGCAGGTCTCACACTGCCCAAAAGTAATTTCCGAATCCCATCCCTCCTCCTCATGGATCTTCTAGATTTT
Source organism: Hylobates moloch (assembly GCF_009828535.3). Taxonomy (NCBI): domain Eukaryota; kingdom Metazoa; phylum Chordata; class Mammalia; order Primates; family Hylobatidae; genus Hylobates; species Hylobates moloch. The sequence goes on from NW_026652282.1 coordinate 117,173,530, forward strand.
TCTCTTTGCCTCTTTCTATTTACTCTTTTATATTGTCATTAAATGTAGTTGCATTTTTCTCTTTGCTATAATTTTTCCTTTGCCTTATTGTTTTGTCTTCAGATGCCATCTCAGTGATCGATGGATACACTGAGTCAAACAATATTACTTCACTACTAGGTAATCTTGGAATATAATCAGTGCTAAATAAATGGCTGAATTGACTTGCAAGTTCTTCTTATTCTTCATGGCACTTAGCATGAGATGGGTGCATAGGAAGTTTTTATTTTATTGTTTTATTTTAATTTAATTTTATTTTATTTTATTTTATTTTTGAGATGGAGTCTCACCCTGTCGCCCAGGCTGAAGTGCAGTGGTGCAATCTCAGCTCACTGCAACCCCCACTTCCTGGGTTCAAGCGATTCTCCTGCCTCAGCCTCCTGAGTAGTTGGGATTACAGGTGTGCACCACCACGTCTGGCTAATTTTTTTGTATTTTTAGTAGAGATGGGGTTTCACCCTGTTGGCCAAGCTGGTCTCAAACTCCTGACCTCAGGTGATCCACCTGCCTCGGCCTCCCAAAGTGCTGGGATTACAGCCGTGAGCCACCGCACTTGGCTGGAATTATTTAACAAATACTGGTGGCCTTGTCTTAAATCCTGATTTAATTACAAGGGGCTCATATTTTATATTAAAAAAGGAAAAACAATAAACAAACCCATACTTTTACAAGTTGCAACCAATTAAATTTAAGAAATAACCTTTCAGGCCGGGCACAGTGGCTCACGCCTGTAATCCCAGCACTTTGGGAGGCTGAGGTGGGCGGATCACGAGGTCAGGAGATCGAGACCATCCTGGCTAACACGGTGAAAACCTGTCTCTACTAAAAATACAAAAAATTAGCTGGGCGTGGTGGCGGGTGCCTGTAGTCCCAGCTACTCAGGAGGCTGAGGCAGGAGAATGGCGTGAACCTGGGAGGCGGAGCTTGCAGTGAGCCGAGATCGCACCACTGCACTACAGCCTGGGCCACAGAGCGAGACTCCATCTCAAAAAAAAAAAAAAAAAAGAGAAAAGAAAAAAGAAATAACCTTTCAGTCATCAAACTAGGAATCACTCTGGGATGGGTAAACTGAAGTTCTCCTGTCAGGCTTGCATTTTTACAGGAAGGGCATTTGTAATGTCACTTTGTTTCCAGTTATGCTTGTTCTCCAAACTACAGAAAGATAACCCTGCCACATGTTAAAAAAAAAAAAAAAAGTCTGTTATCTTGTGCAAAGCAGGAAGGAAGAAGGGAAGGAAGAAGTAGATGTGATTAAAAATTGGGAAACTTTCCAAACCACTTTAAGTAGCCACCATCCAGAAGATAGCCTACTTAGCTTAGCTACAAAGAGCAAGAAATAAAAACTTTTTAACCAACATATGGCTCTGGTATCTATCTTGGAACTGACTAAATAAAGATAAAATTCTACTGTATCTTTCTCCACAATGAAGGAGATGATGCATTTTAACCAAACTTCATATCCAATTAAAAGGAACAAAAGTATGCCTTAAGAAACATTTGAGCCAGGCATGGTGGCTCATGCCCGTAATCCCAGCACTTTGGGAGGGCAAGGCAGGTGGATTGCTTGAGGTCAGTAGTTTGAGACCAGCCTGGCCAATATGGTGAAATCCCCTCTCTACTAAAAATACAAAAATTAGCGGGGGGTGGTGGCACGCGCCTGTAGTCTCAGCTACTTGGGAGGCTGAGGCATGAGAATCGCTTGAACCCAGGAGGCAGAGGTTGCAGTCAGCTGAGATCGTGCCACTGCACTCCAGCCTGGGTGACAGGGCAAGACTCTGTCTGAAAAAAAGACCAGGTGTGGTGGCTCATGCCTGTAATCCCAGCACTTTGGGAGGCTGAGGTGGGCAGATCACCTGAGGTCAGGAGTTCAAGACCAGCCTGACCAACATGGAGAAACCCCATCTCTACTAAAAATACAAAATTAGCTGGGCATGGTGGCGCATGCCTGAAATCCCAGCTACTCAGGAGGCTGAGGCAGGAGAATCGCTTGAACCCGGGAGGCAGAGGTTGTGGTGAGCCAAGATCGCACCACTGCACTCCAGCCTGGGCAACAAGAGCAAAACACCATCTCAAAAATAAAAATAAAAATAAAAAATAAAAAAAAAGAAGAAACATTTTATGGGGAGGGGGTGCGATGAATTGTTTAATAAATTGTGTCAAGACAATTAGAGAGCCATTTGAAGGGAAAATATCTGGATCCATGCCACACTTTTTAACTCCAAAATAAATTTCAGCTCAAAGATTTAAATGTAAACAATAAAACCATTGAAGACTAGAAAAAAATGGGTAGATGTTTTTATAATCTTGTCATGAAGACGATTTATACATTTATTCATTCTTATAGCACATATTTTTTCAATGCCTACTATGTGCCAGCACTGTTTTAGGTGCTGGGAATACATCAGTGAACAAAAAGACAACAATCCCTGCTTGCCTGGTGCAAACATTTTATTGAAGGGGTGCTATGGTTTAAATGTTTGTATGCTCCCCAAATTAATATATATTTTTTGTTTTTTGTTTTTTTGAGACGGAGTCTCGGTCTGTCGTTCAGGCTGAAATGCAATGGTGTGATCTTGGCGCACTGCAACCTCTGCCTCCTGGCTTCAAGCGACTCTCCTGCCTCAGCCTCCAGAGTAGCTGGGATTACAGGCATGAACCACCACACCCAGCGATTTTTTGTATTTTTAGTAGAGATGGGGTTTCATGATATTGGCCAGGCTGGTCTCTCAAACTCCTGTCCTCAGGTGATCCGCCCACCTCAGCCTCCCAAAGTGCTGAGATTACAGGCATGAGCTACTGCACCCAGCCTCTTCTTCCTTTTTTTTCTTTTCCTAAGAGACTGGGTCTCACTCTGTCGCCCAAGCTGGAGTGCGGTGGTGTGATCCTAGTGCGGCCTCCAACTTCTGGGCTTAAGAGATCTTCCTGCCTCAGCCTCTGGAATAGCTGGGACTACAGGCACTGATCACTACACCCAGCTAAAATTCATATATTGAACTCCTAACCTCCAAGGTGATGGTATTAGGAGGTGGGGCCTTTGGGAAGTGATTAGGTCAGGAGGGCAGGTGGAGCCATCATGAATGGAATTAGTGCCTTTATGTAAAAGACCCCAGAGTGACCCTCACCCCTTTCTCCTTGTGAGTACACACGGAGAAGTCAGCAGTCAGCAACTGTTCCTTGGCGAACAGGTATATACAAACCCACCCCCAAAACCTGAGCAAGGTGAGAGGCCAAAGAAATGGCAAATCCAGGCCAGGCGCGGTGATGGCTCACACCTGTAATCCCAGCACTTTGGGAGGCCAAGGCGGGCAGATCACGAGGTCAGGAGTTCGAGACCATCCTGACTAACACGGTGAAACCCTGTCTCGACTAAAAATACAAAAATCTAGCCGGGCATGGTGGCGGGCGCCTGTAGTCCCAGCTACTCAGGAGGCTGAGGCAGGAGAATGGCGTGAGCCCAGGAGGCAGAGCTTGCAGTGAGCTGAGATCGCGCCACTGCACTCCAGCTTGGGCGACAGAGCGAGACTCCATCCGAAAGAAAGAAAGAGAGAGAGAGAGACAGAGGGAGAGAGGGAGAGATAGAGAGAGAGAGAGAGAGAGAGAGAGGAAGAAAGAAAGAAAGGAAGAAAGGAAGGAATAGCAAATCCAGTTTGTCAGAAAGAAAATATTTAGGACGGGCGTGGTGGCTCACACCTGTGAGCACTTTGGGAAGCCGAGGCAGGCAGATCACCTGAGGTTGGGAGTTCAAGACCAGCCTGGCTAACATGATGAAACCCTGTCTCTACTAAAAATACAAAATTAGCTGGGCATGGTGGTGTGTGCCTGTAATCCCAGCTACTTAGGAGGCTGAGGTGGGAGAATCGCTTGAACCTGGGAGGTGGAGGTTGCAGTGAGCCAGGATCATGCCACTGCACTCCAGCCTGGGTGACAAATTGAGAATCCGTCTCCAAAAAAAAAAAAAAGAAAGAAAGAAAGAAAGAAAATATTTAATAGGGACTTACAAACAAAAGCAATGCTTATGGCAGCCATGAGATGGTGGATCGGTGCACCCACTCTCCAGAAAATATCCTTATTAAGCAAGCTTTTAGGGTAAAGCAGGTGCAACTGGTTATATCTCAGACTGTCTTGCCAAAACTCATGACCGCTGGGGAAATTAGATAAGCGTCTTTATGAGGAGTTATTTATGCTTCAGGCATTGTTCTAAGACCTTGCTGCAGAACAACACTTTGGTATGCAGGGGTCAAACATCAAGTCATTAAAACAACAACAACAACGTATCAGTCGCATGGCAGTTTCACTTCCAAGATGGCATCACTCTTGCCATGCAACAGGCTCTTTTCCTAAAGCAACCCAGAAGAGGGTCCTCACCAGAACCCAGCCATGCTGGCATTCCGATCTTGGGCTTCTAGCCTCCAGAAATGTGAGAAGTAACTTTTTTTTTTTTTTTTTTTGAGACGGAGTTTCGCTCTTGTTGCCCAGGCTGGAGTGCAATGGCGCCATCTCGGCTCACTGCAACCTCCGCCTCCTGGGTTCAAGCAATTCTCTTGCCTCAGCCTCCCGAGTAGCTGGGATTACAGGCATATGCCAGCATGCCCAGCTGATTTTGTATTTTTAGTAGAGACGGGGGTTTCTCCATGTTGGTTAGGCTGGTCTCGAACTCCAGACCTCAGCTGATCTGCCTGCCTTGGCCTCCCAAAGTGCTTGGATTACAGGCGTGAGCCACTGTGCCCAGCCAAGAAGTAACTTTTTATTGACCCAGTCTATGGTAATTCGTTATAGCAGCCTGAACGGACTGAGAGAGGATATAGAATATAAACAGCAAGCCAAATAGATAAATAAATTAGAAATATGTTTGAATGTGAAAAGTGCTATGAAAGAAATAGAGCATAGCGGCGTCGGGGGGCGGGGCGGGGTGCAGGGTAGTAAGAAGTACGAGTGGAAGAGTACAAATCTGAAACGGTTGGCCTCACTAAGAAAGTGACATTGGGCTGGGTGCGGTGGCTCACGCTTGTAATCCCAGCAATTTGGGAGGCTGAGGTGGGCAGATCACTTGAGGCCAGGAGTTTGAGACCAGCCTGGCTAACATGGCAAAACCCCGTCTCTACTAAAAATACAAAAATTAGCCGGGCGTGGTGGTGACCGCCTGTAATCCCAGCTACTCGGGAGACTGAGGTAGGAGAATCGCTTGAACCTGGGAGGCAGAGGCTTCAGTGAGCTGAGTTCGCACCACCGCACTCCAGCCTGGGCGACAGAGAAGGACTCTGTCTCAAAGAACCCACACACAAGGCCGGGCGCGGTGGCTCACACCTCTAATCCCAGCACTTTGGGAGGCCAAGGTGGGCTGATCATGAGGTCAGGAGATCAGGACCATCCTTGCTAACACGCTGAAACCTCGTCTCTACTAAAATACAAAAAAAAAAAAAAAAAAATTGCCAGGTGGGGTGGCACCTGCCTGTAGTCCCAGCTGCTTGGGAGGCTGAGGCAGGAGAATCTCTTGAACCCAGGAGGCAGAGGTTGCACTGAGCCGAGATTGCACCACTGTACCCCAGCCTGGGCGACAGAGCGAGACTTCATCTCAAAAAACAAAAAAACAAAAAAGTCACACACGCTTGAAAGAGGTGACGTTGAAGCAAACACAAAGGAGGACGTAAACACGTAGATATCCAGGAGAAGAGCATGCTGGGAAGACTGAAATATACCTACCATGTTCTAAGAACAATAAGGAGGTCAGTATGGCTAAAACTGAGTGGGAGAATACAAGAGTAGTAGGAGATGAGGCTGATAAGTAGCACAGGAGCCAAATCATGTAGGTTCATGTAGGCCATGGTCGACTTTGGCTTTTACTGTGTGTGAAATGGGAAGTCACTGGAGGGCTTAGAGCAGAGGAGTGATGTATCTTACTTACATTGCAACAGGATCACGTTGGCTGCTGTGTTGAGAATACACTGTAGGGAGCAAGGGTGAAAGCAGGGAGACCAGTTAGGAGACTTCTATAAATAGTGCCTTGGATCAAAGTGGTAGCAGTGGAGATGGTAAGAAGTAATTGGCTTCTGAATATATTTTGAAGGTAGAACCAAAAGGATTTCCTTACATAAAATCCAGATGGCATGAAAGAAAAGACTGACTCATTTGACAATAAAAGCATTCATTCATTCTCAAGCTGCTTTGATGGTTCATTCTTCTGTAGTGGATCTTTAAATGTTAGAGTTTCTCCAGCTTTGTCACTAGACCCTCTTGTCTTTTCATTCTGTCGTTACTCCTTAGGCAATTTCATCCATTCCCAGGGTGTTAATTACAATAAATATCCCTAAGACTCTCAGATTTATATTTCTATGCCAAATCTTAGTCTTGAGCTCCCCAACTTGCATATCCAACTTCCCACTTGACATTATCACTTGGCTGCCTTAAATTCATTCACTCATTCCCTTGATGAATATTTATTGTGTACCAAATATGTGTAGACACTATAGTATGGGCTGGTATACAATGGTGAATGAATAAAACAGACTTGGCCCCCTGCTCTCATGAAGCTTCCAGTCTAGTGAGGATGGGGGTAGGGGGTGGTGAGAAAATAAACAAGAAAACAAACAAAAAGTGAAAGCTGCTATAAAAAACCAAGTTGCAGTAATACAGAATAAAAAGTATGTATGTGCAGGGAGAGGAAATCTACTTAGAATAGTCAGAGAAAAGCTCTCTAAAGAAGTTTCATGGAAGCTGAGAGTTCAAGGATGAGAAAAAACCACCCATGAGAAGAACTGTAGAAAGAACAGTGTAGACAACAGCAACAGCATATGCAAAGGCTCTGTTGAGGAAAATAATTTCATGTATTTGAAGAACTGAAATGAAGCCACTATGGCTGGAAAATAGTAATCAAGGAATAACAGTGATAAATGATTAAGCTGGAGGGTTAGGAAAGTGTCAGATCATCCAGAACCTTGTAAATCATGGCTGGGAGTTTGGGCTAAGAATGAGAAGCCGTTGAAGGGCTTTAATCCAGGAAAATAATTTGAGCTGATTTGTGGGTTTTTTGGTTTTTTTTTGAGACGATGTCTCACTCTGTCGCCCAGGCTGGAGTGCAATGGCGCTATCTCAGTTCACTGCAACCTCCGCCTCCTGGGCTCAAGTGATTCTCCTGCCTCAGACTCCCTAGTAGCTGAGATTACAGGCGCATGCCACCATGCCCAGCTAATTTTTGTATTTTTAGTAGAGACGGGGTTTCACCATGTTGGCCAGGCTGGTCTAGAACTACTGACCTCAGGTGATCCATCCACTTAGACCTCCCAAAGTGCTGGGATTACAGGCGCCAGCCGCCGCACCCAGCCTGATTTATGTTTTTGAAAGATCACTCTGGCAGCTGTGTGGAGACTGAGTTACAAGGGGCCAAGTGTGGAAGCTAGAAAACCACTTAGGAGTTAAAGGCAGTATTTTGAGTGAGAAATGACGTGACTCAGACTAGGTTAGTGGTCATGGAGATGGAGAGAAGTAGATAGATCAGAAATATATTTAGGAAGTTGAAACAATGCACACTAGCCTAGCTAAGAACATGGACTCTGGTGATTAACGGCCTGGCTTGAAGCACAGCTCTGCCACTTCCTAGCTGTGTGAATTTGGGCAAATCCATAATCTCTCTCTGCCTCAGTCTCCTCATTTACAAAATGGGGATAGTCATATTTATAGGAAGTGTGAGGATTAATATTCACAAAGCATTTAGAACCATTCCTAGAGCACAGAAGCACTATATTAATTGTTAGCTATCAATAATGATAGTGGATGGCTGGGTGTGGTGGCTCATGCCTGTACCCATCACTTTGGGAGGCCAAGGTGGGAGGATTGTTTGCGCCCAGGAGTTCAACACTAGCCTGGGCAACATAGCAAGACCCCATCTTATTTAATTATTAATAAAAAATGATAGTGGATTGACTGTGGGGAATGAGGGAGGAACCAAAGGTGATTCCAGGTTTTGGCATGAGTTACTGGATGTTTTTTTGAGATGCTAGGGTGACAAAACCTGAGTCTTGGTGGAAGCCACTAATTTGTTGTCTACATCAACTGGAAAAAGTCACAGATTTTCAATGGAGTAGATTGAGTCTATTATAAAATTCATGATCACAGATGTCAAATGACAGATCCATATATCACCTAACAATTCTACTTTACATCTTTGGTCAATTCACTTTCCTACCTTCTGCAATCATTTTTCTTAAACCTATTCCATTTTTCTGTAACCTTCTACTCCAGCACCAAGTCCCCCCTGCACTCACACTTTTAATATTTGACCCAAACTCCTATTTTACAGAGAAAATAGAAGCCATCTGATAGGAACTCCCTTATCTTCTGGTTACCAAACATACATATCTACCCATTTCTGTACCCATCCTATCTTCTTTTCCTCCTGCTACACAGAATAGTGATTCCCAAAGTGTTGTTAGTTCCCCCAGAATAGCAGCATTAGCACCGCCTGGGAAGAAGTTAGAAATGCAGATTTGCAGCCTCATCCCAAACCTACAGAATCACAAACTCTGGGGTAGGGTGAAGGAAGGGGCAGCATTCTATGCTTTAACAATCCCTCCAGGAAAATTCTGATGCACTCAGGTTAGAGAACCACTGCAATAGAAAAAAATAATACCTCCTTTCATTTAAGGCCTACCCTTCTACTTGTGCTTCAGATAATGTTCTCCCTGTCTTTTTTTTTTTTTTTAAGACGGAGTCTCACCCTGTTGCCCTGGCTGGAGTGCAATGGTTTGATCTCGGCTCACTGCAACCTCTGCCTCCTGGGTTCAAGCAATTCCCTCGCCTCAGTCTCCTGAGTAGCTGTGATTACAACCACCCACCATCATGCCTGGCTAATTTTTGTATTTTTGTAAAGATGAGAGTTCACCATGTTGGCCAGGCTGGTCTTGAACTCCTGACCTCAAGTGATCCACCCGCCTCGGCCTCCCAAAGTGCTGGGATTACAGGCGTGAGCCACCACGCCTGGCCGTGTCTTCTTAAGAATTTTATATCATTGTTCGTTTTTCCCTCCTGTGTATTCAACCACTTCTTCTCAACTGGAACTTTCTTGTGTACATAAACATGCTCAAACCTTTCTCATATACAAAAACTCCTCTCTTAATGGTTCATCTCCTTCTAGTTACCTCATGATAGTTTCCCTCTCCTCCACAGCCAAACATCTTAAAAGAGTTGTCAGCATAAGAAATAAAGGAAATCCTGCAGTATATGACAGCATGGGTGAATTGACATTATGCTAAATGACATAAGCCAGTCACAGAAGGACAAATACTGCATGATTCTGAGAGGTGACAGCGTGCTGGCAGTCCTCACAGCCCTCTCTCGCTCTCGGCGCCTCCTCTGCCTGGGCTCCCACTTTAGCGGCACTTGAGGAGCCCTTCAGCCCACCGCTGCACTGTGGGAGCCCCTTTCTGGGCTGGTCAAGGCAGGAGCCGGCTCCCTCAGCTTGCAGGGAGGTGTGGAGGGAGAGGCGCCAGCGGGAACAGGGGCTGCGTGTGGTGCGGCGCTTGCGGGCCAGCTGGAGTTCCGGGCAGGCGTGGGCTTGGCGGGCCCTGCACTCGGAGCAGCCGGCCGGCCCTGCCGGCCCCGGGCAATGAGGGACTTAGCACCCGGGTCAGCGGCTGCGGAGGGTGTACTGGGTCCCCCAGCAGTGCCAGCCCACTGGCGCTGTGCTCGATTTCTCACCGGACCTTGGCTGCCTTCCCGCAGGGCAGGGCCCGGGACCTGCAGCCTACCATGCCTGGGCCTCCCACCCCCTCCATGGGCTCCTGTGCGGCCCGAGCCTCCCCGACGAGCGCCACCCCCTGCTCCACGGCGCCCAGTCCCATCAACCACCCAAGGGCTGAGGAGTGCAGGCACACGGCGCGGGACTGGCAGGCAGCTCCACCTGCAGCCCCAGTGCAGGATCCACTGGATGAAGCCAGCTGGGCTCCTGAGTCTGGTGGAGATGTGGAGAACCTTTATGTCTAGCTCAGGGATTGTAAATACACCAATCAGCACCCTGTGTCTAGCTCGAGGTTTGTGAATGCACCAATTGACACTCTGTATCTAGCTGCTCTGGTGGGGCCTTGGAGAACCTTTATGTCTAGCTCAAGGATTGTAAATACACCAATCGGCACTCTGTATCTAGCTCAAGGTTTGTGAACACACCAATCAGCGCCCTGTGTCTAGCTCAGGGTTTGTGAATGCACCAATCGACACTCTGTATCTAGCTGCTCTGGTGGGGCCTTGGAAAACCTTTGTGTCGATACTGTGTATCTAACTGATCTGATGGGGACGTGGAGAACCTTTAGGGATTGTAAAGGCACCAATCAGCACCCTGTCAAAACAGACCACTCGGCTCTACCAATCAGCGGGATGTGGGTGGGGCCAGATAAGAGAATAAAAGCAGGCTGCCCGAGCCAGCAGTGGCAACTCGCTCGGGTCCCCTTCCACACCGTGGAAGCTTTGTTCTTTCGCTCTTTGCATTAAATCTTGCTACTGCTCACTCTTTGGGTCCACGCTGCTTTTATGAGCTGTAACACTCACTGCAAAGGTCTGCAGCTTCACTCCTGAAGCCAGCGAGCCCACGAGCCCACTGGGAGGAACAAACAACTCCAGATGTGCCACCTTAAGAGCTGTAACACTCATTGCGAAGGTCTGCAGCTTCACTCCTGAGCCAGCGAGACCACGAACCCACCAGAAGGAAGAAACTCCGAACACATCTGAACATCAGAAGGAACAAACTCTGGACACGCCGCCTTTAAGAACTGTAACACTCACTGCGAGGGTCCGCAGCTTCATTCTTGAAGTCAGTGAGACCAAGAACCCACCAATTCCAGACATGATTCCACTTGTATGAAGTAGCTAAAATAGTCAAACTCATAAAAGCAAAGAATAGAATGCTGGTTGCCAGGGACTAGGGAGGGGAGGAAATGTGGAGTTGCTAATCAATGTGCATTAAATTTCAATTATGCAAGATGAGTAAGTTCTAGATATCTGCTATAAAACATTTTGCTTATACATAATACTGGGCTGGCCATGGTGGTTCACGCCTGTGATCCCAGCACTTTGGGAGGCCAAGGTGGGCGGATCACTTGAGGTCACGAGTTCAAGACCAGCCTGATCAACATGGTGGAACCCCATCTCTACTAAAAAAAAAAAATACAAAAATTGGCCAGGTGTGGTGGCGTGCACCTGTAGTCCCAGCTACTCGGGAGGCTGACCCACAAGAATGGCTTGGACCTGGGAGGCAGAGGTTGCAGTGAGCTGAGATTGCACCACTGCACTCCAGCCTGGGTGACAGAATGAAACTCCATTTCAATCAATCAATTAATCAATCAATCAAACATAAAAAGTGCAAATAGCATCTATTAAATTTTTTTTATTTATTTTTTAGATACAGGGTCCCACTAATTTGCCCAGGCTGCCTCAAACTCCTGGGCTCAAGCAATCCATCTGCCTCAACCTCCTGAGTAGCTGGGCCTAAAGACATGCTCCACTGCACCTAGCTGCCTATTAGAATTTTTTTTTTTTTTTTTGAGATGGAGTTTCCCTCTTGTTGCCCAGGCTGGAGTGCAATGGCGCGATCTCGGCTCACTGCAGCCTCTATCTCCCGGGTTCAAGTGATTCTCCTGCCTCAGCCTTCGGAGTAACTGGGATTACAGGCGCATGCCACCATGCCCGGCTAATTTTTCATTTTTAGTAGAGACAGGGTTTCACCATGTTGGTCAGGCTGGTCTAGAACTCCTGACCTCAGGTGATCTGCCTGCCTCAGCCTCCCAAAGTGCTAGGATTACAGGCGTGAGCCACCATGCCCTGTCTGTCCATTAGAATTTTAAATAAGCATACCCTTTTTGTTGTCTACCCTAGAGAAGAACCATCATACAGGCCCAGGGCAGCATGTATGAGGCCATTTTTTTTTTTTTTTTTTTTTTTGCAGAATTGTTAGTGACTGGGGAAAAAACGAAAACTTAAATGACCATCAGTAGAGGAATGGCCAAATAAATTATGATATACTCATAATATATAATATCAAGTATCTGTTAAAATAATGCCATAGTTTATTCTATACATCATGTTATACTATACATAATGTGTATATGTAAAACATATATATAAGTATATTTAAAATTATATATGATGATAATGTATTACTACTTAGAAAAAAACAGGAAGGATACACACCAAACAAATAACAAGGATTACCCCTGAAAGGTGGGGGAGAAGACGAGATTGGTGGCAGTGGTTAAAGGGGATTTTAGTCTTCTCTGTAATATATCAATTTTTAATTTTATTTTATTAATTAATTTATTTTTGAGGCAGGGTCTTGCTCTGTCATGCCACCATGCCCAGCTATTTGTTTTTGTTTTTGTTTTTGAGACGGAGTCCCACTGTCGCCCAGGCTGCAGTGCAGTGGCGCGATCTCGGCTCACTGCAGGCTCCGCCCCCCGGGGTTCACGCCATTCTCCTGCCTCAGCCTCCCGAGTAGCTGGGATTACAAGCGCCCGCCACCTGGCCTGGCTAATTTTTTGTATTTTTAGTAGAGACGGGGTTTCACCGTGTTAGCCAGGATGGTCTCGATCTCCTGACCTCGTGATCCACCCACCTCGGCCTCCCAAAGTGCTGGGATTACAGGCATGAGCCACCGCGCCCGGCCTTGTTTCTGTTTTTGTTTTTGTTTGTAGAGACAGGGTCTCGCTACGGTGCTCAGGTTGATCTTGAACTCCTGTCCTCAAGTGATCTTCCCATCTTAGCCTCCTCAAATGTTGAGATTACAGGCATGAGCCATTGCACCCCCTTGCCTGTTTCAATTTTTAAAAAGAAGAATATATATACATACATATATATATATGTAGTACTTATGTTATTAAAAACAAATCGAATGAAAGAAAGGGTTGTCTATACCAACTAACTCCATTTTATCACCTCTCACTCAATTCTCAACCTACTCCAATTTGGCTTTTATTCTGATCACTTCTCGCAAATAGCTCTCTTTCATGTCACCAATGACATTCGCATCACCAAATTAAAAAAAAAATTATCATAAGAAAATTAGCCAGGCGTGGTGGCACGTGCCTGTGGTCCCAGCTACTTGAGAGGCTGAGGTGGGAGGATTGTTTGAGCCAGGGAGGTTGACGCTGCAGAGAGCCCTGATCCTGCCACTGCACTCCAGCCTGGGTAACAGAGACCCTGTCTCAAAAAAAAAAAAAGAAAAAAAGGAAAAAGAACTGGTCCTACCGGATTACGGCCACCCACTCTCATGACCTCATTTTAACCTAATTACCTCTTTAAAGACTCTGTCTCCAAATAGAGTCACATTCTGAGGTTCTGGGGGTTAGGACTTCAATATATAAATTTTGGGGCAGGGTGACACATTTCAGCGCATACCATGAAGTAACTACAAATAGCCTTTCTGCTGGTCCTTCCACATCTGGTTTGGCCCCTCTGTTATCACATCTTCATGAAGTAGTGAGAGGAGCTGATAATGTCACTGGCCCTCCTCCACAACATGCACGTACACTCACATAGTTATAATTCTCCAGTGACTTTCCAATGTGTTTAGGAAAAAGCCTTCCTTTTTTTTTTTTTATAGGGTCAACAAGACCATAGTAGTCTGACTTCTGCTGATGCACCTGTTTCCTTGCCTAAAACACTTCCCCTCTAACCCAACTGGTCCCCTAACCTAATAATTTCACTTATTCTTTGAAATCTGGATTACTGCCCCTTCCATTGAGTCAATTCTTTGTTTTTAAAATTGCCTTTATTAAAGTATATTTTACATATAAAACTCACCCATCTTAGGTGTACAATTCAATTATTTTCAGCAACTTTACTAAGTGGCACAGTCATCATGAAAAATCAGCTCTAAGACATTAGTAGCCCCCAATTATTAAGGGTGCAAAAGTAATTGCAGGCTGGGCATGGTGCCTCACGTCTGTAATCCCAGCACTTTGGAAGGCCAGGGTGGGTGGATCACCTGAGGTCAGGAATTTGAGACCAGCCCGGCGAACATGGTGAAACCTCATCTCTACTAAAAATACAAAAATCAGCCGGGCATGGTGGCACATGCCCGTGATCCCAGCTACTCTGGAGGCCGAGGTAGGAGAATTGCTTGAACCTTGGAGGCGGAGGTTGCAGGGAGCTGATTTGGGCCAATGCACTCCAGCCTGGATGACAGAGCAAGACTCTGTCTCAAAAAAAAAAAAGAAAGAAAAAAAAAATTAATTGCAATTTAGCCATTGAAAGTAATGGCAGCCAGGCTTGGTGGCTCATGTCTCTAATCCCGGAATTTTGAGAGGCCAAGGCGGGTGGATGACTTCAGGTCAGGAGTTGAGACCAGCCTGACCAACATGGTAAAACCCTGTCTGTACTAAAAATACAAAAATTAGCTGGCTGTGGTGACACATGTCTATACCACCAGCTACTTGGGAGGCTAAGGCACGAGAATTTCTTCAACCCTGGAGAGAGAGGTTGCAGTGAGTGAGATCATGCCACTGCACTCCAGCCTCTGCAACAGAGCAAGACTCCATCTCAAAAAAGAAAGTAATGGCAACAACTGCAATTATTTTTGCACTAACGTAATAAGTGATGCCTCATGCCTATTTTCAGTTAACCCTGTCCCCAACTCCAGTGCCAGGCAACTGCCAATCTACTTTCTGTCTATAAATTTACCTTTACTGGACATTTTATTTTATTTTATTGAGACAGGGTCTTGCAATTTTGCCCAGGCTGACCTCTAACTCCTGGGCTCAAGAGATCTTCCTACCGCAGCCTGCTGAGTAGCTGGAACTGTAAGTATGCACCACCACACATGCTTTTGGACATTTTTATTTTTATTTTTATTTTTATTATTTTTGGGGGGGGCAGAGTTTTGCTCTTGTTGCCCAGGCTGGAGTGCGATGGCATGATCTCTGCTCACTGCAACCTCTGCCTCCCGGGTTCAAGCAATTCTCCTGCCTCATCCTCCCAAGTAGCTGAGATTACAGGCGCCTACGGTGTCTGGAATTGGTGGGTTCTTGGTCTCACTGACTTCAAGAGTGAAGCCGCAGACCCTCGCGGTGAGTGTTACAGTTCTTAAGGCGGCGCGTCTGGAGTTGTTCGTTCCTCCCGGTGGGCTCGTGGTCTCGCTGGCTTCAGGAGTGAAGCCGCAGACCTTCGCAGTGAGTGTTACAGCTCATAAAAGCAGTGTGGACCCAAAGAGCGAGCAGTAGCAAGATTTATTGCAAAGAGCAAAAGAACATAGCTTCCACAGTGTGGAAGTGGACCCGAGCGGGTTGCCACTGCTGGCTGGGGCAGCCTGCTTTTATTCTCTTATCTGGCCCCACCCACGTCCTGCTGATTGGTAGAGCCGAGTGGTCTGTTCTGACAGGGCGCTGATTGGTGCGTTTACCATCCCTGAGCTAGACATAAAAGTTCTCCACGTCCCTATCAGATCAGTTAGATACAGAGTATCCACACAAAGGTTCTCTAAGGCCCCACCAGAGCAGCTAGATACAGAGTGTCGATTGGTGCACTCACAAACCTTAAGCTAGATACAGAGTGCCGATTGGTGTATTTACAATCCCTGAGCTAGACATAAAGGTTTTCCAAGGCCCCCCCATAGTAGCTAGATACAGAGTGTCAATTGGTGCATTCACAGACCCTGAGCTAGACACAGGGTGCCGATTGGTGTATTTACAATCCCTGAGCTAGGCATAAAGTTTCTCCACATCCCCACCAGACTCAGGAGCCCAGCTGGCTTCACCCAGTGGATCCTGCACCGGGGCTGCAGGTGGAGTTGCCTGCCAATCCCACGCTGTGCGCTCGCACTCCTCAGCCCTTGGGTGGTCGATAGGACTGGGCGCCGTGGAGCAGGGGGTGGCGCTCGTTGGGGAGGCTCGGGCCACACAGGAGCCCATGGAGGGGATGGGAGGCTCAGGCATGGTGGGCTGCGGGTCCCGAGCCCTGCCCCGAGGGAAGGCAGCTAAGGTCGGGTGAGAAATCAAGCGCAGTGCCGGTGGGTCGGCACTGCTGGGGTACCCAGTACACCCTCCGCAGCCACTGGCCTGGGTGCTAAGCCCCTCACTGCCTAGGGCTGGCAGGGCCGGCCGGTTGCTCCGAGTGAGGGGCCCGCCAAGCCCACGCCCACCCGGAACTCCAGCCGGCCCGCAAGTGCCGGGCACAGCCCCTGTTCCCGCTGGCGCCTCTCCCTCCACACCTCCCTGCAAGCTGAGGGAGCCGGCTCCCGCCTTGGCCAGCCCAGAAAGGGGCTCCCACAGTGCAGCAGTGGGCTGAAGGGCTCAAGTGCCGCCAAAGTGGGAGCCCAGGCAGAGGAGGCGCCGAGAGCAAGCGAGGGCTGTGAGGACTGCCATCACACTGTCACCTCTCACTTCATCAGGTTGATGAAGTTTCCTTCTATTCCGTGTTTGTTAATCGTCTTTATCAGAAATGAGTGGAGGCATCTTAGACAAATTCTTTCATCAAATCCTTTCAATAATCTTATGCCAGCATGGGCAAAATAGGGAGACCTCATCTCTACAAAAGTATTTTAAAATTAGGCCAGGCGCGGTGGCTCACGCCTGTAATCCCACCACTTGGGAGGCCGAGGCAGGTGGATCACCTGAGGTCAGGAGTTTGAGACCAGCCTGACCAATATGGTGAAAATCCATTCTTACTAAAAATACAAAAATTAGCCAGGCATGGTGGCGTGAGCCTGTAGTCCCAGCTACTTGGGAGGCTGAGACAGGAGAATCACTTGAACCCGGGAGGTGGAGGTTGCAGTGAGCCGAGATCATGCCACTGCACTCCAGCCTGGGTAATAGAGCAAGACTCCGTCTCAAAAAAAAAAAAAAAAACATTAACATGCATTCATTATTTGCATGACAGTTATGATTTATCTTTCTTTGAAAACTATCTTTTAACAGTGGCAAGGATAGGACAGCAGGAAGCCAGAGATGAAAGTAAAATGACACAGTTAAAAGTTTAGACATGAGTGGCCCTCATGCCAAGATGTCCCACGCTTGGGTCCCCAGCCTTGCACCCACCTTGCTGCTCAGCCTGCTGGCTGACCCCCAAAAGGCTGCAGCCAAATGTGGTCTCTCCTTCACTTGCTCCAAAGGATTCAAATGCTGTGGCGACAGCTGCTGCCAGGAGAACGAGTTCTTCTCCGGCCCCTTGAGGTTATTCTGAAGTCCACCCTGGGCCTAACCCCCATAGAGCCACCCCCTCCCTGTAGCTTCAGCCCTGAAGAACATACTGGGGAACAGAAGGGCATTGACAATCCACCCTTCTGAGTCACCTCCTGCCTGGAATCTTGTCACCAGGAACCTCCTCCTCAGTGCCTCCTGGATCAAGCTAGAGACTGCTGGCACCCCGGGAGTGTCCCTCCCCATCCTGCCATGTCTCTGTTCATTCTCGGATTTAACTTATTGCTTTTTCTGCCCCTGTTCCACCCCAGCTGCCTCTCTTGTCTTGTGGGTTGGGCTGGAGTGACAGTATCTGTGCCCCCCCACAAGCCCAAGTGAGAGGCTGCCCGAAGGAAAATGCGAACCATTGGAGGTGCCCAACAGCAGAATGGGCTACTCTGAGGGGTAGTAACAGCCCCATTTCAGGAAGTATGCAAATCTTGACTGAACAGCCAACTCTGAGATTTTATCAGGGCACTTCTGTACTTGTGGGAGATTGGAGTGGATGAGCTCTGAGCCACCTTCCGGTCCTACCTGAATAGAGAAGAACTCACTGTAACCCCTGCAACACACGATAAACACACATCCTCACTGAAAAAAAAAATAAATAAATGTTTAGACACTGGGATAAATGTAGGTAGGTTTAAGGAGAAGAGAAAATCTTATTGTTAAGGTTAGGCTTGAAAAGAAAGAAAGGACAAAAGACTGTTGAGTTACCTAGAGAAATCGCTGTTTCATAATTAGTATTGAATGAGTATCCTTGCTACATTTTTTAGTATATAGAAAACTGTAATAAAGACATATACCCTTTTGTGGCCAGACGCAGTGGCTCACACCTGTAATCCCAATACTTTGGGAGGCTGAGGAGGGCTGATTGCTTGAACCTAGAAGTTCAAGACCAGCCTGGGCAACATAGTGAAACCCTGTCTCTACCAAAAATACAAAAAATTAGCTGGGTATGGTGGTGCATGCCTATGGTTCCAGCTACTCCGGAGGCTGAAGTAGGAGGATTGCTTGAGCCTGGGAGGCAGAGGTTGCAGTGAGCTGAGATCGCACCACTAGTCTTGAAAAAAAAAAGGCATATACCCTTTTTATAAAAAGTTGATACTGGTGCAGGAATCAGATTCTTAGTCCAAAATCCAAGAGTTCAAAGGAAAAATCGAAAACTTTCCACTCTCACCACATCATAGAGTATGTAAATAACAAGAATAATTACTCAACTGGGCACAGTGGTTCATGCCTGGAATCCCAGCACTTTGGGAGGCCCAAGTGGGCAGATCACTTGAGCCCAGGAGTTTGAGACCAGCCTGATCAACGTGGATAAACTCTGTCTCTACTAAAAATACAAAATTAGCTGGGTATGGTGGTGCATGCCTGTAATCCCAGCTACTTGGGAGGCTGAGGCACGAGAATCGCTTGAACCTGGGAGGTGGAGGTTGCAGTGAGCCGAGATTGTGCCATTGCACTCCAGCCTGGGCAACAAGAACGAAACTCCGTCTCAAAAAAAAAAAAAAAAAAAAAAAAATGGCCGGGCGCGGTGGCTCACGCCTGTAATCCCAGCACTTTGGGAGGCCGAGGTGGGCAGATCACGAGGTCAGGAGATCAAGACCATGGTGAAACCCCGTCTTTACTAAAAATACAAAAAATTAGCTGGGCGTAGTGGCGGGCGCCTGTAGTCCCAGCTACTCGGGCGGCTGAGGCAGGAGAATGGCGTGAACCCGGGAGGCGGAGCTTGCAGTGAGCCGAGATCGCGCCGCTGCGCTCCAGCCTGGGCGACAGAGCGAGACTCCGTCTCAAAAAAAAAAAGAAAAAAAAAATTAAAAATTAGCCAGGCATAGTGGTGCATGCCCATAAAGTAGTCTCAGCTACTCCAGAGGCTGAGTTGGGAGGATCACCTGAGTCTGGGAGGTGGAGGTTGCCGTGAGTTGTGATCTCACCACTGCATTCCAGCCTGGGTGACAGATCAAGACCCTGTCTCAAAAATAAATAAATAAATAAATTAAGTGTACCTGAGATTAGGATTACTATCAGGAAAAGAGGTGACTAATGGAGTCAAATATGGAAGAGGAAAATTTGGATTGAATCTAACAATGTGCAGGTCACTGGTGACCTTGACAAGAGCAGTTTCAGTGGAATGATGAGAGTGAAAACTTGACTGAAATGAATTAAACAGAATGTGGGAAGAGGAATTGCAGACAGCAGGCATAAGTGACTCTTTTAAGACATTTGGCCACAAAGGAGAATAAGCAACTGGGGTAGTATGTGGACAGCATAGTGCAGTGCATAGTTATTGTTGATTTTACTGTCCCATATCCATTCTACCTTCTCATGGTACATCAATTTACCTTCCAGGAGTTACTTCTCCCTCATTGTATACTTGCTTTGTGGGACCACCACCTGCACTCAAGCTGTAAGTGTTGCTAGAGAAAAATATGTATGCATGCTTAACTAGTTTCTCTATAAATTCATGATACAAATCTCAAATGGGACTCAAAACTACCAAATACTTCTCTAGTTTGTTCACTTTCCAACTTTTCAGATGACTGTCTCATTTATTATCTCTTCTCAAACCTCCACTTCTCACTCCTCCTCACTTTCAGCAGATAACATTGCCTCTAAATAACTAGAAAAAAGAAACAATATTAAAAGTTTCCTGGAAGGGTGCAGTGGCTCACGCCTGTAATCTCAGCACTTAGAGAGGCCGAGGCGGGTGGATCACATGAGGTCAGGAGTTCAAGACCAGCTTGGCCAACATGCTGAAACCCTGTCTCTACTAAAAATACAAAAATTTGCTAAGCGTGGTGGCAGGCGCCTGTAATCCCATCTACTCGGGAGGCTAAGGCAGGAGAATCCCTTGAACCCGAGAGACAGAGATTGCAGTGAGCTGAGATCGCACCACTGCACTCCAGCCTGGGGAACAGAAGGTGATCCATCTCATTAATAAATAAATACATAAATAAGTAAATTTCCTTATTTTCCCACAACCTAATCTACTAATCTCCTGCTTGTCCAGCCTCATTCTTTGCCTTCCTTCCCTCATAGCGTGGTGAAATACTTCTGCTCTTAACGTCGCCCTGTGACTTTTTTGGCTTCCATCTTCCCTTATCCGAAGACTTCATTAATACTGTCATCCCCTCATTCTCATGTGTCAATTTCTCCCCCTTTATTGGAACAGTCCCAGAAACCTATATTCTAGTGCCGGGCGTGGTGGCTCACGCCTGTAATCCCTGCACTTTGGGAGGCCGAGGTGGGCAGATCACCTGAGGTCAGGAGTTCGAGACCAGCCTGATCAACACAGAGAAACACTGGCTGTACTAAAAATACAAAATTAGCTGGGCGTGGTGGCATGCGCCTGTAATCCCAGCTACGGCAGGCTGAGATAGGAGACTCACTTGAACCCGGGAGGCAGAGATTGCAGTGAGCCGAGATCACGCCATTGCACTCCAGCCTGGGCAACAAGATCGAAACTCCATCTCAAAATAAATAAATAAAAAGACATTCTAGTATCTACCATTTTTAAAAAATACCTCCCTTGACCCCACATCCTCCTACTTTTCTGCCCTTCACCACAGCAACATTTCTCGAAATAGCTCACTCTAGTTCTTGTCTTTCCTTGTTTCTGTGCCACTCTCTCTTCAACCCACCTCAAATAGGGCTGTGCGCCCTCCATCCCCCTGAAATGGCTTTTGGTAACTGCATGTTAGTATGCCCAACGCATGTAGCATGTTGTGTCGAATGCTCACTCCTTTTTCTTCACCTCTGAGCAGCATTCAACACAGTCACTCTTGCGACTTTCTCTTGGCTTCCTAGAAACCACACTATCCTGATTTTCCTCCTACCTCTGAGCCTACTTCTTTTCAGATTTCTTGCTACATTCTCACCTCCTTGGCCTCTAAAATGTTGGAGCATGCCAGCATTCAGTCCTTGGACTTCTCTAGTTACACTCTTCCTGAGTGATCTCATCCACTTCGATATTCATATCTTGGGCTTATAGTGCCATCCACATGCTCATGACTCCCCAATTTACCTCCAACCCATACAACTCCAGCAACCTCATTACTTACACCTAATTCTACATGTGACATTTCTGTGTGGATGACTAAAAGTCACCTTAAATGATTCA
>NW_026652282.1:117194851-117219264 GCF_009828535.3 Hylobates moloch
TAAGTTCTTCTCTTCTTTGGCCCCAGGGGAAGTAAAGTGATTTATCTGATTGGTAAATTTGAAAAGAACCAGTTAGACATGTTTAGTTCTAAAAAAAAAAATTACTGGTAAGCAACTGAATTTTGCCTCTACACCATAACCCAAGCAAACCTAAGGATTTTGACGGTTGCCCTCATGTCATTCAGCGTTCTCTTTGGGATTCATAAGGGGAGAGGCTTTTCTATTGTCATGAAGCAAACTAAACAAATATTCCTGAACAGAAAGAAGGTGGTGCTCCAGACCATTGAAGAGTTCAAATTTCCATCATGATGATTTTGATTTCTCATTACCCCTCCTTCACCTAAGACAAAGGCCTTTGATGTACTTCTTACTAGAAACACCAGTCTCTTTTTGGAGATTTCCATTGGGAAGATGAAATCAATGGCTTTGCTCTGTTCTAATGAAATCCATTATATGGACACTCATTTGCTCTTCTTCGGATTTCTGCTTTTAAATGTTTCACTGATTGTATGATTTCTGGAGTGAGAGACAGCACAGTGGAAAGTAACAGCCACTAACTCAGGAAGCAGCATAGTATAGAGCCAAAAGCTCTGGCCCTAGCATCAAACAGATCCAAGTTCAAAACTCAGTCATATCAAATGGATATGTCACTTAACCTCTCTCTGCCTAATTTTCTCCACATGTCAATTGGAGATAATGTATTATTGACTTTAAAGAATTGTGAGCGTTTAATGTGATAAAAATAGGCGGAACTTTCTGAATTTCTCATTTCTGTAGGTGAAAACCAATCAAATATCAGCAATTTTGTATGGTTCAACCTATACATGTAAAGCACAGTGCACTTAGTAAACATTAGCAATGATTATTCGGGAGATATAGGTTCTGTATCCGGCCCCATGGACCAGCTGTGTGACTTTAGGTCCTCTAGGTCCCAGAGATTTCATCAACCCATTAAGGATGTTGAACCACTCTGGAATCACTTTAAAGTTTTTTAATGCTTTTACTCTCCGTGTTTTCACTGAATGATGTCAGTTTTCCCCACTACACAGTGTGCATAAGCTCTTTGAGGGCAGAGATCTTTGTCTAGTGCATTGTTGTCTCCTTAGTGCCTAGAACAGTCAGTGCCTGGCACATAAGAGGGGCCCATTTAGTGAGTGAGCAGATGACTACATGGATAAATGAAGGCAAAATCAAGGCCAAATAGGAGGCAATTAGTTCTGATAATTTGAGTGCCTTTTTACCTTTCCTCCCCCAAGGCTGCTGAGACCAAGTTGAGGTGAGATATTCTAGATTGGCAGTCAACAGTGTGTACTGATTGTCTTCCAAAGATAACTACTTTTTCTCCTCTTCATTTTTTTTTTTTTTTTTTGAGGAGACAAATGGAGTTGCTACTTGTACAGAAGAGTCAGGTGCTCAATTTTTTCCCTGATTCAATAAGTATTTTAAAAGAAAAGATGAAAAACTTGAAATGATGATTGAGTGACTGCACTGGAGAGATAAAGATGGCCTGCCGTAAGTCTTTTGGAAAAATTTGTGGAAAAAAACCCACAGCGTTTCCTATACAGATAGGAAAATAAATCTATGTGTTATCAAGATAATAGTGTTATCAAGAATCCAAGGTACATTTTAAAAACAGTTTAAATGCCATTTTAATAAAGTGCTGCAATTTTAGAAAGGTTATGAAACATTTTGAAAAGCATTCGGTTTCTACATTTCCTTAAGGTAGAAGGCTGATGTTACAATATTGAATCCAAAATAAGAAATGAAAATTCTTGCCACAGTACAGATCCCCAAACCATTATTTAAGGAGTTTCAAGTCAATAAACTGTTACAAGATTAAATCTGACAGCTGCTTTGAAAAATATGACTACCGTTGATTTTTTTTAGCACAATACAAAATGTGGTCGAAAAACTTCTGATTGTGATAGATTGGAGGTTAAATATAATTATCTTAGAAATGAGATGGAAAAAAATATTCTGAATCTGTTATCTTACTGCAGCAGACTATCATTTCCCCTGTATCTTATTTCTTTCTATGAATAGCATGGGACAAAATAACTTCATCAATCCAGAGTGAGTGATTGAGATCAGATGTTACAATGGTAAGGTGGACAGAGGAGGGAGACCAGAGATGGACAAGGACCTATCTATCTCCTCCCATGCCTAGAACCACCATCTATAAACATTAGTTTAAAAGGAATGTCAAGGACAGTTTTGATGGAGAAAAGAATTTACAAAAAGACAAGTGTAGTTTGATAGATGGGGAAGGAGCACTATTTGGGAGTTTGAGCTAACAGTGCATGTGTTGATTATGTGTATTTATATGCCTCAGGCTTTTGGTTGCTTTGTTTTTTAACTGCAGCTACAGTCTTCTCCTCAATCTCACTAAGAGGTGTCCCAGAGCAACGTGTTTACTTGTTGATAGGGAAATGGATGGCTGGGGCAAACACTGTTCAGTGCCTGCTCATTGGCCTTCCTGTCTTTATGTCTTACTTGATAGCAGAAACCTGCTTGTGTCAGGCTTTCTAGGCAAGAGCTCTTGATCTCAAGGAAGGTGTCCCTAGTCATTATCATCATTGGTCCAAGCCAAGCATGGTTATCTCATTCCTCTTGCCATATTTATAGGTGTCTGTGTGGCCTAGCTTGGGTCAATGAAACAAGGGGAAGTTCACTGGGGGACTTCTGGGAAAGATTTCCCCCTCTGATCAAAGAGAGAGGCATATATACAGAAAGTATTTTCCCTACATTCACTTCCTATTTTTGGAAGTTGTCAGGTGATGGTGTGATGCTTGGAGCTGCTAAGTACATTTTAGACTAAGAGAGACATCGCCTGCTCATGGAAGGCAGCATAGTGGAAAGATAGAACTGGGGGCCTGAGCTGTGGTCCCTTCCCTGTAACTACATCCTTCTAAACTTTTTATTATGTGAGAAAATTAGATGTATTTATTGTGTAAACTGGTGTTAGTGAGTTACTCTATTACTTGCAGCCAAATGCAACTGAACAGATACACGACATGAATAAGGTAAATGACACATTCAGGAGTACTCAGATTTTTGGTGTCAGCACAAGGGATAGATCTGGAATGAACATGGAGCTTGGAGTTAAATAGGCCTCTGTTTGATAACAGACTTGCTGTGTGCTCTCAGACAAGTTACTTCACCTCTCCGGGCCTCAGTTTTCTCTTCTGTTAAACGGGGATAATACCACCCACCTCATGGGATTGTTGCATGGGTTAAATGAGATGAAGTAACATGGCTGATGGTGAATGAATGTTAGCTTTCTTCTGTTTCCTCCGTGACTCTGCTTCCAGTGCAATCTTTTTATTCCATTTCAAAAAAAGTGTTTATTTTCAGAAACTTAACTTGAGAATTCTTAATGCAGTGCTTTAATACAGTAAACATTTTTAGTCTTTTTCTCTACAAAATTCATTTGAAAAGTGCACTCTTGATCTTGTCTTTTCTTTCCTTTAGAATCATATTAGCAGTTGGATGTATATATAAAATATTAGTAGTACATAATCTTAGAGTACCTAAAGGATTTATTTTATTTCAGTGTAAGCAATTTTATATATTTACAAAGCACCTTTTCTCTGAAAGCCCCTCAAACAGTAGATTACTTAGTACATTAGTATCTGGAGGAGTAACTGCTGAAGATCTACAACTGTATTCTGAAAAATAATATAGACTTCCTGCAATTTGAGGCACTATCTTGAAAATCTTTAAGTGCTTCTTTAAAGTAATCCTTAGGTCTCTACTATGAATGCTACTTTCAAATGACAAAAACAGATGGAAATAAAGAATGGCTCAGTTTTTCTTGCCTATGAATACTGGAAAGCAAAAGGATGTGTCAATAACAGTAATTTATAAAGTGACCATGGCGTTTTATAGCACAGATGTCAACAGCTTCACACGTGACCAAATAGTGTTTTGTGCCAGGTGATGCACTAGTTCTTTCCAGTCATCATCTCATTAAGTTTTGCCAGCAGCTCTCTGTGATAGATTCCGTTATCCCCACTTGAGAGATGAAAAGACTTGAGACTTGAGAAGTTTAACAATCTGTCCAAGGTCACCCAATGAGTTAAAGTGGTACAGCTGGGATTCGACTCAAATTATGTTGGATTTTGGAGCCCTTGCTCTGAATTCCTACACCATACTGCTGCCTACTAAGCTTGCTAAACCTTCCTGAGTTACCATACTCTCTTGAACAACTGGACCTAAACATATATCATATTCATTACAATACTAGTTAGCATTTATTGGGCACCTACCTATGCCAGGTAAATGATAACATTTAATTATCAGAACAACCCTGAAAGGTAGATAAAGGTAGATACTTTTGCTATTATTATTATTATTATTCCAACTTAACAAATGAGGAGAGTGAGGGGCAGTGGTGGGCTGTGACTTCTCCAGGTTTGCACAATTTTAGTAATACACATTCAAACCCAGGACAGCCTGACTCCAAAGTCCATGTTCTTTCCACTCTACCATGTAACTTCCTATTGTAACAAAAGTAAGCCACCATGGGGAAGCTGCTGCATGTTTAAGATGGGAAATATATCTGCATTCATATACTTTTAAGTATCTCAGGGCCTTACATTTCTTTTGTTCCTGAAACAACTAAAATTGTGCTAGGCACCTACTTGGTACTCAATGATTGATTGGTTGATTAATCAATGGACTGATTGATAATAAGCGATGATATCTTACTTGCACACATTTCCTTCTGAAGAAATATTAAAGGGCCTGACGATGACATGAGTGGACATGAGTCACATTATAACTTACCATATATATATATATATATTCACAAAGATTGTATATATATATATTCACTATATATATATATATTCACAATGATTGCAGGATAATTTCACAGCAATGACAATTTCATCAGTTTCTGGAAGTCTTGAGGATACAATTGTCAAAATGAAAGCTGGTCATATCATTTTTAAAAGGCCAAATGTAGCAGTAGTTCTACAAGATGAAAACAAAAAGGCCGGAGGCCTGATTTTTCATTAGACCTTCATGTCAGAGTCAAGCACTGGATATGAATCAAAATAGTTTGCAGAACTAAAATTTTAAGTGTCACAGCCATAGTAACCCTCCAGCAGATATATAACTTAAAATTCTTAACATTTTACATATTCATGAACTTGAAGAAATAGAATGAGTGGGGGTGAGGAGTGATGTGTATTCCAGGAAGAAAATAAAGTTTGGTGTTTTAAAAAATTGCATTGCAATTTCATTTACAGAATTTCAGATTGGAGACCTGTGGGAAACTAGTGAGTCAGAATAAATTGGAAGAACTAGAATCAAGTTCTGGCTCTATTACTAACTTATTAGTAATAAGTAATGATTATTAGTAATATTACTAATAATATTTGTTCTTAGTAACAAATTTTTGTATTAGTACAAATATTATTAGTAGAAAGTTAGTAATAGAGCCAGAACTCTATTCTAGTTCAGGGAGGGGAAGGGATGATGTGCGACTTTGGGAGCACATCATCCCTTCCCATTTCTGGAGCTCCATTTCCCCATCTGTATAATGCAGGTTTGACCAGATGATCTGTAAAGCCCCTTTCATGCACAAGTACTTAGGAATGTCAACCCATTCTCTTTCCTTTTCTTCCTAGGTCATTGCCATGGGAGGAAGAGTGGACATTCTTGAGAAAAGTCATTTTGATAGAAAAACTGTCTTGAGCTGAAAGTACTTGGAGACTGTAAGGCTCTTCATTTGTTTCTGGAGCTAATAGCATGTTCCGTGTGTATATTTGTCAGGATTGTTGTTTGCAGCGACTGAAAGCCAGGTGGAATTTTGCTTAGGCAAAAAAAAAAAAAAAAAAAAAGAGGCTTATTGGTGATCATGTAACCGAGCCATGGGAAGGCAGGAACAACTAGAACAAAGGACTTGAGTAACTAACAGGATTTTTCTCTCTCTCTGTCTGTTTCTCTTTCATTCTCTCTCTCCTTCCCCACCCTTCCTCCCTCTTTTTTCTGTCTCCTATCTCTGCCTCTCTGAGTGTCAGTTTCATTCTCTCAGTCTTCTCCCACACCGCTGATGCATAGTAGCTGGCCAGTTCTGTACTCATACCCCCCCTGCCCCAGAGTTGCTTCCAGAGAGGACTTTCTATTCACTCTTTCTATGCCCATGTATTCAAAGTCCCTGGAAGGATTTTAATTGACCCAGCTTGGATCAGGTGGCCATGTCTCTACCAGTCACTGTGTGCAGGCAACAGAGTTCCAGAAGAACATAGCAGGCATCCTTCAAATGCATGGTTGGAGTGGATAAAAAAGCATTTCCCGGCCGGGCGCGGTGGCTCACGCTTGTAATCCCAGCACTTTAGGAGGCCGAGGCGGGCGGATCACGAGGTCAGAAGATCGAGACCACAGTGAAACCCCGTCTCTACTAAAAATACAAAAAATTAGCCGGGCGTGGTGGCGGGCGCCTGTAGTCCCAGCTACTCGGAGAGGCTGAGGCAGGAGAATGGCGTGAACCCGGGAGGCGGAGCTTGCAGTGAGCCGAGATTGCGCCACTGCACTCCAGCCTGGGCGACAGAGCGAGACTCCGTCTCAAAAAAAAAAAAAAAAAAAGCATTTCCCAGAAGGGGAGTGCTGCTCTAGGTAGACAGAACACCAGACTAGATCACCACTGCAGTGAGGTTTCATTGCAGGGCTTCATGGAAGACTGCTGAGCACAATCCACAATGACACCAAAAGACTCCTTGGCATTTTTGTAATCAGGAGCGCCCTAGAAAAGCAGATATTTTAATGTTGAATCCAAAGGATGGAGGGGTTGAATACATTTTTACCAGTTTCCTTTCTACAATGCAGCTATGCCCTGTGGTTTGGCAAAAGACATCCATTTTCTATAATGTCGTTCAAGGAGTAAGCAACAGAAACTTCATTCCTTTTTTCTTATTCATAACAATACTTGATACTTACATACTCTGGCATTTTCATCAAAGGATCTTAGAACATACAATTAGCAAGTATTAGTCAGTTTTCAGATGGGAAGTCAGAGATGCTGAGAAGGCAAAGCCAGGCACCTTGAGTCTGCCTGGGATGGTGAACTTCTGGAAAGTACCTTTTCTAACCTTGGCCTAGTCAGCGGGAGTTCGAGGGTGACATACCCTCCAGTTCAGAAGCCAGGTTCCAGTCACAAGAAAAAAAAAAAGGAAGGTCAGGCTGTTGTGGAATCAGAAATACTCAGATGTGGAAGAGGTTGTGGGGGCCAGATGCAGCTCGACCTTCCATCCAGTGCATATGCTCTTTCTAGATTATCCCCCATCATGAGTAGTCATGTGGTGTCCAGAAGCTGCACACTATTTAGCTCACTGTGAAACAGATTTTGTTGTTCGAACTAGGCTATTCTTTAAGTTAGAATCTGTCTTCCCCAGGGCAGCCACTCTTTTTTTTTTCATTCACTCTTAAAGGCTTGTTTTGTGACTGACACCCTTCTAGCCTAGGGATGCAGAGGTGTTCCCAGAAGTGAAAATGCTTATCACCCTCCAGAGAAGTCAGAAAAATTCTCCTTGAGGGGCTAACCCTGGAGCTTATTTTTGAAAGATGATTGAGAATCTGCCAGATGATCGAAAATGAATCCTAGACTAGGCAGAGGTGATACCAAAATATGAAAAGGCTCAGAGATGAACAAGAGAATGGCCCATGAAGGGAACCACAGGTGATTCAGTGTGACTGGAGACAGGTGTGTGAAGTTTAAAAGGCCAGGCTGCAGAGTAAACCAGGGCTATATAATGAAGGGCCCCTATATCGTAGCAAAGATGTGGTGTTTACATTATAAGCTAGTGGGTCTTGGCACTTCTAGGATCACGGATCACTGAGAATCTGATGAAAGGCTAGAGGGGCTCTCTCTCTCTCCAGAGAAATACATGCACACACATACACACACACACACATACACACACACATCCTTCACAACATTGCTTACCATTTCACAGAAGCTCTAAAGTCCATTCATATATTCATTCATCAAGGAGTCACTAGGGGAATTAGGGGCCCGGAGGCAGGCTCTGTGTTAGATGCTGGAGACAGAGCAGTGTTGTGTGTTGAATTGTGTCCCCCAAAAAGATATGTTGATGTCCTAGATCACAGTATTTCAGAATGTGAACTTATTTGGAAATAGAATCCTTAAAGATATAATCAAGTTAAAATTAGGTCATTAGGGTGAGCCCTCACCCAATATGACAGATGTTCTTATAAAAAGAAAAAACTTAGATGCAGAGATACATACACACAGAACACCATGTAAAGATAAAGGCAGAGATCAAGGTGATGCATATACAAGCTGAGAAATGCTGAGGATCACCAACAAACCACCAGAAGCTAGGAGAGAGGCATGGAACAGATTCTTCCTCAGAATCTCAAGAAGGAACCAACCCTGCTGACACCTTGATCTCAGACTTCTAGACTCCAGAACTGTGAGACAATACATTTCTGTTGTTTAGGCCACCCAGGCTGTGGTATTGTGTTATGACAGCCCTAGCAAACTAATATAAGCAGTGAACAAAGAAAATCTGCATTCTGTTCTTGTGAAGCTTATACTCCAGTGAGGAAGAGAGATCATGGCCGGGCTTGGTGGCTCATGCCTGTAGTCCCAGCACTTTAGGAGGCTGATTTGGGTGGATTACTTGAGCCCAGGAGTTTGAGACCAGCCTGGACAACATGGCAAAACCCTATCTAGAGTTTAACCTTGGGCCCTCTCATTTGCCTATAGTCTCTAAATTATTTCATAAAATCCTATGGCTTTACCTATTATCTATGTATGCTGATGGCTCTAAAGATTTTACCTTCAATCTAGACCTCTTATTTGAGTTCCATGTTCATATATGCAACCTCCTGCTTAATCATTTCCTTTAGATGTCTAATAGACATCTCCAATTAATATAGCCAAAGCAAAACATTTGACTCCCTACCTCCTACCATACCCCTGCAAAACTGTTCCCCCCACAGGCTTCCCCATCTCAGAAAATGGAATCACACTCCAATAGTTGCTCAAGCAAAAACCTAGGACATTCTTGATTGCTCACTTTTTCTTCATCCCTTCCACATAAACCCTGAAAAATTCCAATGGGCTATATCTAAAAAGTATATCAAAATTTAACCACCTCTCACTACCTCTACCATTCTCCTCCTAGTTTAAGCCTGGTCCAAAGAGACTAGTCATTGCTTGCTTGGACCACTGAAATAGTGTCCTCACTATTTTAATGTTTCTTTTGGCCCCATTCCAATCCATTCTCTATATCACAGCCAGAGTGATCTTTCTAAAATGTAAATCAGATCATGTCTTTCAATTTTTTTTTCAAAATCCTCCAATGTCTTGCTGTCTATCTAAGTGGAATACCTTAGAATAAAATCTAAAATCCTGATTATGGCCTATAAAGCCCTATAGGACTGGCTCCTGCCATTCTCTCATCTCATTTTCTACTAGTTGCCCCCTTACTCATGCTGCTACAGCCACACTGATTTCCTTGTTGTTCCTCAAGCACACCTAACATGTTCCTGCTACAGCCTTTGCATTTCTATTTCCTTTGCCTTTAAGGCTATTCCCCCAGATATTTATATAGCTAGATTCTTATTGTATCATCTCAGCTCAAATGTTACCTTCTTTTGAAATCGTCTTCCCTGACTATCCTATCTAAAACTGCACCCACCATTTTGTTTATGATGGAAAGCAAAGTAATTTAAAAAAAATGAGAATGGTATGGAAAAGTTATATAGTATTACTCCCTTTAGTCTATCAGAAAGACTAACCTTTAAAATTCTTAGTTTAAGTCAGTCGGAATATCCTCCAAAATTCTTGGTTGGAATGAAATGTATCTGTTTAAAATAAATATTCCAGAAGAACTAGAATCATAGCATGAAGTGGATAGACAAAACACTGCTTCAGAGCAAACTCTGTAAGAAAATGTTAGTAAAAAAAGTTGTATGCATACTCTTTAGGAAGGTATAATTTGCAACACAGATCAATTTTAAGTAGAAGAGATGAAAACATCAGCATCAAACATTGTGAAGACATCCTCTTTAGTCAACATAATTTACCAAAATGCTAGCAGCTGTAGTAGCAGAAGAGTGGTTTTGAACTTCATCTCTATGGTCTTAGAAAATGCTGGTCTAATAGAAACACTTGGGACTTCATAGCAGCAGCTTGAACTACAATCGGTTTTTTTCCAGGGGTTTTTGTAATCTTGAGAGATGACCTAAACCCAGAGCAGATGCCCATAGGATGATGGCTTCCAAAGGCTCAGCAAACTAAACTTTCATTGGAACTAAAGCCCACATATGTAGGTCAGAACTTGCATACTAAACCTAAGAAGAGAAGCTAACTGCTAAAATAGAAGATTTAAATAAAATCAAGTCTTCTAACATAAAAAAGCAAAATGTACACTATATAATCTGACCATTACACATTGTATACATGTATTAAAATATCACTCTGTATCTCATAAATTTGTACAATTATTATATGTCAACTAAAAACAAAAGGAGATAAAAGTATTGTATAAAGTGAAACAAAACAAAGCGTTACCTGTCATAACAAATACCAGAAAAAACACAACCGAGTGACGCCAATACTGAGATGAACCACGCATTGGAATTATCTGACAAGGATTTTAAAGCAGATGTCATAAAAATGCTTCAATGATCTATTATAAATTCTGTTGAATTTACAAGTTCTCTTGAAACAAATAAAAATATTAATATTATGAGAGGTGCATGAGAGACAGAGTGGGACTGAAAAAGTATTTGAAGTAATAACGGATGAAAATTCCCCAAAGTTGTCAAAAGACATAAACCTAAAGATTCAAGAAGCTGAGAAAATCTCTGTTAGGATAAACCCAAGGAGATTCACACCAATATGAATCCACACCACATAAATTTGCAAGGATGGAGTAGGAGGTAGATAGTCAGATACAGCATAATTAAACATCTGAAAACTGAAGAAAAAAAAATCTTGAAAGCAGCCAGAGAGAACAATGCCTTACCTATAGCAGACCAGTTTGAATCACAGAGGGTTTCTCAAATGACATCATGGAGGCCAGAAAGAAGTGGCACATTTTTTAAGTAATGAAAGAAAAGACATGTCAATTACAATTTCTGTATCCTGTGAAACCATTCTTTAAGAATGAAGGGGGAAATCAAGATATTTTCAAGTGAAGGAAAACTAAGAGAATTTGTCAATATCAAACCTACCCTGAAATAATGGCTAAAGGAAGTTCTCTAAAGAACAAGAAAATGTTAACAAAAGGAGATATGGACCTTCAGAAAGGAAGGAAGAATAATGGAATTGGTAAAAATAGAAGTAAATGTAATGGACTATTCTTTACTTCATGAGTTTCTTTAATCATATTTTATAGTTGAAGGAAGTGTTGTTACACTATCTGACGTGGAGCTCAATGATTTTGGAGAAAATACCTAAGACAGTTGTATTTGAAAAGTGGGGAGATTAAAGGGACCTAAATGGAATTAATGTTTCCACACTTCACTCAATTGGTAAAATGTCAATACCATCAGGCTGTGATAATTTATGTATGTGTGTAGTAAGACTTAGAGCAGCCATTAAGAAAACCATATGAAGTAATATAATCAAAAGCATTATAAATAAATACAATGGAACTCTAAAAGTTGTTCAGGTAGCCTACAGGAAGGCGAGAAAAAATATCAGAGGAGCAAGAAACAGAAAATGAACATAAAATAAATATTAAAATGACAGACTTAAGCTCTAGAAATTCCATAATTACTTTCAATGTAAATGGTCTAAATTCACAAATTAAAAGAGATTGGCAGAATAGATTTTAAATATGTGACTCAATTATATGCTGCTTATAAGCAATGCACTTCAACTATAACAGGATAGTTTGAAAGTAAAGGGATAGAAAAAGATGCTCTACAAGCATTAATCAAAAGAAAGAAG
Organism: Hylobates moloch; assembly: GCF_009828535.3. NCBI lineage: Eukaryota > Metazoa > Chordata > Mammalia > Primates > Hylobatidae > Hylobates > Hylobates moloch. The sequence goes on from NW_026652282.1 coordinate 117,206,787, forward strand.
TGGCAATATTAATATCAGATAAAGTAGACTTCAGAGCAAAGAAAATTATCGGAGACAAAGAGAGATATTACATAATGATAAAGGGTCAAACCACTGAGAAGACCACCAAAGAACGGAGCTGCAAAATACATGAGCAAAACCTATAGAGCTGAATGGCGAAATAGACAAATCTACACTAATACTTGGGGACTTCAACAATCCATTCTTAGCAACTGATAAAATTGCTAGACAAAAAATCATCAAGGATATAGCTTAACACAATTAACCAGTAGGATCTAACTGACATATATAGAACATTCCACCCAAACACAGCAGAATACACATTTTTTTTCAAGTTCCTACGGAACATTCACCAAGATAACTACATCCTGGGTTGCAAAAAAAATTAAACAAATTAAAATAATGGAAATTATATACAATGTGTTATTTGGCCAAGATGGAATCAAACTAGAAATCAATAACAGAAAAATAAAAGGGAAATATCTAAACACTAGTACATGAGTCAAAAAGGCAATCTCAAAGGAAATTTAAAAATAAATAGGACTGAATAAAATGAAAACACGACATATCAAAATATGTGGAAATCAGCTAAAACAGTGCCAAGAAAGAAATTTATAACACTGAATGCTTACATTGGAAAAGGGCAAAAGTCTCAAATCAATAATTTAAGCTCACATCTTAAGAGCCTAGAAAAAGAAGAGCAAGTCAATACCATTGTTTTCAATGGCATAGAAAACAGAGAATCATTAGAAAAACTGATGAAACAAAAAGCTGGTTCAGGTCGGGCACAGTGGTTCATGCCTGTAATCCCAGCACTTCGGGAGGCCGAGGCGGGCAGATCAACTGAGGTTGGGAGTTTGCGACCAGCCTGACCAACATGGAGAAACTCCGCCTCTACTAAAAACACAAAATTAGCTGGGTGTGGTGGTGCATGCCTGTAATCCCAGCTATTCGGGAGGCTGAGGCAGGAGAATCGCTTGAACCCAGGAGGTGGAGGTTGTGGTGAGCCGAGATTGCGCCACTGCACTCCAGCCTGGGCAAGAAGAGGGAAACTCTGTCTCAAAAAAAAAAAAAAAAAAAAAAAAAGCTGGTTCTCTGAAATAACTTGATAAAGTTGATAAACCTCTAGCAAATTTGACAAAGGTAAAAAGAAAGAAGATAAAAATCACCAATATCAGACCAGGCACAGTGGCATACACTGTAGTCCCAGGGACTCAGGAGGCTGAGGCAGGAGGATTGCTTCAGCCCAGGAGTTTGAGGCTGTAGTACACTATGATTGTGCCTGTGAATAGCCACTTGCACTCTAGCCTGGGCAACATAATGAGATCCTGTCCCTAAAAAAATACAAAAAAACCCCACAAAAATCACCAATATGACGAATAAAACAAAGATATCACAGCAACCTCTGCAGCCATTAAAAGGATAATAAGAAATACTACAAACAACTTTATGGTCCTAAATTTGCATGTAGAAACTTGTCTTTATTTGTAATAGTCAAAAACTGGAAAAATACCCAAATGTCCTTCAATAGGAATAAACTTCAATAAAGAAATTGTGCTATATCCATACTGTGAAATGCCACTCAATAATACAAACAATACAATATGCAACAACTTGGATGAACCTCGAGGGAATTATGCTGATGGAAAAAAAGGCAATCTCAAAAGTTTATGTAGTCTGTGAGTTCATTTATATAGTATTCTCAGAATGGCAAAACTATTATGATAGAGAACAAATTAATGGTTACCAGGGATAAGGGAGAGAGGCCGAATGTGGCTGTAAAAGGATAATAACAGAGTTTTGTGGTGATGGTACAGTTGAGTATCTTTCATTTTATTTTATTTTATTTTATTTATTTATTTTAGTTTTTTTAGAGACAGGGTCTCGCTGTGTCTCACAGGCTGGAGTGCAATGGTGCTATCATAGCTCACTGCAGCCTCAAACTCCTGGGCTCAAGCCATCCTCCTGCCTCAGTTTTCCAAGGTTCTGTGAGTACAGGCGCAAGCCACTCCGCCTGTAATTACAGTCTTCCTGCTTCAGCCTTCCAAGGTGCTGAGATTACAGGTGTGAGCTTGGCTTTTGTTTTGTTTTGTTTTGCTTTTTTTTATTTTTTTTTTGAGATGGAGTTTTGCTCTTGTCACCCCGGCTGGAGTGCAATGGTGCGATCTTGGCTCGCTGCAACCTCCACCTCCTGGGTTCAAGCAACTCTCCTGCCTCAGCCTCTCGAGTAGCTGGGACTACGAGTGTGTACCACCATGCCCAGATAATGTCTTTTTTTTGTATGTTTAGCAGAGATGGGGTTTCACCATGTTGGCCATGGTGGTCTCAAACTCCCGACCTCAGGTGATCCGCCCGCCTCAGCCTCCCAAAGTGCTGGGATTACAGGCGTGAGCCACTGCGCCCGACCTTTTCTTTCTTTCTCTCTCTTTCTTTCTTTCTTTCTTTCTTTCTTTCTTTCTTTCTTTCTTTCTTTCTTTCTCCCTTCCTTCCTTCCTTCCTTCCTTCCTTCTTTCTTTCTTCTTTCTTTCTTTCTTTCTTTCTTTCTTTCTTTCTTTCTTTCTTTCTTCTTTCTTTCTTTCTTTCTTTCTTTCTTTCTTTCTTTCTTTCTTTCTTCTTTCTCTCTCTCTCTTTCTTTCTCTCTCTCTTTCTCTCTTTCTTTCTTTCTCTCTCTCTCTTTCTCTTTCTTTCTTTCTTTATTTTTTTTCTTTGGAGACAGAGTCTCGCTCTGTCACCCAAGCTGGAGTGCGGTGGCGCAACCTTGGCTCACTGCAAGCTCCACCTCCCAGATGCAAGCGATTCTCCTGCCTCAGCCTCCCAAGTAGCTGGGATTACAGGCGTGCACCATCACACCTGGCTAATTTTTGTATTTTTTAGTAGAGACGGGGTTTCACCATGTTGGCCAGGCTGGTCTTGAACTCCTGACCTCAGGTGATCAACCCGCCTTGGCCTCCCAAAGTGCTGGGATTCCAAGCATGAGCCACCGCGCCAGGCCTCTTTTTTGTATTTTTTTGTGTTTGTTTTTTTTTTTTTAGAGATGAGGTCTCACTATTTTGCCCAGGCTGCAGTTGAGTATCTTGATTGTGGTTGTGATTACACAAATCTTCACATGTGATAAAATTGCATAGAGCTACACACACATGCTTGCAAGTATAATTGGCAGAATTCAAACAAGCCTTATTTTCTCATCTGTAAAGAGATGTCATATCACACCCACCCCAGAGGGTTGCTGAGATAAGCCATCGAGATAAACAATGCTTAGCACAATATCTACTGACATATAGCAAAAGCTTAAGACAAGAGGTAGTAGTAGCAGCAGTAATTATTATTATTATTATTATTGCTATTTTACCACCTACCTCTAGTGGTAGCCAGTGCCTAGAACCCATGGTTTCAGATTTCACTCCTTATCATCAATCCAAGTGAGGTTGGCCTTTCTATCTGCAACTTCTCAAAAGCTTTTGAGAAAATCTTCAGGTTTCAAGTAAATCTTTACTTATTTGGGGTCTACACTGTGGTTTTGACTGAGTTTCCCTCTGATATTTTGGTTCAGCCAAGGTAGAGTTCAAAGTGAAATTTAAAGGAGAAGGGCTCTTTTATGCAATTCCAACTGGAGAAGGTTTACAAAATGGAAACTGCTGAGTTTTGCACAACTCTTTGGTCAGTTTGCTTTCTTAGGCCAGACAAGTATGTCTACAATGGTGGAGCCGTAAGCCCAAAGGAGAGAAATGGGTGTGAGAAAAGAAGAGGCACCTTCCTGTATCCAGTAGCTACCCTGTGTGAGAAGCAAAAGATAGTTGTAAGAAAGCTATAAATACGATTCTGTCCAGCAGTTCAGTGTCTGCTGGATGTACCAAGTCATCACCTTCAGGCAGTTTCTGTTAGTCAGAGGCATGTTTGCCTGACTGTAGGTGGGTGGAGGGTCAAGGAAAATGCCTCTTCTCCAGCTTCTCAGATGGAAAGTAACTGTGGAAACACAGCAGACCTGTGAAAAGCACAGAGAATGCGATATGTAAAGTCTGAAACACAAGTCAACAGTGGTATTAATTCTGCAGCAGTATAAAAATAAAGAATTGTTTACAAAGATGAAGAATCAAAACTTAAAAATGTCATGTTTAAATAATCAGCATTCCCACAACATTTTAGTCATCATACCCCTGACTAAGTTGTACATTTAATGGTGAAAATTCCTTTCTGGGGTGCATTCTGGATGTAGTGCTGTAAATGCACACATTTTAAATCTTATGCTAAACAGCAATTTTGTCAGGAACAGCCAAGAAATAAACTCCTGGGTGAGTGGAAGGTCTGGGAACATCCGTTCAGGAAAAATAATTGAGCATATTGGTTGAAGGAGCCTGCGAGTATAAAATAGATTTGGAGGCTTTTTTTCTACATTGTTTCTGAGTTTTAATTTATCAAATTTCATGCTGATTTTGTAACGTATTGCCTGATAAGGGAATTAGAAAGAAAAGCAAGGGTACCGGATAATGCTTCCTTCATCCCAGCAAAAGGTATGCTCCTGAGTTTTCTCAAATATCACTTCTCCAGTGAAGCCTCCTCTGGCCTTTCATCCAGCCCTATTAGGTTGGAGCTCCATGGGATCTCACGACCCCTCACTCCTTTCCCTCAGAGTGCACATCGTGCTTATAATTAAATAACAAATAGGCTGGGCGTAGTGGCTCATGCCTGTAATCCCAGCACTTTGGGAGACTGAGGTGGGCGGATTTCTTGAGCCTAGGAGTTTGAGACCAGCTTGGGCAACATGGAGAGAACCCTGTCTCTACAAAAAATGACAAAATTAGCCAGGCATTGTGGTGTGTGCCCGTGGTCTCAGCTACTCAGGAGGCTGAGGTGGGAGGATTGCTTAAGCCCCGGAGGTCAAGGCTGCAGTGTGCTGTGATTCGCCACTGCACTCCAACCTGGGCGACAGAGCAAGGCCTTGTCCAAATAAATAAATAAATAAATAAATTTATTTTTGTAACAAAAAGAAGGATGTAAAGGATTAAAGAAAACTCAAAGTCTCTGGGAAAGCTTAGCACAGGTTTCTTTTCAAGAGTTTATTTGCCAAGGCATTCATTCTGTTTGTAACACTAAGGGCCTACGTTTCAGACTCTGAGTGCTTGCACAACTAGATCCGCTCCCTCTTCTCAGCCCGCAGGGTAAAATGTTACACTACTCCTTCTTTCCTCACCTCCATTCTAGTTTCATTTTTAGGTTGCTAATCTGACCTTTAGTTTTTTTTTTTTGTTTTTTTTTTAATGAGGCACTAAATGCAAAGAGAAAGTAGGTATTTTCCCCAGATGTTATTTTACCAAAGTGAGACAACACCATTTCTTAGATTTTCTGTAGTTAGGGACCTGAGAGCAGTTCAAAGTCCCCATTCCTCACACACATACCAGAATATAATCTATCCTTATCTCACGGCCAATTTTTCTTGGAAAAGTTAATTTGTGGTGTTGAAAAGGGAATATTGTTTATGCTTTGTCCATGAAACTGAAGGGCTTAGCAAACACCAGACTTCTGAATATAGGATTTAATAATTATCTCCCCAAATGAGGTCTTTGTTCCCATTTAGTTCAGAATTTAACAAATGCACTCAATTCCCTTCTCCCCCAACACGTGTAGTATTCAGGCAGAACTTCAAAGCCCTCAGCCAGGGCTATTATAAAGCAAAGACCCGTGATAGGTGGGAGGCTGCACTAGAAACTAAGACCCCCACTCCCAAGGCAATATTTCAAGGATTGCACAATCTCAAGAGTGAAGCATTTCCTGAGAATACTTTTTTAAAACATTGATTACTCTTCTATGCTGATTATATTGGCAACATATTTTAATATATAAGAAGACATTACTTTTCTATACCTCCATTCCAGGAATGGTGGCTACTCCTAGTTCTCTTTTGATCTCCGTGGTAAGATGCCACATCACCTCCTCCAGGAAGCCTTACTCTACCCCCACCAGCCCTGTGCCCTCTTCTGTGCCCCTACAGCAGCCCCAGTAGACCCCACAGAGCACTTGACCCTTCACTCCCTTTCTCCTGTTTCCTTTTAACTGAGAGCCCCTGAGAGCAAAACCCACATCTTTTTCATTCAATCAATTCTGCCGTATCTTGCCTCTGGGCCTTCACTCCTAATTATCCTTCAGAGCTTTGCTCCAAGCACCTGCCTCCTGTGTGAAGCCTTTCACAATACTTTCCCATGTTCTCCTACCATGGGCTATAATCCCAAAGCCATGGGGCCCACTGGATTTACTATAATCTATTTGCTAAAATGTCTCCAGGTGTGTTAATAAATGTCTAATAACTGATTTTATGAAAGGAAAAAAGAAAACATTCCAAGTTTATAGTGATTGCCAATTTCCACTGTGTAAATATTTCCACCATGACCAATTTTAAGCTACCGACGTGAGGTCACACATTGATTTGGGTAGAAATGCCCAGTAGTACAGCATTATACAGCATTTCCATCAGACTGCTACAATAGCTATAGATCACCTCAAGAGCATATATAATAAGCAATGGCAGTAAAATAATTAGGAAGTGATACATTTTGAGTGTTTCTTACCTTTGTTTTGAAATATATTTTAATTGCAGGCTTATAGAATTTTATTTTTAATAAGTGTGTGTTTAACGACTGACTGGCAAAAATGTCTAAACATCTATCAACTCTCATGAGTCAGTAGCAATGGGCTCTAGCGCATCACTGTTTGTCTCTCTGACTAGACTGTGAACTTGAGAACTGGGACTGGGACTGTGCTGCTCATGGCACCTCCAACACCTAACACAGAGGAGGCACTGTGTAATGTTCATTGGAGGCAGCCAGGCATATCCATCCTTTTGTCTTCACTTTAAAAGGAGTTAAGAGAAAGTTCAGTGTGCTGTTTAACCACAAAGGCCACTTGGCAAATGCTCTAGAGGAAGCCATACCAACCTCAGCTAAGAACAAGGTCAGATCTCCGTCATATATAGTACTTTATTGCCAACTTCCTACACGTTAAGCTAGTGTGCCACTCCCTACTGAGAAACAAACAAGGCTCTGCTAAGTGTTTTATCCTTTCCTTGAGGGGTTAGCACCAGCTTTCTTCCTAAAGAAGCAAGCCAAGATCGCACAGGTCTGATATTAATGCCAAATTCACACCAAATCCCATGTGGCAAAAGAGAACTCTTGCCTTTCTAAGCCTCAGACACCGACCCAATTATTTTAAGATCCATTGGCGTTGACTGAATTCCAGCACAACAGGAGAATTTAACATTTCTCTGCGGTTTCTTATAATGGTTTTGACTACCCTAGAGCACCAGGCCAGCCACCAGCAGGATAGAATGACAGGAATAGTCACAGTGTGTTAGAGGTCAAATCCCTAAGCCTACCTCTTAACTACTGGTGGAACTCTCTAGAAATGAACTTTTCATAATCATAGCAATGGTTAACATGCCACGAGTGCTATCTACCTCTGTGCCAAGCACCGTGTTAGACCATCCTCATAGACTAATTAATGAGGCCTCACATAAAGTCCTCAAGCAGTGGCACCCTCATTTAAATTGTCAGTTTGCTGGGGCTGTTGCCAATCCAGTAAGGCCAGACTGTAGCTGGGATAAAAAGGTTTCACTTCATTAAGCACCAAAATAATGCCATGGCTCTCTAAGAAATCATACTTGTGGGGAAAAGTCTCCTCACAGTGACCATTTTTCCTTTTTGCCAATATGATGCCATACAAACTGGCAGGAGATGTGGCTTCCTCAATGAGCATGACGAAGTCACCTGGAATCGCTCCATTGAAAAGCATGGCAAAAAGTGATTCCATGGGCTCAGCTTTGCCCTTCTCTGACATCCGTTCAGAGAGTTAAAATTCGTTGGCTTTTCAGGGCAGTGGGTGACATTACCCATGGTCCTCTACAGATCTTCAATAAGTTGACATTTCAAATCATTTGAATAAATCAAAGTGACAGAGGCACCTTAAGTTGCTGAGTTGGGGAGATGATTATAGAGAGCGAAAGACACATTTTCATTTTATTGCTGATGAGCAAAATAAGTAAAATTTGAAAAGGAAGTGGGATGCTTTGTGGGAGGAACCTTCTCAGGAAGAGGACTGCAAGTGGTACTTCTGTCTTGCCAGTCATAAACTGGTGCAGAAACGTTTCCAAACTATTCATCATGTGCACCCTAAAAACCCGATATGTAGAATCCGCACTATCCCTGAAAACAAGAGAGTCCCTGATTTGGTAAATCTTAACCCTGGAATGCAAGCTTTCAGTATCACTTGGAGAAGTGAATCCAGTTTCCCTTAAGTGAAACTTGAGCCTTGGTCCCTCATAGCTATTGACCCTTATCTTCTGCAAAAGACCACTGGTGAAAACACAAGCTTAGTTGCTCTTCTATTTGTGTACAGAAATAGCCTAACTCTGCTTTCAAGCTGCTTTGTTCAAAATGTGCTAAGGATTTGTTGAGTGAATAAAAAAAGCAAGCAAGCAAGCAAGCAAACAAACCAAACTTTATTTTTTTTCTTATTTCTCTAGAAAACCAGTAAACAAACAAACAAAACTTTAAACCAGACTGCAATTTAGGTCAAAAGTTAGAAAATATATTTGCAGTGCCTAATTCAGGAAGGAAGATCTTTTTAATGCTAATCTACCGCTAATTATAAAATTGGTGATAGCAAGCATTGTGAAGAGCTAAAAAGGAGGGGGTGGGGTGGTGCTACTTCATAATTTAGTCACCCTTGATTGGAAAGTGGGCGTTTTAAGATTTGACACCAAACCCCAGCGAGTCACTCTGTAGCATGAGTTTCTCTCACTTTGAACTTTCAGTTTGGACACAGAAAGAACAGGGCAAAAAGTAAAGCCAGAAGGGATGATTTTTAAAAGGCAAACTGCAAATAAGGATAGGTTTCAGGCTCCGTTGCAAATAGAGTTGGAATAATGAGAATAAGCTCTGTAAGGCCTGAAGGGAAGGAAACACATGGAGGTGGTCAGCTCCGTGCCCAAAAAAATGCCCTTGAAGAAGCCTTTATGATCCTGGGTATAAGAAGAAGGTGGGCGGAGCACTAAACCATTCTAAGACGAAGTTATAACATTGACAATGTTGACTCCCTAGAACCAAGTCAGGGGAAGTATGTTTGGAGTCTAAGAAGCACAGTCATGTGTTGCATAATGATGAGGGTACATTCTGAAAAATGTGTCGTTAGGTGATTTTGTTGTGTGAACAGCACAGAGTGCACTTACACAAACATAGATGGTATAGCCTACTACACACCCAGGCTATATGGTGTGGCCTATTGCTCCTAGGCTACGAACCTGAACAGCATGTTGCTATATTGAATACTGTAGGCAATGGGAACACAGTGGTAAGTATTTATGTATCGAACATATCTAAATATAGAAAAGGCACAGTAAAAATACAGTATAAAAGATTTAAAAAATTATACACCTGTATAAGGCGCTTACCACGAATGGAGCTTGCAAGACTAGAAGTTGCTCTGGTTGAGTCAGTGAGTGGGTGGTGAGTAAATGTGAAGGTCTAGGACATCACTCCGTGCTACTGTAGACTTTACAAACACTGTACACTTAGGCTATACTACATTTATAAAAAATATTTTTTCTTGGCTGGACATGGTGGCTCACGCCTGCAATCCCAACACTTTGGGAGGCTGAGGTGGATGGATCGCTTAAGTTCAGGAGTTTCAGACCAGCCTGGACAGCATGGCAATACATCATCTCTACAAAAAATTTAAAAATTAGCTGTGTGTGGAGTCACACACCTGTGGTCCCAGCTACTTGAGAGGCTGAGGTGGGAGGACCACTTGAGACCAGGAGTTCAAGGCTGCAGTGAACCATGATTACATCACTGCGCTGCAGCTTGGGTGACAGAGCAAGACTCTGTCTCAAAAAATACATATTTTTTTCTTTCTTCAATAACTAATTAACCTTAGCTTACTATAACTTTTTCACTTTATAAACTTTTAATTTTTTTTTACCTGTTTTACTCTTTTGTAATAACACTTAAGCACACATTGTACAGCTGTACAAAAATATTTTCATCATGTATATCCTTATTCTCTAAGCTTATCTACTTTAAAACTTTTACTTTTTATTGTTTTTACTTATTTTTAGTTTTTTTAATGGAACGCATCACAATTTGTGTGTCATTCTTGCACAGGAGCCGTGTTACTATTCTCTGTATCATTCCAATTTTAGTACGTGGGCTGCCAAAGCAAGCGCAGTTTTGAAACTTTTTTGTTAAACTCTAAGACCAAACACACACATTAGCCTAGGCCTACACAGGGTCAGCATCATCAGTATCATGGTCTTCCATCTCCACATCTTGTCCCCCTCTGGAAGGTCTTCAGGGGCAGTAACATTCACGAAGCTGTCATCTCCTACGCTAACAATTTTTTCTTCTGGAATACTTCCTGAAGGACCTGCCTGAGCTTGTTTTACACTTAACTGTTTTTTTTAATAAGTAGAAGGAGTCCGCTTGAAAATAATGATAAAAGATGTGGTATAGTAAATACCTAAACCAGTAATATAGTTGTTTATTGTCATTATCAAGTATATGTTCTATACATAGTCATATTGCTAGTCTTTTATACGACTGGCAGAGCAATAGCTTGTTAACACTAGTATCGCAAACACGAGTAATGCATTGCATTGCATTACGGTGTTAGGGCTGCAACGTTACTATGACTACAATGCCACTAGGCAATAGGACATTTTTAATTCCATTGTAATTTTATAGGACCACCATTGTACATGTGGTCCTGTGATTGAGCAAAACATCGTTATGGGGCACATGACTGTAGCTTTTGGGCAAGTGGGTCTCAATCCTGCCTGCATATTAGAATCACCTGGAGAGCTTATAAAACTTTTGCTGTCTGGGCTGCCGTCTGAACTAATTAAATCAGAATATTTGGGTGTGAGACCCAAGAATTGGTATTTTTATTTATTTATTTTCAAAATTAGGTAATTCGATTGATTGATTTACTTCCTTATAGCTGTCAGTATTTTCGAAACTCCATAGGTGATATCAATGTGGAGTCAAGGTTGAGAACCATGAATTAAACAGCAACAAAGCAGAGTTGTAAAAAGGACTCTAATGTGTGTTTAGTTTTATGTTTCCTCAAATGGTGCTTTCTCTTATAGCTGGCATGAATATGGGCAATTAGTGTTAGTGTTCATCTTAGTCCATTTGGACTGCTATAACAGAATTCTATAGACTGGGTGGCTTATAAACAACAGAAATTTATTTCTTCCAGTTTTGAAGCCTAGGAAGTTCAAGATCAATATGCCGACAGATTTAGTGTCTAGTGAGGGCCCACTTTCTAGTTCATATATGGTGGTGTTCTCTCTGTGTTCTCACATGACAGAAGAGTCAAATGAGCTCTCTGGGGCCTCTTTTATAAGAGCACTAATTCCATTTATGAGGCCTTCACCTTTATGACCTATTCACCTGCCAAATGCCCCACATCCTAAATACCATCACATTGGGGATTACGTTTTAACATGTGAATTTGGAGGGACACAAACATTTAGTCTATAGCAGTGTTGGTAAGTCATTTTAGTATTGAGATATATGTAAGGAGAATACCTAATCAACGGGCCAAGTCTGGGGCTGGACATTGGGCAGGCAGTTGGCTGGCAAAGCTGATGCCTTTCTCAGAGATGGGTTCCTGAGAGCCTGTAGGCTTGACACTTGGTGTAGTTGGACAATCCATTGCTACCAGGTGATCAAAGTGGAGCTAAGGTATGAGTCAGGTAGGCAGGCAGGTAGGTAGATTGTTGTCAGAGCAGTCAGAGTGTACCTGGGATTCAAGGTTAAGATAGGGTGGAGCAGTGTACAACATGAAAGCCCCAGAGATCAGATGAGCATTGGAATGGGCTCAGGGAAGGAAGGTGCTTCGATTTGCCTATAGTAGAGTCCTTTATTCAAGTGCAAGCATTGGTCCCTCTTCCCTTGGGCAGGAGTTTTCGAATTTTACAGGAAGGGTCTGCTAAGCTATCCACTTCATGTTAGGTCCTGATTTATTTCATCTTCAGTGTTTTCTAGTCAAGAGCCAACCTCTCTGGTTGAGGTCAAATTTCTGTGGCACCTGAGATTCCCCTGGCTAGGGAAGCTGTGTGCTGGTATGGTGGGGTTGGGTACACCAGACCATTTCTTCATGGTTGAGGTCCTTGTCTACTCTGGCCCAGATGCCTTCAGGGTCTGATTATTAAGATGGTACACAACAAAATGTTGTGTTGCAACTCTTTCGAGGACATTAATTAATTCATTCACTTACCCAAAAGCTCTTACTTAGAGGGCATGATAAATTTCAGGTGCTAAACCGTGAGTGGGGGAAGGGGTGGGTCCCAGTCTTCTGGGGAAGACAAACAATTCCAGTAGTGCTGAAGGAGTACACAGGACAAAAAGGACGTGATAAAGGAAGAGTTTCTAGAGATGTTGAATCCTAAGGAATGAGTAGGAGGGAGCTCCCGAGGCAAAGAGAGCTG
>NW_026652282.1:117219274-117276006 GCF_009828535.3 Hylobates moloch
AAAAAAAAAAAAAAAAACCAAAAAAAAAACCTTAAATAAAACCAGCAGCTACTTTTTGCTATTTCTTTTATAGTGATAGTCTTTCTTGTGAATTTCCTCTTCCTCTTCCTACTCTCCTTCTCCTCCTCCCCCTCCTCCTTCTTCTTATTCTTCCTCTTCCTCCTCTTCTTCCTCTTCCTCTTCCTCCTCTCCTTCTCCTCCTCCTCCTTCTTCTTATTCTTCCTCTCCCTCTTCTTCCTCTTCCTCCTCTTCTTCCTCTTCTTCCTCTTCCCCCTCCTCTTCTCCTTCTCCTCCTCCTCCTCCTCCTTCTTCTTCTTTCTCACTTTGTCACCCAGGCTGAGTGCAGTGGCATGATCACGGCTCACTGCAACCTCCACCTCCAGGGCTCAAGCCATCCTCCTTCCTCAGCCACCTGAGTAGCTGGGACTACAGGCGTGCGCCACCACGTCAGGCTAATCTTTGTAGTTTTTGTAGAGATAGGGTTTTGCCATGTTGCCCAGGTTGGTCTCGAACTCCTGGATTCAAGTCTTCTGCCTGCCTCAGCCTCCCAAAGTGCCGGGATTACAGGTGTGCACCACCGCTCCCAGCCTATTCTTAAAGATATTTATTTTAGATAGATACTGATGTCCTCCTCCCTTCACCTTGACACATAGGCTCCCTTTCATTGAAAAATGAAAGTTTCAGGCAAGTTTCAGAAAAGTTTATAGGCTGGGCATGGTGGCTTCTGCCAGCACTTTGTGAGGCCAAGGTGGGCGAATCACCTGAGATCAGGGGTTCAAGATCAGCCTGGCCAACATGGCGAAACCCATCTCTACTAAAAATACATAAAAATTAGCCAGCCGTAGTGTTGGGCGCCTGTAATCCCAGCTATTCGGGAGGTTGAGGCAGGAGAATCACTTGAATCTGGGAGGTGGAGGTTGCAGTGAGCTGAGATTGCTCCACTGCACTCCAGCCTGGGCGACAGAGCAAGAATCCATCTCAAAAAAAAAAAAAAAAGTTGTTTATAGTGCCATTGATCATATCAGTGGGAATAATTATACCAATTATTTTCAAAGTGTGGTCTGGGGGCCTCTGAGAACTTTTCAGGGAGTCTGCAAGGTCCAAACTATTTTCATAGTAGTACTAAGCTGTTACTTGCCTTCTTCACTCTCATTCTTTCATGAGTGTACGGTGGAATTTTCCAGAGGCTACATGAAGTGAGATGATGATCTCAACTTCTTGGGAGGCTGAGGCAGGAGAATCACTTGAACCCTGGAGACAGAGGTTGCAGTGAGCCAAGATCACGCCACTGCACTCCAGCCTGAGTGATTGAGTGAGACTCTGTTTCAAAAAAAAAAAAAAAAGTAAAAAAAACTCCTTTTTTGGTCTAACACATTAACAGTCAAGTTTTGATAATTTATTTGAACTATTAGATAAATATAGTAGTAGAGAACAATGGGCTAGAATAGAGTCCAGAAAGAGACATAAATATTTATGGAAATTATTTATGGGAATTTCAGTTTATCGTAAAGGTGGTGTTTCTTTCTTTTTTTTGAGACGGAGTCTTGCTCTGTCGCCCAGGCTAGAGTGCAATGGCACGATCTCGGCTCACTGCAACCTCCGCCCTCCATCTCCTGGGTTCACGCCATTCTCCTGCCTCAGCCTCCAAGTAGCTGGGACCACAGGCGCCTGCCACCACGCCTGGCTATTTTTTTTTGTATTTTTAGTAGAGATGGGGTTTCACTGTGTTAGCCAGGATGGTCTTGATCTCCTGACCTCGTGATCTGCCCGCCTCAGCCTCCCAACGTGCTGGGATTACAGGCGTGAACCACCGCACCCTGTCTTTTTTTTTTTGAGATGGAGTTACGGAGTTTCACCCTTCACCCAGGCTGGAGTGAAGTGGTGCAATCTTGGCTCACTGCAACCTCCGTCCCCCAGGTTCAAGCAATTCTCCTGCCTCAGCCTCCCGAATAGCTGGGATTACAGGCGCCCACCACCACGCCTGGCTAATTTTTGTATTTTTAGTAGAGACGGGGTTTCACCATGTTGGCCAGGCTGGTCTCGAACTCCTGACCTCAGGTGATCCACCCGTCTCGGCCTCCCAAAGTGCTAAGATTACAGGCCTGAGCCACCGTGCCCCACCAAAGGTGGTGTTTCAAATTAGCAAAGACAGTTCAATAAATGATGTGGGGACTGACAACTGTTTCAGGACAGGAATAAAATGATCTCAGTCTATACTTCAGTCCTTATACCCAAATGAACTACAAGGGAATTAAAACTTTAAACATTAGGAAGATAGAAGAAAACATGGAATGAGGAGGCAAGGTACTGTACAAGATCCAGAAACTATAAAGGAAATGATGGATGAATCTAACTATGTAAAAATAAAAACAAAAAATCCTTCTACATGGCAAATAAAATAAATAGCAAAGTCAAAATGCAACTGATATATCAAGAAAAACTATTTGTGATTTGGGGGTGGTGAAAGATTGATTTCTTTCATCCAGAGCCCATAGGTAAATCAATCAGAAAAAGGCAAATAGACCAAAAGAAAAATGGGCAAAGGCTACAGTCTGCTTTACAGAAAAATAAGTGCAAATGGACAAAGAACATGAACCTATACTCAACTGCAGCCATAATTAAAGAGATACAAATTAAGACAACACTGAAAAGCATTTTTTTTTTGAGACTGAGTCTTACTCTGTCGCCGAGGCTGGAGTGCAGTGGTTCGATCTTGGCTCACTGCAACCTCTGCTGCCTGGGTTCAAGTGATTCTCCTGCCTCAGCCTCCCAAGTAGCTGAGATTACAGGCGTCTGCCACCATGCACGGCTAATTTTTGTATTTTTAGTAGAGACAGGGTTTCACCATCTTGGTCAGGCTGGTCTCGAACTCCTGACCTCGTGATCCACTCGCCTCAGCCTCCTAAAGTGCTGGGATTACAGGCGTGAGCCACCGCACCCAGCCGAAAAGCAATATTGTTCATCTGTTGGATCTACAAGCATATTAAAGGGTGATGCCTAGTGCTGGCTAAGATGTAGGTAAACACACTGTTATAGTAAATTGATAAAGTCTTGCTGGAGGACATTTGGCTGTAGCTAGTAAAATAAAATAAACGTGTGATAATGCGTAGTAATAGCAAAACTTATGAAATAACACACAACAATAATATATATATATATATAAAACAAAATAAAAAAAGATACATATCATTTGACCTGGTAATTCCACTGCTAGGAATTCATTCTCCAGATAACCTGCAAAGGCTTGCCAATATGCACATCCTGTGAGTGTGTTTAGATGAGAGAGCTCTTGGCAAGGCTCAGTTGGTGGAGAGTCCCACTGTGACCCTCAGCTGACTATGTTGTGTTAGTAAGATAGTGTGTATAGAACAATAACTATGGTTAAGTGAAACCTCTGCTTGTTTTTCTTTGTTTTTGTTGTTTGAGAGGGAACCTCACTCTGTCGCCCAGGCTGGAGTGCAGTGGTGCGATCTTTGCTCACTGCAGCCTCTGCCTCCAGGGTTCAGGCAATTTTCCTGCCTCAGGCTTCCGAATAGCTGGGATTACAGGCACGCACCACCTAGCCCCGGTAATTTTTGTATTTTTTTAGTAGAGACGTGGTTGCACCATGTTGGCTAGGCTGGTCTTGAACTCCTGCCCTTGAACGATCCGCCTGCTTTGGCCTCCCAGAGTGCTGGGAATACAGGCATGAGGCACCGCACCCGACCTTCTGCTTATTTTTCTATATTGATCATGTACCACTTTAGCTTATGGAATTGTGGAAATACAATTTCAGTTTGTACATCTACTTTGATTTGCTATTTCTGCATTCTTGTTTAAGCACTGTATTAGAGGTAGTTTTTTCAAAATTCATGCCAACATAAATAGCTTCATCCCCAAGAGATGATCAGTGCAAAAATTTGCAATTACTGCTGTCACTTTTTTTTTTTTTTGATGGAGTCTTGCACTGTTGCCCAGGCTGGATGCAGTGGCATGATCTTGGCTCACTGCAAGCTCTGCCTCCGGGGTTCATGCCATTCTCCTACCTCAGCCTCCCTAGGAGCTGGGACTACAGGCGCCTGCCACCATGCCCAGCTAATTTTTTGTATTTTTAGTAGAGACAGGGTTTCACTGTGTTAGCCAGGACGATCTTGATCTCCTGACCTCATGATCTGCCCGCCTCGGCCTCCCAAAGTGCTGGGATTACAGGCGTGAGCCACTGCACCCAGCCTCTCCTGTCACTTTAAAAAAAAGTTACTCCTCATATCTATTGGCTGAGGAGATGGAAGTGTTTCTGGGGATTTGAGATGCTAAGATGAGGATGTTTTAGGCCCATGGCCATGGCACCTACTTTTGTTCTATTCAGCCTACTGAGAGGTGACAGCGTGCTGGCAGCCCTCACAGCCCTAGCTTGCTCTTGGCACCTCCTCTGCCTGGGCTCCCACTTTGGCAGCACTTGAGGAGCCCTTCAGCCTGCCGCTGCACTGTGGGAGCCTCTTCCTGGGCTGGCCGAGGCTGGAGCCGGCTCCCTCAGCTTGCGGGAGGTGTGGAGGGAGAGGTGCGGGCAGGAACCGGGGCTGCGGCTGCGTGCACAGCGCTTGCGGGCCAGCGCAAGTTCTGGGTGGGCGTGGGCTCGGCGGCCCTGCCCTTGGAGTGGCCAGCTGGCCCCGCCAGCCTCGGGCAGTGAGGGGCTTAGCCCCTGGGCCAGCAGCTGCTGTGCTCGACTTCTCGCCGGGCCTTAGCTGCCTCCCCGCGGGGCAGGGCTTGGGACCTGCAGCCCGCCATGCCTGAGCCTCCCCCCGAGCCGTGGGCTCCTGCACCGCCGGAGCCTCCCCAACGAGCGCTGCCCCCTGCTCCACAGCGCCCAATCTCATTGACCACCTAAGGGCTGAGGAGTGCGGGCACACGGCGCGGGACTGGCAGGCAGCTTCACCTACGGCCCCAGCGCGGGATCCACTGGGTGAAGCCAGCTGGGCTCCTGAGTCTGGTCGGAACATGGAGAAGTTTATGTCTAGCTAAGGGATTGTAAATACACCAATTGGCACTCTGTATCTAGCTCAAGGTTTGTAAACACACCAATCAGCACCCTGTGTCTAGCTCAGGGTTTGTGAATGCACCAATCGACACTCTGTATCTAGCTAATCTAGTGGGGACGTGGAGAACTTTTGTGTCTAGCTCAGGGATTGTAAACGCACCAATCAACACCCTGTCAAAACGGACCAATCAGCTCTCTGTAAAACAGACCAATCAGCTCTCGGTAAAATGGACCAGTCAGCAGGATGTGGGTGGGGCCGGATAAGGGAATAAAAGCAGGCTGACGGAGCCAGCAGTGGCAACCCGCTTGGGTTCCCTTCCACGTTGTGGAAGCTTTGTTCTTTTGCTCTTTGCAGTAAATCTTGCTGCTGCTCACTCTTTGGGTCCACACTGCCTTTATGAGCTGTAACACTCACCACGAAGGTCTGCAGCTTAACTTCTGATCCAGCGAGACCACAAACCCACCAGAAGGAAGGAACTCCGGACACATCCGAACGTCTAGAAGGAAAAAACTCCGGACACACCGCCTTTAAGAACTGTAACGCTCACCGCGAGGGTCCGCGATTTCATTCTTGAAGTCAGCGAGACCAAGAACCCACCAATTCTGGACACAGTACCATGCCAGAGATCCAGGTAGGTCTCTGGATCTTTTAGACCCCCACCTCATATCTCCTTACTATGAAACATACTATGGTTTTTACAATTACAAAAATAGTATAGGCTTGTGAAAGCCACTTACAAAACTCTTATTTGGTATAAAGTACCAAATAAGAGTCTCCTCGTAATCCTCTCCAATTTTAATAGATTCTTTTTATGTATACTGTGTATAACTTTTTGATGTGAGATTATATATATAATTTCTGTGATCTTTTATGTCTTCACTGAGAATTTTATGATGGACTTCTTTCCATGTTCACATATATATAATAATACACATATTTTATATCTATATCCATAGTTGTTATTTATGTATTTTTTTGGAGACAGAGTCTAGCTCTGTTGCCCAGGCTGGAGTGCAAGTGGCATGATCTTGGCTCACTTGCAATCTCTGCCTCGGGGGTTCAAGTGATTCTCGTGCCTTAGCCTACCGAGTAGTTGGGATTACAGGCATGTGCCACCACACCCGGCTAATTTTTGTATTTTTAGTAGAGACAGGATTTTGCCATGTTGGCCAGGCTAGTCTCGAACTTCTGACTTCAAGTGATCCGCCTGCCTCAGCCTCCCTAAGTGCTGAGATTATAGGCATGAGCCACCGTGCCTGACCCATACTTTTTATTAATAATGCTGTGGTCAACATTCTTTCACCTCTTTAGTCTCATCTGTAAAATGGAAATAATAATAGCATATACTATAAAAATTAGCTGGGCGTGGTGGTGCGTGCCTGTAGTCCCAGCTACTCGGGAGGCTGAGGCCTCCGAAGTTGCAGTGAGCCAAGATTGCGCCACTGCACTCTAGCCTTGCAACAGAGCGAGACTCTGTCTCTAAAAAATTGTGTGTACTATAATACACAGGGTTGTTATAAAGATAAATAGGATAATACTTGTAAAGTGCTAGAGCAGTGTTTAATACATAGTAGGCACTCAATAAATGACAGCTATTGTTGTACAGCCATGTATGTAATCTTAATTATTACTTTAGGAAAATTACTAATTATTTGCTGGGTCAAAGGATATGGACTTTGTAGAGATGGGGTCTTGCAACATTGCTCAGGCTGGTCTCCAACTCCTGGGCTTAAACGATTCTCTACTGATAATTACTTTAGGATAATTAGTAATTAATAATTATCCTAAAGTGGTTGCTTGGTCAAAGGATACGGACTTTAAAAAAACAACCCTTTTGTTGTAAAATACAGACAGAAAGCCACACAGAACAGAAATAGCGTTTAATGAATAATTATAGGGGGACACCTTTGTAAACCACAACCGAGCCAAGAAGAGAATTTGGCCAGGTACCTCAGAAGGATTCCATGTGTCTCTGCCCCTTTACAACATGCTGCTTTCTCCCAAAGTAACCACTATCCTGACTTTTATACTAATCACTTCCTTGAGTTTCTTTTGTAGTTTCACCACCTAAGTATACTTCCCTAGACACTATATTTTATTTTTATATTTGAGATGGAGTCTTGCTCTGTTGCCCAGGCTGGAGTGCAGTGGCGCGATCTCGGCTCACTGCAACCTCCACCTCCTGGGTTCAAGTGATTTTCCTGCCTCAGACTCCCAAATAGCTGGGATTACAGGCGCACACCACCATGCCTGGCTGATTTTCATATTTTTAGTAGAGATGGAGTTTTACCAGGTTGGCCAGGCTGCTCTTGAACTCCTGACCTCAGGTGATCTGCCCACCTTGACCTCTCAAAGTGCTGGGAATACAGGTGTGAGCCACCACGCCTAGCCATAGTATAGTTTAGACTTGACTCCTTTTATATGTCTTTTGTCAACATTTTATTATGAGCATTTTCAAACACACAGAAAACTTGGGTGGGCCAGGTGCAGTGGCTCACGCCTATAATCCCAGCACTTTGGGAGGCTGAGGTGGGAGGATCGTTTGTGCCCAGTTGGAGACCAGCCTGGGCAATATCGCAAGACCCCATCTCTCCAAAAAGTTTTTAAAAATTAGTGGGGCATGGTGTCATGCATCCGTAGTCCCAGCTACTCAGGAGGCTGAGGTGGGAGGATCGCTTGAGCCCAGGAGGTTGAGGCTACAGTGAGCCGTGATAGCGCAACTGCACCCCAGCCTGGGGGATAGAGTGATACCCTGTCTCAAAAAAAAAAAAATTGGAAGAATTATATAGTGGACACTCATCTATCCAACATCTATATTCTGCAGTTACCATTTTGCTCTATTTGATTTATCACATATCTATCCATCTGCCCATCCCTGTATCATTCAATCCAATCCATTGTGCATGTTCCTCTGTCCTCTATTTCCTGCAAATTGGCAGCTGGATCCAGTGGCTTGATCAGATTCAGGTTTGGTTTCTTTGAGAAGGTGAGGTGGTAGTTGTGTTCTTTCATCAGAAGGCACATGATGTTTTTTTGTCTCTCTTTTTTGTTGTGATACCTGGGTTCATTCGTTCATTAGGGGCTGCAGCATGCTGAAAGGAAACAGAAGCCTGTGGAGAGAGCCGGGATCAACCAGGAAATAAAACCCTTTCCCTTGCGATGTCTCTCCAGCGCCCTCTACTGACCAAGCTGCTTTAGTGCCAGTTTGTAGAGGTAAACTATTTAAAGGGCCTGAATTATTTTCATGGGGGGAAAAACTCATGAATTTGGAGATGAGAGGCAATATATCAATAACAGACACACCTTACACGCATGTACGGACCAGATAAGGAGAACTATTTCCAGAAACTTATCTGTGTGCAGCTCTGTTCTCTCTGGTCCTCTGCTCCATGAATTCTAGCGTCTTTGGCCTCCCTGGACTTTGTTTTCTCAACCCTAGGAGACTGCAGGGCTCTGTATGGATACCTTTTCCCTGTGTCACAGCCTGGAAATTTTATCTAGGAAGTAAGCTGGAGGCAATCGGAGGGCTTATTTGTTCCCCTTCCCTAGGTGATCACTCTTATATTTCTTGTTGTCCAATGTCTGGAAACTGTTGCTTTACATATTTTACTCATTTTTAAAGTTGTGTAAGTAGGATAGTAAATCTGGTCTTTGTTATTCTACCATGTCTTGGGCCAAGAAGGAAGTCTAACCTTATTTTCTTTTTTAAAAAACATATATTTATTTATTTATTTATTGAGATGGAATTTTGCTCTTGTCGCCCAGGCTGGAGTGCATTGGCACAATCTCAGCTCACTGCAACCTCTGCCTCCCAGGTTCAAGTGATTCTCCTGACTCAACCTCCAGAGTAGCTGGGACTACAGGCACCTGCCACCATGCATGGCTAATTTTTGTATTTTTAGTAGACATGGGGTTTCCCCATGTTGGCCAGGCTGATCTCGAGCTCCTGACCTCAGGTCATCCACCTGCCTTGGCCTCCCAAAGTGCTGGGATTACAGGCGTGAATTACCGTTCCCGGCCTGTTTTATTTTTAATTTTAATTTTTACTTTTAAAGTTGACAAAAAATTGTTTATATTTACGGTGTACAACATGCTGTTTTGATATATGCTTGCATTGTGGAATGACTGAATCGGGCCACCTTTTTTTTTTTTGAGACAGAGTTTCACTCTTGTTGCCCAGGCTGGAGTGCAATGGCGCAATCTTGGCTCACCACAACCTCCACCTCCTGGGTTCAAGCGATTCTCCGGCATCAGCCTCCTGAGTAGCTGGGATTACAGACATGCGCCACCATGCCTGGCTTATTTTGTATTTTTAGTAGAGACGGTTTTGTCCACGTTGGTCAGGTTGGTCTCGAACTCTTGACCTCAGGTGATCTGCCTGCCTCTGCCTCCCAAAGTGTTGGGATTACAGGCGCGAGCCACCGTTCCCGGCCTTGCTTTCTTTTTGTATGCATTTGCTTAGTATAACTTTGCTTATGCTTCTATTTTTAAGTTTTCAGAATCTCTTTGTTTTAGATATGTCTCTTGCATACAACATATTGTTTGTTTGTTTTTGAGACCGAGTCTTGCTCTGTCACCCAGGTTGGAGTGCAATGCCATGATCTTGGCTCACTGCAACCTCTGCCTCCCGGGTTCAAGGAATTCTCCTGCCTCAGCCTCCCAAGTAGCTGGAATTATAGGCATGTGCCATCACTCCTGGCTAATTTTTGTTTTTTTAGTAGAAACGAGGTTTCACCATATTGGCCAGGCTGGTCTCGAACTCCTGACCTTTTGATCCACCCGCCTCGGCCTCCCAAAGTGCTGGGATTACAGGCGTGAGCCACCGCACTCAGCCTATATCTACACTTTTTATTTATTTTTAAATTTTACTATTATTATTTTTTGACGGAGTCTTGCTTTGTTGCCCAGGCTGGAGTGCAGTGGCACAATCTTGGCTCACTGCAACCTCCACCTCTGGATTCAAGTGATTCTCCTGCCTCAGCCTCTCAAGTAGCTGGGATTACAGGCATGCACCACCATGCCTAGCTAATTTTGTATTTTTAGTAGAGATGGGATTTCACCATGTTGGCCAGGCTGGTTTCAAACTCCTGACCTCAGATGATCCACGTGCCTTGGCCTCCTAAAGTGCTGGGATTACAGGTGTGAGTCATTGTGCCCAGCCTATATCCACACTTTTTAGGAACCTCTTTCTTTAGATGGTCTCATGCAGTTTCATTATGTGTTTAGTTATGGATTTGTTTTCTTTTTTGCTTTTAATCCTGTTTGTAATTCCTTGGGTTTCCTTCATTGTTGTCTTCTATCAGTTCTGGAATTCTCAGCCATTGCCAGATATTTTCTTTTTTCCTTTTCAGACTCCATTTAAAGCTATGTTAAATGCTCTTATTTTCTGCCCCATGTATAACTTCTCTTCTATATTTTCCTTTTTTTTCTTTGTGCTGTGTTTTCCTGGCCTATCTTCCAGTCTGTAAATTCTCTCTTCACCTGTTTCTTATTTTCTGCTTTTGTTTTTTTTTTGAGACAGAGTCTTGCTCTGTCGCCTGGGCTGGAGTGCATTGGTGCCATCCTGGCTCACTGCAACCTTCACCTCCTAGGTTCAAGCAATTCTCCTGCCTCAGCCTCCTGAGTAGCTGAGACTACAGGCGCCCACCACGGCCAGCTAATTTTTGTATTTTAATAGAGACCGGGGGTTTTACCATGTTGACCAGGCTGGTCTCAAACTCCTGACCTCAAGTGATCTACCCACCTTGGCCTCCCAAAGTGCTGGGATTACAGGTGTGAGCCACTGCAACCGGCCCTTATTTTCTCTTTTTCATGCATATGCTTTCACACTTGCTTTTTATTTCTTTTAAATATATTAACTTTAGTTCATTTAAAATCTGCCTCTGATAACTGCTGTATCTGAAATCTTTGCAGGTTTTTTCTAGTTCTTGCTCATGATGTCATTTTTCCTTTTGTGCCTCATTATTTTGAGTACATACTCATTGTCCTTGAAAATCGTTTGTGGGGTTTCTTTAAGTTGTAGGGTCAAAGTACATTGCTCCAGAGAGGACTTTCGTTGACTTCTCCAAAGTGTCTTTGGGGATTACCAGTCTGGGACCATCTTAAAACAAATTCACAACTTGAAATTCCTGGGGCTACCTAGGTGATAAGAATCCAGCCTGTAAATTTGTTACAGGCGGTCTCTGGCCAAAACTTTTGTTTCTTTCTGCCTTTCTGTCTTTCTGTCTTTCTCTCTCTTTCTCTCTCTCTCTCTCTCTTTCTTTCTTTTTTTTTTTTTTGAGACAGACTCTCTGTCACCCAGGCTGGAGTGCAGTGGGGTGATCTTCGCTCACTGCAACTTCTGCCTCCCAGTAAGGTCGAGAAAGATTAATTGACATACAAAAGATTGCATGTAGCAAATTTTCAATTCCAGCCCAATACTTTGTTTTTGTTTGATACAGGATCTCACTCTGTCACCCAGGCTATAGTGCAGTGGTGCAATCATGGCTCACTGCAGCCTCCACCTCCTGGGCTCAGGTGATCCTCCCACCTCAGCCTCCTGAACAGCTAGGACCATGGGCACGCACCACCATGCCCAGCTAAGTTTTGTATTTTTTTGTAGAGACAGGGTTTTGCCATGATACCCAGACTGGTGTCGAACTCCTGGGCCTTGGCCTCCCAAAGTGCTGAGCCACCATGCCTGGCCCAGTCCAATGTTTTTTTTTTTTTTTTTTTGGTGGAGTCTTGCTCTGTTGCCCAGGCTGGAGTGCAGTGGCCAGATCTCGGCTCACTGCAAGCTCTGCCTCCCGGGTTCATGCCATTCTCCTGCCTCAGCCTCCCAAGTAGCTGGGACTATAGGTGCCTGCCACCACGCCTGGCTAATTTTTTGTATTTTTAGTAGAGACGGGCTTTCACTGTGTTAGCCAGGATGGTCTTGATCTCCTGTCCTCGTGATCCACCCGCCTTGGCCTCCCAAAGTGCTGGGATTACAGGTGTGAGCCACTGTGCTCGGCCTCTTTTCTTTTTTCTTTTCTTTCTTTTCTTTCACTTACTTTTTTCGAGACAGGGTCTCACCCTGTCACCCAGGCTGGAGTGCAGTGGTGGGATCTCAGTTCACTGCAACCTCCTCCTGGGCTTAAGTGATCCTCCCATCTCAGCCCCCTGAGTAGCTGGGACTACAGGCGTGTACCACCACGCCCGGCTCTGTTTGCTTTCTACTATAGCAAACTATGTCTTGTATTTTTTGAGTACTTACAGGGTCTCAGCTTTGAGGATACAGTTAAGAAGTGCCTGACATATAGTAGATCAAAAATATGTGTTGGGCTGGGTGCAGTGGCTCATGCCTGTAATCCCAGCACTTTGGGAGGCCATGGTGGGTGGATTACCTGAGGTCAGGAGTTCGAGACCAGCCTGGCCAATGTGGTGAAACCCCATCTCTACTAAAAATACTAAAATTAGGCTGGGTGCAGTGGCCCACACCTGTAATCCCAGCACTTTGGGAGACTGAGGCAGGCAGATCACGAGGTCAGGAGTTTGAGACCAGCCTGGCCAGCATGGTGAAACCCCGTCTCTACTAAAAATACAAAAATTAGCTGGGCATGGTGGCAGGCGCCTGTAATCCCAGCTATTTGGGAGGCTGAGCCAGGAGAATCGCTTGAACTTGGGAGGCAGAGGTTGCAGTGAGCCAAGATCATGCCATTGCACTCCAGCCTGGGTGACAAGAGTGAAACTCCATCTAAAAAAAAAATATATATATCTATATATAGATATATGTAATGTGTGTGTATATATATATATAGGTATATATGTGTATATATATACATATATAGATATATATGTGTATATATCTAGATATATATCTAGATATAGATATATATGTGTATATCTAGATATATATCTAGATATATATGTGTATATATATAGATATATATGTGTATATATAGATATATATGTGTATATATAGATATATATGTGTATATATGTGTATATATAGATATATATGTGCATATATATGTGTGTATAATGAGTAAATATATAAATAAAAATAAATATATAAGTAAATATATATAAGATAAAGATGATAAAGAAGAATTGTACAGGAAACTGCAGACAAACTCAGACACCAGATTAAAAAGGAAAATTTAGACTTGTGTCTTAAGAGCCGAAATCCCTGAAAAAGAAATTCTTGGCCTTTTTAAAGGCTTGCAACTCTAAGGGGTCCACGTGAAGAGGTCATGATAAATTGGGCAAGCATGGGGAATGTGACTGGGGGCTACATGCATCAGCTAACAGAACAGAAAGTTTTGCAATGCCTTTTCATACAATGTCTGGAATTTACAGATAACACAAGTAGTTTAGGTCAGGGTTGTTATTATTATTACTTTTTTAACTTATAGGGCCAGGTGGTGGTGCCAAGGTTGTCTGGCTGTTTATCTTACTTTTGTTTTTTTCCAACTTTTTGCTTTCTTTCTTTTCTCCTGTTTTGTGAACTAAGCAAGGTGGGGGAGAAGAACAGCAGGAGTAGTAGTGGTCTCCTTCCTTATCCCCCTCTTTGAGAATTTCACTAATTAGTGGGAGTTCTCACTTTTATTTTTACTTTCTGAGTCTCTTTGCGAGACAGAGTGATAGTGTTTTATGTAATACGCTTGTGCTGAAGTTTTCTGACAAACCATGGTAGCTACAAAACCTTTTATCATTTGAAGGAGTAAGTGTAATACACAGGGGAGCAGCAAGCAAGTTTCTGTTACTAGTAATACACTTACAATGAGGGTTTTAAATTCTCTTATAGCTGGAAACTATTTTCTAAATATAGACCTAGAATCAAAGCAACCAAACTTGCATGTCCTAACGGGTTGTTCTTTAACGGATTTTAAACTTTTTCACAAATATTCTCTTTTAGAGTCTCGCTGTCACCCAGGCTGGAGTGCAGTGGCGCAATCTCGGCTCACTGCAGGCTCCGCCCCCCGGGGTTCACGCCATTCTCCTGCCTCAGCCTCCTGAGTAGCTGGGACTACAGGCGCCCGCCATCTCGCCCGGCTATTTTTTTGTATTTTTAGTAGAGACGGGGTTTCACTGTGTTAGCCAGGATGGTCTCGATCTCCTGACCTCGTGATCCGCCCGCCTCGGCCTCCCAAAGTGCTAGGATTACAGGCGTGAGCCACCGCGCCCGGCCTTTTAACACAGTATTTCTTAATAATAGAAGTTTTTAAGAGCCAGATGCTTGAAATTGTGGCGTCTGTTTGGGGAAAGAGTTAGTTAAAGTTATCTTGAGGCATTAACTCTTTTGCTTCTCAAGGCCATTGGTCTCTTATGTTAGCCTTTTAATAAACATAACATGAGGAAACGTCTAGGCTGCCGGCAATGTTTTCAGCCAGCTGAGCAAATAGGTTTTTTTTTTTTTTTTTTTTTTGCTAGAGGAGGAGGCTCTGGTGAACTTCTGGTTTATATGTTTAAAGAATGACTTAAAGACTCGGAATTGTTGCTGGGCCGGATGGGTCTGGATTTCCTGACTAAGTAGTATGTGTAAAGTGGGGACACCTTATATAGGTGTTTCTTCTAGCATGGTTATGGGGGGTAACAACAACAAAACAATGTACAGCATATTCATATCCAGCAAGGACAAAAGAGGTCCTTACCTGGGAAAAAGGTTGAATACTGAGACAGAACAATAGGAAAACAGTATTACAGGAAAACTTCTAGTCTTAAGATTTTTAACTACATCACTTGGCTTGGTGAGTCCTTAAGCTTTGGCTGTGAGTAGACTAGTCAGCTGCCTGTGTGTGACTAGAGCAGGGCTTGTTGTTTCAAGCTTCAGCCGTGCGTAGACTGGTCAGCCTCCAGAGTGACCAGAGCAGGGCTGTCGTCCTCAGCAGCAGCTTGGTCTCATCTCAGGATCAGCCGGGTTGGATGATCTGTATCCTGCTGGCTGGTCTACTTGTCCTGAGCTGCCAGTGTTAGCTGACTGTGATGGATCTAAGACACAACACCTGCAACTTTAACAGCAGTGGGAGTAGACAAGATTACAGTATAGGGCCCATCCTATATGGGTCCTAGAAAAATTAGATTTTACTTTTTTACTTTAAACAGACACTAGATTTAAAGGGGTGTCAGGCTTACAGGCATTTGTATGTATTCAATTATGAACACTTTGTATGGCTATTTCTAAAAACTGCATTTGCTTTCTTAAGGTTAATTCCTTTAGTTCCTGGAAGTCACCTTTAATTTGACCTGTAATTTGGGGGTGGCCGACCGAACAAAATCTTATAGAGCAAATACCTACTTTGTTTGGTGGGGGTGCACCTGACTCGGAGGAGGACCATAGGCAAAAACCTGATTTTATCTTAAATATATTTCCTGGCAATATTTTTTCAGTAGCTGCTCAAGTGTCCAGTTCATACATTCCACCTTATCTTGAACTTTGCGGCCAATAGGCTGTGTGTAACTTCCATTTTATTTATTTATTTTATTTATTTTTTATTTATTTATTTTTTTTGAGACGGAGTCTCGCTCTGTCACCCAGGCTGGAGTGCAGTGGCGCGATCTCAGCTCACTGCAAGCTCCGCCTCCCGGGTTCACGCCATTCTCCTGCCTCAGCCTCTCCGAGTAGCTGGGACTACAGGCGCCCACCACCACGCCCGGCTAATTTTTTGTATTTTTAGTGGAGACGGGGTTTCACCGTGGTCTCAATCTCCTGACCTCGTGATCTGCCCGCCTCGGCCTCCCAAAGTGCTGGGATTACAAGCGTGAGCCACCGCGCCCGGCCCCATTTTATTTTTAACAGTCTTGTTAAATCTTGCACTATTTCAGCTACAAATGCCGGCCCATTGTCTGACTTTAAAGTTAGAGGGAGTTCAAACTTGGGGATAATGTCTTTTAGCAGTACTTCAGTCACTTCTTGTGCTTTTTTTGTCCTGTTGGGGAAAGCCTCAACCCACCCTGAAAAGGTGCAAATAAGCACTATCATGTACTGATAGCCTCCGGCATGGGTCAGTTCTGTAAAGTCTATAAGCAAGTTTTCGTAAAGCATGGCTCTTTCTCCTGTTTAGTGTCTCAGAGGAGGGGTTCTTTTTCTTCCCCCCCCTTTGTAACTCTATCTAGTGGCTTAGCCATCAGTGAGAAACTGGAGTCCAGATACGGCAGAATCCTGCTGCTTTTTAACTTCTAATGTGACCATGGGCTCCTGGGAGCCTAATGAGAAGGTGCCTAGTCTGCCCTAGTCTTTACATTCTTCAGCTCCTGCCAGCCTGATCAGATCAGTATTCGGTTCCTCCAAGATGCGGCAGCCCTTGGCCGACGGCCTCTTTGTCTTGCTGCCTTGGCCATTTCCTTTATTGCCTTCTGAACATTCACCCTTCTAGTGTCCTTTCTTTTTGCATCTCGTACATTAATCTCTCTCTAGCCTTGTCTGGCTCTTGAATCCTTGCCTAACTTGACTTCTTCCACGTCTACATCCGCATCCACGTCCTCTCACATTGCTAATCTCTCTCTTTATTTTTTATTTTTTTATTTTTTATTTTTTTTTAAATCTCTCTCTTTATAAGAGCTGTTGCTAACAGATTGGCTTTTTAAAATCTTTATTTATTTTTTTTCCTTCCTGAGTTCTCCTGCTCCTACGGCCAGCTGGCAGGGCCAGGCAACAGCACGGGCCCTGCCCCCCCGCACTGCTGTCTGTCTCTCTTGTTTACTTCTGATTCTCTTTTTCACACTTAGTCTTAGTCTTTCTTTTTTTTTGCTCTTTTCCCGGCGCCAGTCCCTGGCTCCTCCTTTTTTTAGATCGAGTCGGGCTGGGGAGAGGGACTTAATCCTTGGCGTGCCTAGCTGCCGCGATTGTTGCTTTTGCTCTTTCCCGCTTTGTTCCTTGGTTCCAGTTAACATACACCTTGGTGGCCACTTTTATAGACTGGGTGGTATTCATGCCTGCAGCTTCTGCTTGATGTTACCCTGGGCTTGCTTTACAAATGAAGTATTCACTATATGCTAATTTTTCAGCAGCCTCAGGGTTAAATGGGGTGTAAAGCCAGAATGCTTTATAGAGTCTCCTAAACCTGACTTAGGCTCTTGTCAGCTCCTTGAAGCACTTCTGAAATCTTTTTTATATTAATTGCTTTTTTTTCTACCAACTGTTTGCCTCTGCAGAAGTGCTTCTTAGTACCTCTGCAAATCCTGAAGCTGAGTTGCATTCTCTAGGTCTTTTTCCTCTTTTTCCTAGAGTTTAATAGGCCCTTTTCTTTATATAATTCTCCATGCACTTGGAGGGTTAAACAGGCATACCGAGAGTCAGTGTAAATGTTTACAGTCTTACCTTCACTGAGTTCTAAGGCCCGAATTAAAGCAATGAGCTCAGCTTAGCGACAATGTCCAGGGTTATCACCGTGTATCCTGCACATCTGTCTCCTTGTGTGTTGATGAAACTGTTCCCACCCACGTATAGCTCCCAGTCTACTGATGCCCAAGGCTGGTCCTGGAGGTCAGGTCTGCTAGAGTAAACTTGAGTCCAACACCTCTACACAGTTATGCTTGACAGGGCTCTAGTTGCCGGGAGCAAGGTGGCAGGTTCAGGGTGTTTCCAGTTTAGTAGATCAATGGTTGAAAAGGGCCGATAGATGAAAGTCTGTTGTCCCCCTACCCGGATGTGGGCCTGGTCGTTATAATAGACAGGTCCTCACCTCTCCCTGAGAGGCATTTGCATAGCTCGAGCAAGACCAGATTTGAGACGGCCCACTTGACTATCTTGACTTCCTTCCTTGGCCTCTCGAGCCTCCGATCCTCCCCTTCAAGGTGAGACCTGGGGTGTGTTAGCTCCTGAATCTGGTTTCTGAGGGAGCTGTTGGCCTCGGTAAAGGGGGGTAGGCTGGGACATATGGAGAAAGAATTTCTGTTATCTCTGGCAGCTTCTGCAAAACTGGCTTCTCTTGCTGTTTCTGGGACTCCCTTTTTAACTCTGTGTCTGCTGGTGAAGCTGCTCTTACTTTTACTTTTGGCCTTTTTGCAATAAGCTGTTAAACGGGGCTAAATTTATGCCAGTTTTGTCTATATTATATTTAATTATGAGTCAATATAAAGGAATTGATCTAGGTACACTGGCTGTCCTCCGACCCCTGTCACCACCTTAAATACATGGCCAATTGTTCCCTGTCTATAGTTCCTTTGGTGGGCCATCCAACACCAAAAGAGGGCAATTCTAATTCACCCAGAGTTCTTAACCTCTGGGGGGTTAACTTAACTCTATAATCCCCTGCAAAACCTTTCTTAAGGTTCTGTAACATGCATTTTAATAGAGTAAGTTTTGATGATTTGATTACTTTCCTTTTATTTTTCTTTTCTTGAAATTTTTTTAAACACAGTTTCTAGCGGAGTGGGCTTACTTTGTGTCTGACCTATTTTTCTCTCGAGACAAAACAACATTCACGCTACAAGAAGGAAAGGGTAAACGGTCACTCACTCGTCTAATTCCACTAAATCAAAATCAAAACTAAAACCAAAGTGTCATTAAAGGCACCTCTGTTCGTCAAGCAATTTAAGCCAAGTCAAAATCAGAACCAAAACCAAAGTGCCAATAAAGGCACGCCTGTTTATCAAGCAATTCAAGTCACGTCAAAATCAAAACTAAAACCAAATTATTAAGCAATCCAAGTAAAGTCAGAAACAAAACCCAAAGTGCCAGTACAGGCACACTGTGGGTGATCATGCCATGCTTCCACTCAAATGGAGTGGGCAAGTTCCAAAGACCAGTCTTACCAAGTTTCAGATGTCCAGACTTAAAGTGCCAGTTCCTTCCCAGTGTTCAGCCACTGCATTGATCCTTTGTGTGGGCCTGCCATGCACTGCTCTGACGAGGCATTCCACCGGGGCAAATGCCTGCCTGTGAGTGCTCATCAGGATCTGCATCGCTCAAGCTGGCTGGAGTTCCCCGCAGGGATGCTCTACGGGGCAGGCATAAGCTGCCTAAGGGGCTGCCTCTACCGTCCATTAATCACCTCGCTTCCCGGTCAGGGAACCAAGAAATGTAGCAGGACAAGCTGCAGACAGAACTACTCAGACACCAGATTAAAGAAGGAAGAGGTTTATTCAGCCGGGAGCATCAGCAGACTTGTGTCTTAAGAGCCAAGCTCCCTGAAAAGAAATTCTTGGCCTTTTTAAAGGCTTACAACTCTAAGAGGTCCACATGAAAAGGTCATGATAAATTGAGCAAGTGTGGGGAACGTGACTGGGGGCTACATGCATCAGCTAACAGAACAGAAAGCTTTGCAATACTTTTTCATACAATGTCTGGAATTTACAGATGACACAAGTAGTTTAGGTGAGGGGTTGATGTTATTATTATTACTTTTTTAACTCTTAGGGCCGGGTGGTGGTGCCAAGGTTGTCTGGCTATTTATCTTACTTTTGTTTCTTTCCAACTTTTTGCTTTGTCTTTTCTCCTGTCTTGTGAACTAGGCAAGGTGGGGGGAGGAGGGCAGCAGGAGTAGTAGTGGTCTCCTTCCTTAGAATGACCCAGACAGAGTTCTTAATTTTGTGATGTACTGGGGAACACAATTTACTAGGGGTTATAAATGTATAAATACATCAACTACAATTTGATGTAAGTGACAATAGAGATATGAGCTGAGTGCTGTGAGAACACAGTACAGAATTCTCTTTAGTAATTTAGCAGGTTAGAAGTAGAGGCTGTCGTGTGCGATGAGTCTGGAGAGATAGGTGGGATCCAGATACTGAAGGACCTTTACCTATTACATTGAGTACTTAGTTTATGCCGAGCAGTGGTTGATATACTTTGCCTGAGTTGATTTAATCCTCACAGCATCCTGTGGGTACTGTTATCATCTTTACATTACAGGTACAGAAACTGATACACTGAGAGGTTACAACGTGGCAAAGATCACACAAGCTAGTACAGAATATACCTGAGCTTTGAATATAGGTAGTTTTCTTCTTTTCTTTTTTTTTTTTTTTGAGACCTAGTCTCACTCTGTCACCCAGGCTGGAGTGCAGTGGTGTGATCTCACTCACTGCAACCTCTGCCTCCCGGGTTCAAGCAATTCTTCTGCCTCAGCCTCCCAAGTAGCTAGGATTACAGGCATGTGCCACCATGCTTGGCTTATTATTTTGTATTTTTAATAGAGATAGGGTTTCACCATATTGGCCAGGCTTGTCTCGAACTCCTGACCTTGTGATCCACCCGCCTCAGCCTCCCAATGTGCTGGGATTACAGGCGTGAGCCACCACGCCTGGCCTTTTTTTAAAAAATTGAGACGGAGTCTTGCCCTGTCACCCAGGCTGGAGTGCAGTGGTGCGATCTCGGCTCACTGCAACCTCTGCTTCCTAGGTTCAAGCGATTCTCCTGTCTCAGTCTTCTCAATAGCTGGGATTACAGGTGCATGCCACTGCCACCACGCCCGACTAATTTTTGTATTTTTATTAGAGACAAGATTTTGCCATATTGGCCAGGCTGGTCTCAAACTCCTGACCTCGTGTGATCTGCCCCCCTCGGCTTCCCAAAGTAAGCGGGGATTACAGCTGTGAGCCACTGTGCCCAGCCAAATATAGGTAGGTTGACTATGGATCTACATCCCTAGCCACTATGCTGTGCTTTTTCTCTCTAGTAGTATGGATATACTTTCATACTAGTGTATGCATGTCTACTAGCTGTATTTTATTTCTCTGTGTGGTTATACTGTAATTTATTTAACTGGATTGATAGAGATAGAGATTGTTGGTTGTTTCTAGTTTTTAGCAGTTACACATAGTGCTTTAGTGAGGAGTATTTACTTCCCACCTCAAGCTGATTTGGACACACTCTCACATGATCACTCTTCTTTCTCCTTTATCATTACTGTATTAAATGATCTCCAAAATTCCTTCAGGGCCATCACCCTAAATTCTGAGATTTGCAGAGCCATAATTCTTAATCTCAAGAGCTCTATATATTGTAGATTACTCAATGTGGTAATTGTGAAGGCTCGTTTGTACTTTTTTTTTTTTTTTTTTTTGAGATGGAGTCTCCTTTTGTCGCCCAGGCTGGAGGGCAGTGGCACGATCTCGGCTCACTGCAACCTCCACCTCCTGGGTTCAAGAAATTCTCCAGCCTCAGCCTCCCGAGTAACTGGGACTACAGGCACGTGCCACTGCGCCCAGCTCATTTTTATATTTTTAGTAGAGAAGGGGTTTCACCATGTTGGCCAGGCTGGTCTTGAACGCCTGACCTCAAGTGATCTGCCCACGTCGTTCTCCCAAAGTGCTGAGATTACAGGCGTGAGCCACCGCACCCAGCGAATTTTCGTATTATTATTATTGTTATTTTTATTTTTTAGTAGAGACAGCGTTTTGCTGGTCTCGAACTCTTCAGCCTCCCAAAGTGCTGGGATTACAGGCATGAGCCACCGCACCCGGCCTAGCTCTTGATTTTTAATAACAGCCATTCTAACAGGTGTGAGGTGATATCTCATTGTAGTTTGGATTTGCATTTCCCTGATGATTAGAGATTTCCAATTTTGTCTGATTTAGTAAAAGGAAATTCTTTTTTTTTTTTTTTTTTTGAGACGGAATTTTGCTCTTTTTGCCCAGGCTGGAGTGCAATGGCGTGATCTCCACTCACCGCAACCTCCACCTCCCGGGTTCAAGCAATTCTCCTGCCTCAGCCTCCCAAGTAGCTGGGATTACAGGCATGTGCCACCACGCCTGGCTAATTTTGTATTTTGTATTTTTTATTAGACACAGGGTTTCTCCATGTTGGCCAGGCTGGTTTTGAACTCCCGACCTCAGGTGATCTGCCTGCCTTGACCTCCCAAAGTTGCTGGGATTACAGGCGTGAGCCACCGTGCTCAGTCGGAAATTCTTTGAAAATTAGTGGCTGTGTTAAAAATTTTGAAGCTTGGCTGGGCGCAGTGGCTCACGCCTGTAATCCCAGCACTTTGGGAGACTGAGGTGGGCGGATCACGAGGTTAAGAGATCGAGACCATCCTGGCCAACATGGTGAAACCCCATCTCTACTAAAAATACAAAAATTAGCTGGGCATGGTGGCATGCGCCTATAGTCCCAGGTACTCGGGAGGCTGAGGCAGGAGAATCGCTTGAACCCGGGAAGCAGAGGTTGTGATGAGCTGAGATCACGCCACTGCACTCCAGTCTGGGCGACAGAGCGAGACTCTGTCTCAAAAAAAAAAATTAAAAAAAAATTGAAGCTTATTTATCTCCACAAGGTGTTGCCAACGAGAAATAAAAGAGGAATTAAAAGGTTTAGGGCATATTTATAAATAACAGGAGTAAACATAGCTTCTAAGAGATGCCAGGAAATACCTTATCAATGTCAAGGACAATCACTCATGCTTTTTTGTTTATGTCACTTCTGATATTTGGAAATAGAATTTTAAGGTGATGGACTGTGAGGTCTGACTCAGGCTGCTTGCTCATATTTGAATGGATTTGGTTAAAAAGGTAGTAAACAAAGTGTGATTGTACAGGAAGCTAATCTCACCAGCTATGTGAAAATCAAACTTAATGCTTTATAGTCATATCTCATATTCTCAGACTCAGAGGAAAAAAGCGAAGAAAATAATCTTCTACAGTTGTATTTATTCTACACTGCCTACAGAAATAGTTTATGTGTACATACAATCAAACTTTTATCTAATCGCTGTAAAGGTCATTTATATAGGCCCCCCGAGGGCAAGGACTGTGTTATAATTTATCTTTTTCAGAATTAAACAAGCTGCCCAAGGCCATGGAAGTGAGTTAGACGTAGCTGTTTGCTAGGTCTACAGTCTCGTGTTTTATTTTAGGCACTGTGGCTGGCTAATAATTTCCCTGACTTTTACCATAGTTAATCATCTCTTTTTCTTTTCTTTCTTTCTTTTTTTTTTTTTAAGAGACAGGGTCTCACTCTGTCACCCAGGATGGAGTGCAGTGATGCCATCATAGCTCACTGTAGCCTTGAACTCCTGGGCTCAAGTGATCCTTCCACCTCAGCCTCCCACCTCAGCCTCCTGAGTAGCAGGGACTACAGGCATGCACCACCGTGTCTGGCTGTATTTTTACTTTTATTTGTAGAGATGGGGTCTTGCTATGTTGCCCAGGCTGGTCTTGAACTCCTGGCCTCAACTGATCTTTCCACCTCGGCCTCCCAAAGTGCAGGGATTACAAGTGTGAGCCGCTACACCCGACCTCTTATTCTTAAAATACTTGCTTCATTCGAGTTTTAGGTTATCAAGCTTTCCTGGTTTCCTGTCTCACTGGTCACTTCTTAATCTCCTCCTCATTTTTGTAAACGCCTAATGTGGGAGAGCCCTTAGACTCAGTCTTTGAACTTTTTATCTTCTTTAGTTATACTCATACTTTGGTACTCTTACCTGTCTCATGATGTTACCATGATAACTGTTGGATCTCCAGACTTCCATATTTAGCTGTCTATTTGACATGTCTACTTGTTTTTTTTGTTTGTCTTTTTTTTTTAGACGGAGTCTTGCTCTGTTGACTAGGCTGGAGTGCAATGGCATGATCTCTGCTCATTGCAACCTCTGCCTCCCGGGCTCAAGTAATTCTCCCGCCTCAGGCTCAAGCAATTCTCCTGCCTCAACCTCCTGAGTAGCTAGGATTACAGGTGAGCACCACCATACCTGGCTAATTTTTGTATTCTTAGTAGAGACGGGGTTTCACCATGTTGGCCAGGCTGGTTCTGAACTCCTAACCTCAAATGATCTGCCCGCCTTGGCCTCTCAAAGTGTTGGGACTACAGGCATGAGCCACCGCACCTGGCCAGGACATGACCACTTGGATGTGCTTCCCCTGTTGTTTTTCCCATCTCAGTAAGTGGCAACTCCATCTTTCCAGTTGCTCAGGCCCCAAATCATGGCATCACCCTTAATTCCTCTTTGTCACTCTTCACTCATACCCCCTATTCAGTCCAATCCTTTGACAGACCATGTGGCTCTCTCCCTTTGAAATATTTCAGAATCCACCACTTCTCAACTCCTCTACCACTATCATCTGGTCCAAGATATCATTTTACCTCACTTGGATTATTGCAAAAACCTAGCCAGTCTCCCTGCTGCTACCCTTGTCTTCCAGGGGTCTGTTCTCAATACAGTATTCAGAGCATTCCTTTGGAAATGTCAGCTCTTTTCAATCCTCTGCTCAGAATCTTCTGTTGACTTCTCATCTTACTTAGAGTAAAAGCCAAAGTTCTGAAACTGGCCTATAAAGCCTTATGCAGCCCATATATAAGGCCAGAGGTTTATAATAAAATAGTGCTTCTACTTTAGTGAGAGCTCTTAACATAATCTTTGCTGCATAATCTTTCTCATATCAAATGAAGATATTTTCTGTACTGGGTTCATACTTACACAGTAAACCTTAATGTGGATTATCATGCAGTAATTTAATTGTTCTCTTTAGTGTTACATTTTGATCTGTAGCCTTAAGAATCATTATTTTTTTCATGGTTATAAAGCTAAAGAGAATTACAAACAATAAAAACCAAAAAAAATCATAACTTTAAAAATTTATAGTTGTTTTAAAATGTGTTCTGGGCCGGGCACTGTGGCTCACGCCCGTAATCCCAGGACTTTGGGAGGCCGAGGCGGGTGGATCCCCTGAGGTCAGGAGTTCCAGACCAGCCTGGCCAACATGGTGAAGCCCTATCTCTACTAAAAATACAAAAATTAGTCGGGCGTGGTGGTGGACGCCTGTAATCCCAGCTACTCGGGAGGCTGAGGCATGGGAATTACTTGAAACTGGGAGGTGGAGGTTGCAGTGAGCCGAGATCACGCCACTGCACTCCAGCCTGGGCGAAAGAGTGAGACTCCATCTCAAAATAAGAGACTCTGTCTTAAAATAAAATAAAAAAAAAAATAAAAAATGTTTTACAGCTTTAAATAGAATTTATTCATTCTAGAAACACTTATAAGGGCATGTTATGTACCAGGCACTAGGGTTACAAAAATGAATAGAAAGAGATGCACATCAGTAATTTTCCCAACTGTGAGTGAATGGTTTTATTATGCATACACATGTATAGACAATTCCATAAAGATTACCTATTATTTATTACACAGAAGCCAAGGGATAAATTGTATGCTGAGTAAGTAAATCAAAAGGGAAGCATCACTGTTTCTCCTTGCGATTTTTCTCCTATTTTTCCTTTATTCTTCTTTACATTTTGAATAGTAAGAGTCTCCACATCCCTGACCAGGCATTTGCTAGCTGCATCACTCCTCTCTGATTTCAAACTTCTCTAGTTTGTTTCCATCTTCTATTTTTAATACTTTTTTTCAGGCGAAAAGGTCATGTAGATTATATTTTCAGTATCTTTCATTTCTAAGCATGCTGCTTTATGCACAGTAGGCCCTCAAATCTTTGGGTGCTTATAAATATGATTTTTGCTTCATCTAATTCTCTAGACATGCAATTAAGATTACAGGATGGGTTACTTAGTATATTGAAAAAGAATGATATGAAATACGAAAAACAAAGCCATTTGCTGACAGAAGGTTTTTTTTTTTTCCTCTTTCTACCTTTAGGCACAGGGAAAGTTCCTAAGTTTTGAATTTGGGATAGTATATTGAGTCTCATTTGAGTGTTGAGGAGATTTGGATACAAAAGAATTTTAAATCATAAAGAGTTTTAAATGTAGAATATAATGGAAAGCCTATTTTTTTGGCCTATTACATGCCTGAGTAGCCATGAATTGGAAGTTTTACAATGTCAGTTTCATGTAAAAATTCTCTTCCCTTCTCTTCTTTCGTTTATTACCTATACGCATTCAGATGAAAGCATGTCACTTGTAATGGACCCCCTGTGGAAATTCCTGGAGAATATACAGATAAGTTGAACATGACTTACACTTATTCTGTGAGATTGAAGTAAGTACTTAGTGCCATCATCTTAATTTTTTTCCAAAGCAAGTATATAAATATCATGTACATAATATTAAACAATAAATTTTCCTTGATTTAAAGTTGTATAACACAGCTAAGAACCCAAGAAAGCAGGTAAATTCTTTCTGTTCCAACAATTTAATGGACAGTCATTACAGGAATTACTGTATTAAATCTACTACATTTCAGATACTGTGCCAGCTACTTTACTTTCTCTTACTTCATATTAAAGGTTTGAGGTTTGAAAGAGGTACATGGGGAGCCAGAGGGGCATCTTCTGGGGTTGGCAGACTGGCTGGCTGCTCAAGTGGGACCTTAAAGGAAGAATATCACATGGAAGAGACACAGTATAGTGTAGAGAAAATAACACAGACAATGGCAGACTGACCTGTGATTCAAATTGCAGCTTTGCCACTTACTAGCTGCTTGAGCTTAAGTAAGTCACATGATGTCTGAGTCTCGGTTTCTTCTCATGTCATTTACTTCTCATTTTCAGAATATGTAAAGCCCTTAGCATGGTGCCTGACACAGAGTAGGTTCCCAATACGTGTCATTCATCATTGTTTGTATGTCTAGACTTTTTTATTTCACAAATAGTTTTTCTTTTTACAAAGATGGTGTGTATTTTTGGTTAAAAAAAGATATCGATAGATACACTATAAACATTAGATATAGATAGATATACTATAAACATTCTAGTGAATATTCTGTGATGGCTGTGTTTCACAAAGGGTTTTCCGTTAACCAGTTGTCTCTTATTTTATTTATTTTTGCTTGGTATTTTATTTTAATTTTTTATTTTTGAGACGAAGTCTTGCTCTGTCACCCAGGCTGGAGTGCAGTGGTGAGATCTCGGCTCACTGCAACCTCTGCCTCCGTTCAGGTGATCCTGCCTCAGCCTCCCAAGTAGCTGGGAGTACAGGCATGCACCACCACACCCGGCTAATTTTTGTATTTTTAGTAGAGACATGGTTTCACCAAGTTGGCCAGGCTAGTCTTGAACTCCTGACCTCAGGTGATCCGCCCCCCTCGGCCTCCCAAACTGCTGGAATTACAGGCGTGAGCCACTGCGCCCGGCCAGAAGTGACATATTAAAAGATGATATTCATGACACTCTAGTGCTTTACTTGCCCCTGGACCAGATGTTTGTGTTCATGGGTCAGAGACTCTTAGCTCCGAACTGTATTAGTGGTGCTTCACCAAAGGACTGATTTCAGGCTATTCTTTTAATAGGGAATACCTTTTATGACTATGTAGATCTACGTATTTCTATTTTTAGTCTTTTTTAGACTGTGTATCATATATATATGTATGTATACATATGTGTATGTGTATATATATGTGTGTGTGTGTGTGTATATATATATATATATATTTTTTTTTTTTTTTGAGACGGACTCTCGCTCTGTTGCCCAGGCTAGAGTGCAATGGCATGATCTCGGCTCAGTGCAACCTCTGCCTTTCAGGTTCAAATGATTATCCTGCCTCAGCTTCCCAAGTAGCTGGGATTACAGGCACCTGCCACCACGCCCGGCTAATTTTTGCATTTTTTTTTTTTAGTAGAGATGGGGTTTCACCATGCTGGCCAGGCTGGTCTCAAACTCCTGACTTCGGGGGATCCGCCCGCCTTGGCCTCCCAAAATGCTGGGATTACAGGCGTGAGCTGCTGTGCCCAGCTGTATATCATATTTTTGATTCAGGTTTTGTTATACTTAGTTTCATCTAAGGCTTATTTTTTATAGCTTCAGATATTCTTTCCTGAGACCAAACCCTAATCACTGTATTTGGGGCTAGGTCTCAAATCTCGAACATTTACAAATTGTGCTTGGTTTGTGTCATTTCTGTAGATAGCCTGACAGCCATTATAAAACGATTCTTCCTAATCTCATTCTGAAAGCAATTCCACATTAGGAATACCTCGCTTTTGTCCCTATGTATCACCTTTAGTGGTTATCTCCATTTTATAAATGAGGCTACTGAAGCCCAGCAAGCTCAAGTAATTTTCTCAGGATCACAGCTAGCAGGTGGTGCAAGTGATATTCAAAACCATGTCTGTCTGGCCCCCAAACTCATAGTTTTTCTACTATACCATTCTGGCTTTCTTTCTTAAGGGTCTATTATATTTTCTGCCTCAGAGTCACTGTAAAGAAAATGAGAACCATTTATGTTAGAAATGTGTGTGTGCCTTGAATCATCTAGCTAGAGGTCAGGATTACTTGATCCTACATCCTGTAGTTTACCCAAAGTACAATTGGTGAAAACAGGCAATTTACTAGTCCAATAAATATAGTCCAGTCTTCTAATGTTCGGATGAAATACAGAAGTGTAATCTGAGGAAAGGAATGAAATGTACTCTGAAGGGGCCGGGCGTTGTGGCTCATACCTGTAATCCCAGCACTTTGGGAGGCAGAGGCGGGCAGATCACCT
The DNA here is from genome assembly GCF_009828535.3 of Hylobates moloch. Lineage (NCBI taxonomy): Eukaryota > Metazoa > Chordata > Mammalia > Primates > Hylobatidae > Hylobates > Hylobates moloch. The sequence goes on from NW_026652282.1 coordinate 117,247,566, forward strand.
GAGGTCAGGGGTTCGAGACCAGCCTGACCAACATGGTGAAACCCCATCTCTACTTAAAATACAAAAATTAGCCAGGCATGGTGGCGTGTGCCTGTAGTCCCAGCTACTCGGGAGGTTGAGGCAGGAGAATCGCTTGAACCTGGGAGACAGAGATTGCAGTGAGCTGAGATCATGCCATTGTACTCCAGCCTGGGTGACAGAGTGAGACTCTGTCTCAAAAAAAAAAAAAAGTGAAATGTACTCTGAAGACATTTAATAAACCTTTCTTCAGTGACTGAGAATAGAATACTATTCCAAGTCTAAGCTATTATCATAAGTTGATTGAAAGCTGAGGTCCTTATATATTTTTGTCAGTTATCAATCAGTTATTAAACATTTAAATGTAAGGACTTTTATTCTTAATACTAAAAACCACAGGAAAACACATCTAAATTGAAGTTCAGATTCATATCAAGAACCTACATAATATGGTGCTAGTGGTCTGTCAGGAAGCAACTGTAGCCATCAAAAAAGCCATACCAGGCTGGGTGTGGTGGCTGACGCTTGTAATCCCAGCACTTTGGGAGGCTGAGGCAGGCAGATCACCTGAGGTCAGGAGTTCCAGACCAGCCTGGCCAATATGGCGAAACCCAGTCTCTACTAAAAATACAAAAATTAGTCGAGCATGGTGGCGCATGCTTGTAATCCCAGCTACTTGGGAGGCTGAGGCAGGAGAATCACTTGAATCCAGGAGGTGGAGGTTGCAGTGAGCCAAGATCGTACCACTGCACTCCAGCCTGGGCAACAGAGCGAGACTCCGTCTCAAAAAATAAAAATAAAAGCCATACCAAATGGGAAAATTTGGAAAATCCCCTTATTTCAGGTTAGGTCTCAACCCCTTGTTCCTCAACAGTCAAGTCTAATCCTGGAAGCAATTCCAGAAGAGGGAATTTTCTTTTCCCATTGAAACTTATTTAGTGTACCTAGAAGGCCCTTGGCTTCCAGAGGTGTTACACTGGAAAGAACCAGACACAGTTGAATTAGAATCTTGGCTCTGCCATTTACTGCTGTATGAACTTGGTTAAATTACTTTGAGCCTGTATTTACGAATTTGTAAAATGGAGATAAAATATTATAACCCCATTTGATTGCTGTCAGGGTGAGGTGAGCTAACATAGAATATTTAGCACAGTGCCTAGCAAGTAGTACACATTTAATGTTTCCTATTTCTCCTTCTCTCCAATATAGGTTCTCCCAGACCTAGGGAGCAGTTGATTTATAAATGTCTCATACAACAATAGCTCATGCATGCAGAGAGACAATTATGCAGTGAGAACATGCTAAGCCATGATATTCTCTGAGTGCCAAAACGTGGCTGTTAGGGGGAGGGTGCAAGCGAGAGTAATGACATATATCTCTAATAGTGCTCTTTCTTTATTTTCTTGTCTTGGGTTGAAAAATGCTTTATTTTTGTTTTTGATTCCCAAGTTTTATTCAAGAAGTCATACAAAATATTCCAGATAAGTGAATTTTAATCCTCATCTTCCTCCTCTTCTGCATCCTGGTTAATTTCGGAGTAATGTAATTGCTGACTCTCTGCTGTTAGCAACTATGTGCAACTAATCAAGTAGGTGATTCTTCTTCAGATATTTTTTTGGTGAGATATTTCAAATATCTTTTGGTAAAAAGCACCTCAGAAGTCACAGTAATCTTGCTCCTGCTCATTTTGATGGTCATACCCCCTCCACCAAGACTCTCAGCTTTTCTGCTCACTTTGATCCTTTCCTGCAAAAGTTGCACAAAATTGGCAGCATCATGATTCCATCTTCTACAGAGTGGGTGCAATCAAGAGTGAACTTCAGAACCTGCTTTTTTTTTTTTAACCCTCCTTTGCCATAAGCTTCTTTATGGGCACCATGGTGGCAGCAGAGGCAGAAAGGGAGGTGGGTGTACTATGCAGGCCGGAAAAATGCTTTTTTTTTTTTTAATTATAATGGTGCACATCAACATTTCCCAAACTGCATTATGTAGAACACTAGTCTAGTCAAATAAGTTTGGAAAATGCTACTTTCTACTGCCTCCTTTCTCAGCTTTACAAAACACATTAGTAAAGTGTTTAAAAGTCTCCTAATCGCATTCATAATAAAATGTCTTGACTAAGCCTAACTCAGCATTTTACAAACGTATTCGACTCTGGAGTTCCCTCCCCTCCCCTCCCCTCCCCTCCCCTTCCCTTCCCTTCCCTTCCCTCCCCTTTCCTTCCCTTCCCTTCTTTTTGACAGAGTATCGCTCTGTTGCCCACGCTGGAGCACAGTGGTGGGATCTTGCCTGGTTGCAACCTCTGCCTCCTGGGTTCTAGCGATTCTCCTGCCTCAGCCTCCCAAGTAGCTGGCTAGGATTACAGGCGTGATCCAACATGCCTGGCTAATTTTTGTATTTTTAGTAGAGACGGGGTTTCACTGTGTTGACCAGGCTGGTCTCAAACTCCTGACCTCTGGTGATCCACCCACCTCAGCCTCCCAAGTAGTTGGGATCGCCTGGCTTTTTTTTTCCCCCGTATTTTTAGTAGAGATGGGGTTTTGCCATTTTGGCTAGGCTGGTCTCAAACTCCTGGTCTAAAGTGATCCACCTACCCCGGTTTCCCGAAGTGTTGGGATTACAGGTGTGAGCCACTGTGCCCTGCCTGGAGTACTCTCTTAGGTTAGGGTAGCATTTAGATCCCACTGTGGATGCCATTTTGGCTACCCCAGGTACCCATGCTGGTTGTGTCTTAGAGTAGCTCACAAAATCCTACAGAACCTGAAACATACCTCAAACTTTCAGTGTACAAATGAGAAGCAAAGCTTCATATCTTGGTAACTATAAGTATAAAAGAACTTAACCTGCATTATGGGCTATGAAGGATTTTGTCAACTAGCTGAGTACCTAGTCATCGCTTATTGCATTGTTTCAGTGGGAATGATAGAATTTGAAAATCACTAGTTTTTCAACCTCCAATTAAATATTGATTCAGGTCAATATGATCAATGAATGTTAAAATTGTAGGTGAATGAGTGTTGGGGAAACTGGTTATTCTTACAGTGGCAAGGTATCACTCTATAGACTGTACACCTTTACAGCCTATAGTATCACCCTACAGACTACTTGCTAACTGCTAATGGAAAAATATAAAAGCGAATAAGTAAATAAACATGAGTTCATATGGTATCTCAGACCCTCATCCAGCACCACAGCATTTCTTCTAGCCTTTTCCCCTGGTTTAGTTGTAATTTCTTTACCTGAAAGTGAGAAACCTGGCTCTCATCATCTATGATGCATTGACTTATTTATTCAACCCTAGCAACCCTAGCATACATGTAGTTTCAGAATTGCTAACACATATCCTTGTGAGAAACATATTCATTCACTAGAGTACAGTGTTTATATAGCACTTTTGGGGCACAGAAATATCTTATCTGGTGTGTATTTTACACTTTAGCTCATCCCCTTAGGACCAGACACGTTTCAAGTGCTGAAGAGCCACATAGGACCATTGGCTGCCATATTGGCACGGATCTAAACCACCTCATGTGTAGCATCTGTTCCCTTTCCTCTGTGCTTCTACATGTTTTTTTCCCCCGTTTTGCTGCTTCTCATTTCCAATACAGAAAATTTCACCAGATCCTGTTTGATTCTAGGCCCTTGACTGGGAGAAATACACTGTCTTAGATGTGCTTCTGGTGCACAAAGACATCTTTTTATTTTATTTTTTTTGAGATGGAGTCTCACTCTGTCGCCTAGACTGGAGTGCAGTGGTGTGATCTTGGCTCACTGCAGCCTCCACATCATGGGTTCAAGTGATTCCGGTGCCTCAGCCTCCCAAGTAGCTGGGATTACAGGCATGCACTACCATGCCTGGCTATGGCACACAAAGACATTCATGTGGCCAGTGGAGAGGGGAGATGCAATCCTGACACAGGGTTGGGGTTGGGGAACATGGACAGGAAGCTAAACTCTCTGCACATGATGAAGCACTTACAGATGTCAGAGCCATGCAACAGCTGTGGCTCCTCAGTCACCTGGATCACGATCTCCATTCTCCTGTACTTGTCTTATCACCTCGCTGCAGCCACCTGCAAACTGCTGTTTGGACCCAGAGCCTATAATCATCAGCTGAGCTTGTGGGTCTGAGCCCCTGATCAAGCCTAGACACAGAAAAGTTCAGAGGCAATATAATAATGTTTAGTTTGAAAAGTTTTTGGCCGGGCGCGGTGGCTCACGTTTGTAATCCCAGCACTTTGGGAGGCCGAGGCGGGCGGATCACGAGGTCAGGAGATCGAGACCACGGTGAAACCCCGTCTCTACTAAAAATACAAAAAAATTAGCCGGGCGTGGTGGCGGGCGCCTGTAGTCCCAGCTACTCGGAGAGGCTGAGGCAGGAGAATGGCGTGAACCCGGGAGGCAGAGCTTGCAGTGAGCCAAGATGGGGATGATAGGTGAGACTCGTTCAAAAAAAAAAAAAAAAAAAGAAAAGTTTTTTTTTTTTTTTTCTGAGATGGTGTCCTTTTTGCAGTGGCACAATCTCAGCTCACTGCAACCTCCGCCTCCCAGGTTCAAGTGATTCTTGTGCCCTAGCCACCCAAGTACCTGGGACTACAGGCACGGGCCACCATACCTGGCTAATTTTTGTATTTTTAGTAGAGACGGAGTTTCACTGTGTTGGCCAGGATGGTCTCGAACTCCTGACCTCAAGTGATCCACCTGCCTGGGCCTCCCAAAGTGCTGAGATTATAGGTGTGAACCACTGCACCTGGTCTGTTTTTTTTTTTTTTTCTTTGAGATGGAGTCTCCCTCCGTTGCCCAGGCTGGAGTGCAGTGGCGTGATCTTGGCTCACTGCAACCTCCGTCTCCTGGATTCAAGCAATTCTCCTGCCTCAGCCTCACGAGTAGCTGGGATTACAGGTGCCATCTGCCACACCCAGTTAATTTTTGTATTTTTAATAGAGACGGGGTTTCACTATCCCAGGCTGGTCTCAAACTCCTGACCTCAAGTGATCCACCCACCTTGGCCTCCCAAAGTGTTGGGATTACAGGTGTGAGCGACCACGCCCGGCCCTATTTTGTTTTTTAATTAACTGTCATGAGAATGCACTTTAATGTTTTCAGAAAATAATACAGGTTCCCAAACCGGTGTAAAATTTGGAATTTATAATACATTTGTTCAGGAGGCATGAGTCATAAAGATTAACATTTGAGTGAAGACCTTTTGTTTATCAATTTATATGTTTCTTGAGTGCCTATTATGAACTGAGTGTCTATTATGAATTTATTGAATGCCTGTTATGAATTATGAACATTGAATGCCTATTATGAATTATTGAATGCCATAATAAGGTGTTTCTATTCATAATACTTTGCTTTAAAAATGTACAGTCTTTTTTTTTTTTTTTTTTTTGAGACAGAGTTTTGCTCTTGTTGCCCAGGCTGGAGTGCAATGGCACAATCTTGGCTCACTGCATCCTCTGCCTCCTGGGTTCAAGCGATTCTGCTGCCTCAGCCTCCTGAATAGCTGGGATTACAGGCATGCGCCACCATACCCGGCTAATTTTGTATTTTAGTACAGGTGGGGTTTCACTATGTTGACCAGGCTGGTTTTGAACTCCTGACCTCAGGTGATCCACCTGCCTGGGCCTCCCAAAGTGCTGGGATTACAGGCATGAGCCACTGCTTCCGGCCAAAAATGTACTGTTTTTATATCACCAAAGGCTTTTTGGTTTCGTTGTAATCACATTAATGTTAGCTATATATTTGAGTTGCATAAGCTCCATTTGTTGGCTAGCCTGGGACCCTAGCTAAATTTAAAGCATTGTGTCCAAGTGCGATCACCTGAGGTCAGGAGTTCAAGACCAACCTGTACAACATGGCAAAACCCCATCTCTCCTAAAAATACAAAAATTAGCCCAGCATGCTGGTGGGGTCCTGTAATCCCAGCTACTTGGGAGGCTGAGGGTGGAGAATCTCTTGAACCCAGGAGGTGGAGGTTGCAGTGAGCCAAGATTGCACTACTGCACTCCAGCCCGGGTGACAGAGTGAGACTCTGTCTCAAAAAAAAAACAAAACATATATATATGTATATGCGTATATATATGTATGTATATATGTATATGTATATATGTGTGTGTGTGTGTGTGTATATATATATATGGCGTTGCTTTTATTGGAAAATGCATTTCTGATTTTCAGGAAGCATGGATCATTAACTGAATTGAGAATTCCAAAATTTCCCCTCTGGATCTCAGTTTCACCATAATAAATAGAGGGAGTTGAACTCGATTGGTAATTCTCAACCCAAATCACAGTGATGTCCTCTTTTTTTTTTTTTTTTTGAGATAGAGTCTCGCACTGTCACCTGTCACCTGGATTGGAGTGCAGTGGCGCGATCTCTGCTCACTGCAACCTCTGCCTCCCAGATTCAAGTGATTCTTCTTGCTTCAGCCTCCCAAGTAGCTGGGATTACAGGTGCCTGCCACCACGCCCGGCAAATTTTTTTGTATTTTTAGTAGAGATGGGGTTTACTATGTTGGCCAGGCTGGTCTCAAACTCCTGACCTCATGATCCACCCTCCTCAGCCTCCAAAGTGCTGGGATTACAGGCGTAAGCCACCGCACTCGGCCGATGTCCTCGTTTAACAAGTAGTTTATAACTCTCCTTTTACTATTCTAAAATGATGCTAATAGGTAAGGATGAAACTTGTCTATATACATAGTTTCAATAAACATCAATATAACATTCTAACTACAATGTAAAGGAGAAACAAAAGGGAGGTAACTTTTAATAACATAGTTATTTAGGTATATATTTCAGTCGTTGTCAGATGCTTGCACCCATGGGTATAATTATTGTAAATCTGGCAACACATGCATATAAAAATAGTATGCACTGGTGGCTCTAATACCACATAACTCTAAATGATGCCATGATTTTCTGAAATGATTAATTTTGGCAAAATTCCAAGCCAAACGTACCATTTTCCTTCAACTGATATGGCAGTTGTGTTCTTGGGAAAAAATATCAGCGAATATTGAAACCGTGTAAAAATACTTTATCTGTAAAAGGGAGTTAGGGCTGGGTGCAGTGGCTCACGCCTATAATCCCAGCACTTTGGGAGGCTGAGGTGGGAGGATTACTTGAGCCCAGGAGTTCAAGACCAGCCTGGGTAACAGAGTGACACCTTGTCTATAAAAAAAAAAAAAAAAAAAAGCCGGGCGTGGTGGTACACCTGTGGTCCCAGCTACTGAGGAGGCTGAAGTTTGAGGATCATTTGAGCTTGGAAAGTCGAGGCTGCAGTGAGCAATGATTGCACCACTGCACTCCAGCCTGGGCAACAGACAGAGGCCTTGTCTCAAAATAAAATAAAATAAAATAAAGGTGTGGCTGAGTTAGAATCTAGGCTCAGGTAATCGTAAGCAGTTTTGCACCCACATGAAAGTTGAGTGGGGCATTTGAAACAGTTGTAAGACATTGTACAGTTCTCAGTTCTCCATTGTGTGGGTCTCCCTGTGCCTTGCAGGACATCTCTGTTAATACTAGCAGCGTCACCGCACATTCTCATTGTGCCCCCTAGAGGGTGCTGCTCCTCTTGTTGAGAACAACTGGACTAGAAGATCGAATTGCCGGCCGGCCTGATTCTTTTTTGAGTCCCTACATGAATTTTTTTTTTAATTTACATTTACATTTTTATTTTTTTAGACGGGGTCTCACTCAGTCGCCCAGGCTGGAATGCAGTGGTGCGATCTCGGCTCACTGTAGCTTCGACCTCCCAGGTTCATGCCATCCTCCCACCTCAGCCCCCCAAGTAGCTGGGAGCACAGGTGCGAGCCACCATGCCCCGCTAATTTTTGTATTTTTTTGTAGAAACGGGGTTTCGCCATGTTTCCCAGGCTGGTCTTGAACTCCTGAACTCGAGCGATCCACCCGCCTCGGCCTCCAAAAGTGCTAGGACTACAGGTGTGAGCCACCGCGTCCGGCCCCTTCATGAATTTTTATTGAATGAGACCTATCATAGGGTACTGTGTCATGGATCAAGAAGTCTTTTATGTTTCTACATTTGCTTCTTGTGCCTCCATTATTACCAACGTTAGAGACCTGTTTACCTCAGATGATATTATGAGAATTGCTGTCTTATAAAAGATTTTGAAACTCTAGAATGTAAAGAATGCAGCATAATTCATTAATTTTAAACGGGTTAAAAATAGTTTCTACCACTTAGTTATCTTTTCGCATTTGTCATTTTGTTCTCAAATATGCCTTAGGATTTTTAAATAATTTTTTACTTTCCTAGGGAAAAGTAATATGTGTTGTGGTCCATTATTTCCAGTAGATGGCAATGTTTGGTGCAAAAAATGACTGTATAGCAAGTGCAGATTGCCCTGGCTCTCTTTGTACTTAAAATCCAAACTTCATAGTGTGTGTTTGAAAGTACTGCTCTTTTTTTTTTTTTTTTTAATGATTTGATATGAATTAACTCAGTTAAACCAATGGATAGGCTGGTAAAGAGGTGCATGTAATTCAAATTTTCACAAAGTAACTTACATTTTGCTGTTGCAAAAATAATTTTTTAAAGGACTTCCTAGAAAAATGCAACAATATTTTAATAGAAGGCTAAGTTCGTTCGTGAAGTATTTACCTTTTGATTTATCGGTTATATAAATTATGATTTTCTTATAGGTTTTTTTAAAAAAATAATTTATTTTGAAACAGTTTCAGACTTACAGAAGAATTGCCAGAATAGTACAAAGAATTCCAGTAGTCCCTTTAGCCGGATATCCCGACTGTTAACACTGTACCTCATTTGCTTCATTGTTCAGTCTTCTGGGTGGGTGTCCATTATCATTAGTCTTTGAATCTTTTGAGAGCTAGAGGTTGTCTAATCACCCCTAAACAGTCCAGAGGGTACTTCCTCAAAACGAGGTCACTCTCCTACCAGCATACAACCCTCTGAATCAGGAATCAATACTGTCCAATCCATATCCATCCATGCAGATTTTACCAGGTGGTCAACAGTGTCACTCTTTCCCTTTCTGGTTCACAGTCCTATCTAGGATTATGGTTTTGGTCTCCTGCAATCTAGACTAAGTTCGTTAGTCTTTCATACCCTTGAAATTTTTAAAGGGTACAGACATTACATTCTGTATGATGACTATCATCTTGAGTCTTAAGGATGTTTCCTCATGACCACATTCTTGCATTCTTGGTAGGAATACATGAGGAGGCACATGATGCTAACCTGTCCCGTCACTGGTAGTGTTAACAGTGGTCATGTGGTCATCAGGATTTACCTCAAATCTATTGTAGGATTAAAGCTCATTTTAAAAAAGCTTTTTTTATGTTTTTATTTTTTTTTGTTTAGGCTGGGTGCGATGGCTCCCACCTGTAATCCCAGCACTTTGGGAGGCTGAGGTGGTAGGATGGCTTGAGCCAAGAGTTCAAGACCAGCACTGGCAACATAAAAATTATCTAAGAGTAGTGGTGGTACATGGCTGTAGTCCCAGCTACTTGGGAGGCTGAGGTGGGAGGACCGCTTGAGCCAGGGGAAGTCGAGCTGCTGCACTCCAGCCTGGGTGACAGAGCAAAGACGCTGTCACAAAAAAGAAAAATAAAAAGATAAAAACATACGTAATAATTTTTTTCCAAATTTTTGTTTCTTTAATCTTTTTTTCCTGGCTTATTTTTCCTTCATATAAAACTCATTTTAATTAAAATATTTCATTTGGGTTTTTATTTTTTTAAAAAAACAACATATAGTGACTTTCTTCATATGCCCCAAACTTCATAAAAAAAAAAACCAAAGATATTTCAAGCATAGCTTGGCCAATCTGTGCCTGTATTTTTCTTTTGCTAAGATCATGCCATGGACTTGAGGGGTAATAACACTGCAATAATGGCCTAAGTATTTATTGGGGGTTATAATTTTTTTTTTTTTTCTGAGACGGAGTTTCACTCTTGTTGCCCAAGCTGGAGTGCAATGGCGCCATCTCATCTCACTGCAACCTCAGCCTCCTGGGTTCAAGCTATTCTCCTGCCTGAGCCTCCTGAGTAGCTGGGATTACAGGCATGTGCCACCACACCTGGCTAATTTTGTATTTTTAGTAGAGACAGGGTTTCTCCATGTTGGTCAGGCTGGTCTTGAACTCCTGACCTCAGGTGATCTGCCCGCCTCTGCCTCCCAAAGTGCTGGGATTACAGGCATGAGCCACTGTGTCTGGCCAGGGATTATCATTTAAGATCATAATATATTGGCAATATCTTAAAGCTCTTGACAAGTTGAATTTGATCACACATCAGCAGAAACAACTTCATTCATAATTGTGTTTTCTTATGTTTTATTCAGTACTGAAAACTACAACATAAAAGAAAATCTTTTTTTTTTCTTGAAACAGGGTCTCACTCTGTTGCCGAGGCTGGAGTTCAGTGGCACAGTCACAGCTCACTGCAGCCACAAACTCCCTGGCTCAGATGATCCTCCCACCTCAGCTTCCTGGGTGTCTAGGACAATAGGCACTCACCACCAAAATACTTCACATACAAAAAACGTAAAATATAGGAAATGGGTAGGGCGTGATAACTTGAGCCTGTAATCCCAGCACTTTGGGAGGCTGAGGTAGACAAATTGCTTGCGCCCAGGAATTTAAGACCAGCCATGGCAACATAGTGAGATCTCATCTCTGCGAAAAACTAAAAAATTAGCTGGGCATTGTGGCGCACACCTGTGGTCCCAGCTACTTGAGAGGCTGAGGTGGGAGGATCACTTGAGCTAGGGAAGTCGAGGCTGCAGTGAGCTGTGATCACGCCACTGCACTCCAGCCTGGGCGACAGAGCAAGACTCTCTCAAAAACAAAAACAAAAAAACAAAAAACCCAAAACCAAAAAACAACAAAAAACAAATGATGGGTTAAGTAGTTGAACAAGGTTTTGTAATCAAACAAAATACCCTAATAACAAACCTATTTGCAGAGGGTGGAGTTGGTGGGTTGCAGTGAAGCAAGTTGTTTTTTAGTTGAATTTAAGCAATATCAGTAACATTTGTATATTTGTATGTGGTGAAGACTTCAAACCAGATAGAAAAGGTATAAGTAAATCTCTCCCTTCCTTTACTCTCCAATTCCTACTCTCTCCATCTAACAGTATAAGCATGATTTTTTCTTATTTATCCTTCCAGAAAAATGTTTGTACCTACAAGATATGTATATCATATTCTTGGGAAAAAGTGGAATCTTGCCACACATACTTTTCACCTTTCTTTTTCACTTAATGCTATTTCATAGAGATACTGTCACTTATAGATGCACATCATTCTTTTTAATGGTTGCATATTATTTGCATGGATTACCATAGTTTATTCTCATTGTGATGGGCATATTTGGTTGTTTCTAGGTTTTTAAATTTACAGGCAAAGCCACAGTGACTTTCATTATATATACTTTTGTGTACCTTTGCAGATGGAAATATGATCAGGACAAAAGGGACAAAATGAAATGAAGTATGGGGTGAATTTAGGGTTACAGAAAAGTAGTAGCAAAGAGATGCTATTATTGGTGAATAGCAGCAAGCTAAAATTATTTCCTCCTAGTCTCTTTTAAATGAGGTAGAATATTAGGAAATGAAAATAAGAAGGCCGGGTGCGGTGGCTCACACCTGTAATCCCAGCACTTAGGGAGGCCAAGGGAGGCCAAGGCGGGTGGATCACCTGAGGTCAGGAGTTCGAGACCAACCTGGCCAACATGGCGAGACTCCATTTCTACTAAAAATACAAAAATTAGCCGGGTGTGGCTCATGTCTGTAATCCCAGCTACTCAGAAGGCTGAAGCAGGAGAATCGCTTGAACCTGGGAGGTGGAGGCTGCAGTGAGCTGAGATCGTATCACTGCACTCCTGCCTGGGTGACAGAGTGAGACTCCATCTCAAAACAAAAACAAAAACAAAACACAAAAAAGAAAATTAAAAAATGTCAAAGTAGATCATATAATTCCATGAAGTTAAAAGTAAAGAAATGGAGAAAGTACATGCAGAATCGTTTTTCCATTGGTTTCAGGATTATAACCAGCAAACACTCAACTAACATTTGGTCATACGATTTTATATTCCTGTTTTAGGAAAACAAAACTGTCAAGTGGGCTTCTAGGTGAGGTTAGATTTTGGAGTCTGTGCCTCATACTAATATTCAGTGGTTTAGGTAAGCACTTCATGAAGTAAAAAGTAAGTAGTTTTGAGGTAGAAATGTAAATATATATATTTAAATTAACATTTTGTTATCACAGATGATCTTGGTTACATCTTTTTCCTTCTCTGTGACTGTAGTTTTCTCTCTCCTCTTCTCCCTTCCACTCCCCACATACACAATGAAAAAAAAGATAACTGTGTTTTAAATATGTTAATGTTTATGCGGAAGGGAAAGAGCAATCCGAAATGTCATGGAGATACTACGTCTGCATGGAATGAATATTGGGGTGGGGAGTCAGCGAGATATGACTGTGGAAGTTGACACTGTGCAAGAGATGAAAAATAAAATGGAATGGAAGCTTTTGTTTGTGGGTTCAAAAAGTTCAGGCACAGTAGAGAGTTAGGAAAAATAGTAACCAGCTGTAGTAACCAGCTGGGGTAGAGGAAGGTAGGGATGTCATAAAAATCTGGGAAGGGATGAGAAAAGGGTGAAAGGATTTCATACGACAAACCCACAACTTCAAGTGGCTGTGTCATCAAGGCAGGTCATATAGAGGAGAGGATCATATGGAGATAATGTCTGCCAGTGAAGGACCATTTACTCTTTTTAGTCCCTATCGTGATGCTATGGTAGGCTCTGAGCTCAACAGTGAATAAGGCAGAGGACATGCTAGTGGACCCGGAGTGAAAGGACTTGATTCCTCAGGAATCTTCAACAGGATGAAACCACAGAGTTAGAAGCCTGTGGCTATGGAAAGTAGTTTCACATGGGATGGACTCATTGAGGGATGAACCAACTGAGAACATAACTAATGACTAGGGCCGTGATAAAGTGCTGAGAGTGGGAGTAGGATGTGAAGTTAGTAACTTAGGAGACTGAACAGAGAAGCTGGTCAAAAAGAAATGAATTTGTCTATATTGTATTTTATTCCTTGTTGTCTTTATATCCTGTAATAAAGCAATCATGGGTCGAAGGAGATTACAAAAGTAAAAATGAAAGTAAGGGCCCAGTATGGTGGCTCGCACCTGTAATCCCAGGGCTTTGGGAGGCTGAAGTGGGAGGATCACTTAAGGGTGGTAGTTCAAGACCAGCCTGGGCAACATGGAGAGACCCTGTCTCTAAAATAAAAATTAAAAATTAAAAAAGTGAAAGTAAGGAATGGTGTGATACTAGGAGTATGGTCTTCTGGAGTGATGATTCTTCTTATACTCCCATTGACTTTAAAATGAAAATACCCTTCCTCTCCTTTCTTTGTTCCTGTTATTCTTCCTTCTCCTCCTCCTCCTTGTCCTCTTGCTTCTTCCTATGGTAGCTTTTCCTGAGAGGCTTCTGTTTGGGCAACAGTTCCAATCCCATTTTGTCACCCCCCAGAAGTCTCCTCAGATACAGTTTATTTAAATGGTTTCTCCAAAGGGGTTGTGAAAGTGAAGGACCTCTAGATAGATTATGAGGGCTAATTTCTAGTAGTAGTAATGTAACAACAAATGTACTATATTTTAGTTTCTGTCTTGACTTAATTTATTTACAACATTTAACAGACGTTTAGATGTCAGTAGCCTTATTGGCATCTCACTAAAACAGTGCTGGACTTTTCATAGATTCTGGTGAAACTTTTTTGGGTGTGTATGGGTTTGGCTGGGGAGATGGGATGGCAGAAGGCATTGGCTTTGCTTTGGGGATAGTTTTTAAGTTTTAGTTTTAGAAACAGGAAGAGCTGGTAGATAAGTGGTTCTTGGGATCTTTGCCCTGAAGCTCATAGAGTAATAAAGACTATGGCCTTGATCCATTGGCTAAGAAGCCAGTCAGCCAGTAGTTCAACCTGTGTCTCCTGAACTTAGGTTGTCGGTTCCATGCTCCCAAACTAAGTTTGTGTTACAGATCTTATTTACTTCTTATTTCTCTTTGAGAAGGTACTCTTAAAGTTTTCTAAAAATAACCTTAAGAATAGTGTTGCTTCTATTACTTTATTTGTAATACTCTTTTGTAACATAACTTTAAGTTCACTTAATATATTGATGCATTCAGTCATTGATCTAAATTTAACGTTAGAAAACTGATTTACATAATGATAATTTGAGTGTCTTTCTTTTATATGTACATGCATTTTTTTTTCAGTGCTCAATCAGGAAGTTTTGAGATTTAACTTCTCTTTTTTCTTTCTTAAATTTTCTGGTATTGTGAATTCCTTTGTTATTATTTTCTTATCTGGAACGGTGGCTATCATCATATTAAGGATTCTCCATAAAGATATTATCAGATATAATAAGATGAATTCTCCCATAAGTAAAAATGCATATGTTTGATTCAGCAAATACTTAAGTGCCTATTCTGCCCAGTTGTCATCAATGTTATATTTCTACTGAAAGTATTGCACCTTGAATACAACACATTTTTTATGCCTAGTGATTTTGTATGTTATACCAAATCAGAAAGTACAGAGTTGTGTAAATTTTTTTAAAAGAACAGGGAGGTTTCTTAAGAGTTGTTTGTTATCAACTTTTTGGTTATATCCTTTTTTATGTGTTTCTGAACTCAAAATGTCATTATTAAAGATTTTCATTGATTAGAAGTATGAGATAACAATATGAAACATTGCAAAATACTATAATTTAGGTTATACTGTTTATACTGTTTTGACTCTTGTGACCACTTGTGTATTGGTCAATTTTTAATTGCTGTAACATTGGTCAAGTTCCTTATGTAGGTTAAATCATTTTGCTTTCTTCATGAAAAGTAAATCAGTTGTGTGTTTTATGTAATTAACACACTCCCTCGGATGCAAAACTTTGAGTAAGGGAGTGATTCATTTGTGTGGCAGGATCATGTACCTTCCAGACACCTGCTAAATTCATAATGAGCCATTGGTTTCCAGTTAGTCTGCCTTTAAAGGAAAATTCTGTTTCAACTAACTTTCAGAGCTCTTGTAACTTTCTGTCATAGTAACTTGTATGTTTGTTAGAGACTTTCTTATGTGTGAGAGGATGCCCAGCAGGAGTTTGGCTGGAAGATGATTCATGCAGTTGTTTTCAGGCCCCCAAAGAACGCAATGTTGCTGTCAGCCTTCCTGGGTCAAGGAACACAAATTTTGTTTGTTACCTTTATTACTTTAAATGAGTACACTCAGATATGTCTTAAACATTCATAGTAAGCTGCTGGCATATGTTAAACTTTGATTCCTTTGTACAAAGGGACTTGGAAAATTATACCCTAAAGTTAATGGAAATCTGTGTTTTATAGTATTTGCATTTCTGTCTTCTCAAATTAAGGATATTAGTCTAAGTATCTTCCTATATCAAGCACCTTCCATAGCTTCTTTAGTTCTGAATAGTTTACTGTAAACTCCAATATGTATATTCCTTGCTTTGCAAAATAATGCATTCTTAAAATCAGTACGTGAGTAGAATCATATTTTAAGTGGGCTAAGGGAGTTCATAATTTAAAAGCTAACATTTTGAAATGCTACAGCAAGCCTAAGTGCTGGTCTTTAAGTGTATAAATGGAATGGCATCTGTAGTGGGCTCACAATGGCTGATGAACCCTGGTGCTTTCATTTATAAACTAAAAATGGAGCTTGTCAGTTTTTGATAGCCAGAGTAGTGATTTTCGTAAACAAAGCTGCTGTAAAAAATGGCTCATTAGATGTTTCAGATGTCAATGATAATTTCAAAAATCAGCTTTTAGGGTTATATTTTCCTGAGACCAGTTCTCACTTTGATTTTTTTTCATTCCTCAGCTTGAATAAAAGGAAACAGAAGGAAATTTCTTTGGGAAAAAAAGAAGTGCTGTTTTTGGAGTGACTACCGAAGTGTGGGAAAGGGGGAGATATTCTGTGTAATTTTGATTTAGACAGTGAAATTAAGGCTAATTCAACTTATGAAAACTTACTTCCACTTACCTTGAATGGAAAATCAGACTTTTTCATTACGAAAAAGTGTCAAGTACTTAGCTAAGCTAATAACATTTGCTTGTAGCATCCCTTGCTTGTAGTACTCCCATTAGATAATTTCCTTGTGTGCTGTTTCATATAATGTCTTAATAAGGTTGTGCTTAATTTCTTATAAAGTCCTATGTACTTTGAGACTATTATTGTTGCTGGTTTTCTATTTCATTTTTGTGCCTTTAGGTCTGGCCTGCCTTGGTTTTCCTTCTGCCAATGGAGGAGCTTTAATGACCATTGTGTTATGGGTCCTTCTGGGAACCCCTGCCAGATATGTGTCTGCTGTAGTGTATAAGAGTAAGCATTACAACTGTTACTATTCCAGGAAGTTGCTGTGTGAAATGTAGAAATTAAAAGGCTGTGAAGTAAAAAATAAAAAAAATTGCATGGGGGAATTTTAGCCGACTTATGAAAATGTAATTGTGCCTTGATTACTCTAAAGTATTTGTAAAGTGGACTAAATCAAGTTGCTAAAGTAACTATTCTGTTTTTTACTTCCTCAGCATTTAGAGGTGTTAAGTGGAAGACAAATGCCTTGCTGACAGCACTATTATGTCCGGGGTTAGTATCTCACATTCTCTTTTCCCTATGCAATTATATGCTTCCTTATACTTCATCTTGGAAAAAAAAATCATTGTATACTATAACAAAAAGTAGGAAGGACATGAATGACCATTGTGCTTTGTGTAGTCGCAGCATTCCCTTTCTGTTGTATCTACATTCTTTTTATTTTTTTTGTACATCTTAAGCTTTAATACAAAGAGATGGTGATGGTGGTGCAGTATTCAATTTTTTTTTTTTTGAGACAGGGTCTCACTCTGTCACCCAGGCTGGAGTGCAGTGGCACAATCTCGGTTCACTGCAACCTCTGCCTCCCAGTCTCAAGTGGTCCTCCCACCTCAGCCTCCCTAGTAGCTGGGACTACAGGTGCACACCACCATGCCCAACTAACTTTTGTATTTTTAGTAGAGATGCGGTTTCACCATGTTGGCCAGGCTGATCTCGAACTCCTGACCTCAGGTGATTCACCTGCCTCAGCCTCCCAAAGTGCTGGGATTTACAGACATGAGCCACCACTCCCGGCCAGTATTCAATTTTGATCTTTGTTTTTGAAGCAGATTTCATAAATGTTTATCTCAGTTATACATTTTGCATTCCGTCATGCTAGAGTTGCAATTTATGCACGACATTTTGTTATTCTTGTTGCTGCCTTCAGTGATTATTTCTTCCTGTCTCACCTACTTACTGCAGCGTCGTTAGTGACTGCAGTTTCAAGGTACAGTCATAGTCAAAGTGAGGGTAGGAGTGATGCTGTGCAGTGGCTGTGAGAGTAGCTTATCTAGTGTCGTAATTATATAGATGCAGAATCTGGAGCCAAACTACGAACTAAAGAGCAACTTGTTCTGGGTCTCACTTGAAGTCAGTAAAAGGGCCAGGCTGTATATAACTCAGTGTCCCCTCTCCTGCATCCTATCCATTCCTCTTCCTGCAATACTTCACTGATAAAGTGCTGAATTGCTTAGGGTTTTGTCTCCAAATTCCTTGATATGTTTTTGTCGTAGTCAGCTTGGATTGCCGTAACAAAACACCATAGACGGAGTGGCTTAAAAACAGGATGCTAGCATAGTTGGCTTCTGGTCAGAGCTCTCTTCTGGCTTGCAGATGGTTGCCTTTATCCCTGTGTCCTCACATGGCAGGGTGGGGAGAGAGAGAGAGAGAGAGAAGAGAGATAGAGATAGAGATAGAGCTGTCTCTACTTATAAGGGCACTATCCCATCATAGGGACCTACTTAGGTCTGAAAAGCCCCATCTCCAAGTATAATCACATTGGAGGTTAGGGCTTCAACATATGAATTTGTGGGGGGCGGGGGTTGGATGTGCACAATTCATTCCATAGCATGTTTCATTCATTCATGGAAAGAAAAAAATTGTCTCCTTGATATGTTCTGAAGGACAGTCTTTTTGTTTTGTTTTTAAGGAAGTAGTAATGAATTATATCTTAATTGTTATGTGGTACTTAACTTACTATTTGTAACAAAATTTCCATGTTCTTAATGATGGACGTGTATCATAATAGGAAAAGAGGTCCTACACTAAAAATTTTACAGAGTAAATTCAGTTACATGGACATGATACTGATTAGTGATAAAATGAGGGTAGATGAATTCATAATGCTCTGTAACTGAGTGTAATGCCATCAATGATGCAATTCAGTGATATATTCAGTAGACTGATAATATTTATCTACATGTGGCTTATTTATCCCTAAACTCCATGGAAATAAATAAGATCATTGAAAGATGAGTAAGCATATGTACAGAAAGAAAAAAACAGGTCATTGATAGAATTGAATATTACAAAATTGCACATTAAATACATGTACCCCAGAATTTTTTTTTTTTTTTTTTTGAGACAGGGTCTCACTGTCACCCAGGCTGAAGAACAGTGGCCCAACCATGGCTCATTGCAGCCTCGACCTCCTGGGCTCAAGCGGGTCCTCCCATCTCAACCTTCCAAGTAGCTGAGACTACAGGTGTGCACCACCATGCCTGGCTAATTTTTTAAGTTTTTGTAGAGAAAGTGTCTTACAGTGTTGTCCAGGCTGGTCTTCAACTCCTGGCCTCAAGTGCTCCTCCTGCCTTGGCCTTCAAAAATATTGGGATTACAGACATGACACCACCATGCCTGGCCAGAATTTTTTTTTTTTTTTGAGACGGGGTCTCGCTCTGTCACCCAGGCTGGAGTGCAGTGGCACAATCTCGGCTCACTGCAAGCTCCACCTCCCAGGTTCACGCCATTCTCCTGCCTCAGCCTCTCAAGTAGCTGGGACTACAGGCACCCACCACCACGCCCAGCTATTTTTTTTGTATTTTCAGTAGAGACGGGGTTTCACCGTGTTAGCCAGGATGGTCTCGATCTCCTGACCTCGTGATCCACCTGCCTCAGCCTCTCAAAGTGCTGGGATTACAGGCGTGAGCCACCGCGCCCGGCCTTTTTTTTAAATTATACTTTTGACTTACTTAAAATGAGCCTAATGCACCCACCACCGCCAATCTTGTAGAGCCATCTGCTTTTTCTATAACTTTTCAAGGGAATTAGAATGGGTGGTCTTTCCTGAGGTGATTTTTTTTTTTTTTTGAGACGGAGTCTTGCTCTGTCGCCCAGGCTGGAGTGCAATGGCGCAATCTCGGCTCACTGCAGCCTCCGCCTCCCAGGTTCAAGTGATTCTTCTGCCTCAGCCTCCCGAGTAGCTGGGATTACAGGCGTGTGCCACCACGCCTGGCTAATTTTTGTGTTTTTAGTAGAGGCGGGGTTTTGCCATGTTGGCCAGGCTGGTCTTGAACTCCTGACCTCAGGTGATCCACCCGCCTCGGCCTCCCAAAGTTCTGGGATTACAGGCGTGAGCCACTGCGCCCGGCCGAGGTGAACTTTTTAATATATTTATGTAAGTAACTGATGTCCTTGACATTTTTTCGAACGTTTATTGCTTCAAGTTCAAGACTCAGATGAATCCATAACTGAATACGTTTGACAACAAAAGTGCCATTGTGCAAAAGTCATTATACTGGATTGTAATACAAAGAATAACACATGCAAGAATCAATCAGTAAACCATCTACTACTCTCTGCATTATTTACTCAACATCCTTATTGTGGGTTTTGCAGTTTTGTTTTGTTTTTATTTTTATTATATTTAAAGCACAATGCAAGGCATTGTGGAGGAAAGAAGTACAAATTGCTCCTGAAACTTTGCTTTCAAATAATTTATAATCTAGTGGGTTGTTGGGGCAGGAACAGGAGATAAGACATGTAAAATAGTGATAATTCTATTTCATACTAATTAGGAAGAGTTATCAGACAGTATGTTTAAAATGATGTAGAGTTTCAGGGGAGGAAAAGGTAATTTCCACTTTGGGGCTCCTGGGAAGGCTTTGTGGAGGTAATGATGCTTAATTTATGATTTGAAAGATACTTAGAACTTGGCTGCTTCTGTGCTTGATTCTATTCCCTTCCATTTCTTTCACAGTCTTGTTCAATTCATTACTGCTCCTTTCTTGCGTATCTACTTTATCTCTCCACTGAGGCCCCTTTTTTCTGCTTGTAAATATATTCGGCTCTTCCCTTTCTACCCCTTGGGCCCACCACTTAACGCCTTTTAGAAATTTTTTTGTAAATTTAAAAATGATTATATATTTTATTCCTGAGATAATGTTGCAGTTATCACATAATGCAAAGAACCACACGCAGACATGCTATTTAAATATATATTTATTTCAAAAATTCATTCTTTTTGGTGTACAATGCTTTGAGTTTTGACAAATACATAGAGTCGTGGAAGCACTACCACAATCCAGATGCTGAAAGATTCCATCAGTCTAAAACTTCCCTTGTGCTATCCCTTTGTAGTCAACCCCTTCCCCGACCTGAAACCCTGGCAGCTATGAATCTGTTCTCGACCCCTGGAGTTTTGCCTTTTTTAGTATGTCATATGAATAAGCCATAGAGTGAGTCAAATAGAACCCTTTGGATCTGGTTTATTTCACTTCTTACTTTTTATTACTGAGTAGTATTCCATTGTATGGGATGTGCCACAGTTTATGTATTCACCAGATGAAGAACATTTAGGTTATTTCCAGTTTTTGATGGTTATGAATAAATGTTGCCATAACTGCTGTAAAACATTCATAGAACAGGTTGTTACATGAACATAAGTTTTCATTTCTCTTGGGTAAATACTTAGGAGTGGAGTTGCTAGGTCATATGAAAAGTATGTTTGACTTTATAAGAAACTGCCTAGGCCGAGCATGGTGGCTCACACCTGTAATCTCAATACTTTGGGAGGCCAAGGCGGGTGGATCACCTGAGGTCAGGAGTTCGAGACCAGCCTGGCCAACATGGTGAAACCCTGTCTCTACTAAAAATACAAAAACTAGCTGGGTGTGATGACTCATGCCTGTAATCCCAGCTACTCTCAGGAGGCTGTGGCAGGAAAATCGCTTGAATCCAAGAGGCGGAGGTTGCAGTGAACTGAGATCGTGCCACTGCACTCCAGCCTGGGTGATAAGAGCAAAACTCCATCTAAAAAACAGAAAGAAAGAAAGAAAGAAACAAACAAACTGTCCAATTGTTTTTCAAAGTGGTTGTTACCATTTTACATTTCTACCAGCAATGTATGAGAATGCTAGTTTGTTCACATCATTGTCAGCACTTGGTATTGTCAGTTTTCTTTTTCTTTTACTCATTCGAATAGGTGTGTACTGGTATTTCATTGTGGTTTGAATTTGTATTTCTGTAATGACTAATGACGCTTAACATCTTTGCATGTTTTTATTTGCTATCCATGTCTCTTTGGTGAAGTGTCTGTTCAGATCTTTTGCTTGTTTTTTAATTGGGTAGTTTGTTTTCTTATTGAGTTTTGAGAGTTCTTTATATATTCTAGACGAAAGTCCTTTGTGAGATATGTGATTTGTGAATATTTTCTCAGTGCTTATCTTCTTAATATCTTAACAGGGTCTTTTGCAGAATGAAAGGATTTAATTTGTATGAGTCCTATTTATCAATTTTTTTCATTTATGGATATGCTTTTTGTATTGTATTTAAGAATGCCGCCTAATCCAAGATCATGAAATTTTCTTCTGTTTTCTTGTAAAAGATGCATAGTTTTATGTTTTATGTCTAGGCCTCTGATCCATTTTGACTTAATTTTTGGATATATGTGAGTTGTGGCTCAAAGTTTTTTTTAATTTTGTTTATGGGTGCCCTGTGGTTTCAGTACTAATTGTAGGAAAGACCGTTCTTTTTCCATTGAATTACCTTGGCAACATTGTCAAAATCAATTGCCCATGTATGTTTGGCCAGTTTCTGGACTCTGTTCTGTTACATTGATCTATGTGTCTATCAGCTCACAAATACCAGACTGTCTTCATTGCTGAATTTTTTTTTTTTGAGACAGAGTCTCACTCTGTCACCCAGGCTGGAGTGCAGTGCCATGATCTCAGCTCACTGCAACCTCCACCTCCCGGATTCAAGAGATTCTCCTGCCTCAGCCTCCCGAGTAGCTGGGATTACAGGTGCCCACTACTACACGTGGCTAATTTTTGTATTTTTAGTAGAGACGAGGTTTCACCATGTTGTCCAAGCTGGTCTCAAACTCCTGACCTCAAGTGATCCACCTGCTTCGGCCTCCCAAAGTGCTGGGATTACAGGTGTGAGCCACTGCGCCCAGACTAATTACTAAATTTTTGTAACAAAATTTGAAATTAGGTGGTGTGAGTCCTCTAATTTTGTTGATTTTTCTTTAAGATTGTTTTGGCTATTCTTGTTTATTTTCCTTTCCATATAAATTTTAGCATCAGCTTATTAATATGTACAAAAAAGTTCTGCTGGGATTTTGATTATAATTGCATTGAATCTATAGATCAATTTGTGGACTATTGATAGCTTCATAATATGAAGTCTTCCAATCAATGAGTACAGTATTTCCCTGCATTTATTTAGGTCCTCTTTAGTGTCTTTCATCAGCGTTTTGTAGCTCCAGCACGTATTTTGTTAGATTTATACCTACATATTTTTTTCTTCCTTTTCATTCTTTTCTTTTTTTGGTGCTATAAGTGTATTTTACAAAATGAATTCCAGTTATTCATTGCAGGCATATAGAAATATAATTGATTTCAACATGTTGCCCTTGTATCTTCTCACCTTGCTAAACTTACTGATTTGTTCTAGGAGCTTTGTTGTAGAGTCTTTGTGATTTTCTGTGTATGTAATTATGTCAGCTGTGAATGGAGACTGTTGTATTTCATCCTTTCCAATCTTGATGCCTTTGTTGATGTTGCCATATAGCACTGGCTAGACCTCCAATATGATGTTGAAAAGTGGTAAGAATGGATATCTTTGCCTTGTTCCTGATCTCAGAGGGAAAGCATCTAGTCTTTTATGACTAAGTATGTTAGCTGAGAGTTTCTCATATATGAATTCTGTCAGGTTGAGGATGTTTCTTTCTATTCTTCCTTTGCTGAGAACTTTTTATCAGTAATAGATTTTGGATTTTGTCAGATGCTTTTTCTGCATTTATTGAGATGATCATATGGTTTTCTTTTTTTTTAGTTTATTAATTTGGTGAATTACATTGATTTGATTTATATTTTTGACCAGTTGTGCATTCCCAGGATTAATTTCAATGCTTGTTACCATTAAATTTTCAAGAAAACCCTAAAGTTAATATTACAAGAAGTGGTACTTGAAGGTATGTAATATAATATAAATACAAGTAAAATGCTCTGAGTAGCCTTGTCATGGTTTTTATTCTTTTTATATATGGCTAGATTCGGTTTGCTAATGCACATAGTCCCTGACTTATGATAGTTTGACTTATGATTTTTCGATATTATGATGCTGTGAAAGCAATATGCTTACAGTAGAAATTGTGAAAGCAATATGCTTACAGTAGAAATCGTACTTTGAGTTTTGAATTTTGATCTTTTCCTGGGCTAGCAATAAGCTGTATGATACTGTCTTGTAATGCTGGGCAATAGCAGCGAGCTGCGGCTTCCAGTCAGCCACACAACACGAGGGCAAGCAACAGACACTCTACAGTGTACTGTGTTGCTAGCATTTTTGGATGTTGTGTTTTGTGTTTTTGCATCCCATCATGTCTACAAAATGTCCATGCTAGTCAAAGCTATGATGTTTGGTAGGTTAGGTGTTATTAGATGCATTTTTTTTTTTTTTTGAGACGGAGTCTCGCTCTGTCACCCAGGCTGCAGTGCAGTGGCGCGATCTCGGGTCACTGCAAGCTCCACCTCTCGGGTTCACACCATTCTCCTGCCTCAGCCTCTCTGAGTAACTGGGACTACAGGTGCCCGCCACCACGCCCGGCTAATTTTTTTGTATTTTTAATAGAGACGGGGTTTCACCGTGGTCTCGATCTCCTGACCTCGTAATCCGCCCGCCTCAGCCTCCCAAAGTGCTGGGATTACAAGCGTGAGCCACCGCGCCCGGCCTAGATGCATTTTCAACTTATGATATTTTCAACTTACAGTGGGTTTACTGGGATGTAACACAGTTGTAAATCAAGGAACATCTGTATTTGTTGAGGACTCCTGACCTGTCCTCTAAATTTCTCATTTTTTTCTCTTGTAATTTTTATCTCTGTATTTTTGCTCTACTTTCTACATTTTGAATTTTTATATTGATTTTTGTCATTATTGCCATTAGATTTTAGCTCCCTAGAGCTCTTTTTTAATCTCCTTCCTCCTTCCTTCCTTCCTCTCTCCTTCCTTCCTTCTCTTCTTTTTTTTTTTTTTTTTTTTTTTTCAGAATCTGGCCCCATCACCCAGGCTGGAGTGCAGTGTTGTGATTTCTGCTCACTGAAACCTCCACCTCCCAGGTTGAAGATATTCTTATGCCTCAGCCTCCGGAGTAGCTGGGATTACAGGCTTGTGCCACCATGCCTGGCTAAGTTTTTTTGTATTTTTAATAGAGACAGGGTCTCACTATGTTGCCCAGGCTGATTTTGAACTCTTGGCCTCCAGTGATCTGCCCACCTCAGCCTCCCAAAGTGCTGGGATTACAAGCATGAGCCACTGCGCCTGGCCTTGTTTTCTTAATGTTCATTTAAAAAAGCATCTTCTCAGTGTTCCATGAGTGTAGTATCATATTTTACCTCTCTTGGGTTACTAATGATAAGTATTTTTTCTCAGTGAATAGTATCATTTTCTTCAGACTGACTTTCCCTTTTTGTTTTCATTTCTATCTTTCATGCTACAGGATTTCCTCAAAGGTCTGGCAATGGCTGGTTATATGTACGTATATGATGAAAAGTGTGAAAATAAAATACTAAATGAATGTTATGAGTGTGTAGGGAAGCTTATAGACTTGGAGCTTCACTGTTTGCTGATCTAGGTGCACTGTTTTTAGTGGACCTTCTTCTGTCAATATCTTTAGGGTTTAAGCCTTGAGATAGTAACTTTTCCCAGAGAGGACCTGGAAATTCTAATCTCCTGGCTGAAGGGTTAATGTCTGGCTGTCAGCATTCTGGGAGGTGTCTAGGGGAAAGGAGCCAAGTGTCTTGACATGTGCCATGTAGCTGCATATAGTACCCAAGCAATTAATCATGTCTGATGTTCTCCAACCTGGAGAATAAACCTCCAGATACATGCTGTAGTTAGAGTGAGGGAGATGATAGATGTATCTACTTCTCAAAAAGCTTTCACAAAATTCTCTTCCATTAGTCACCCCACCACACTTTACTCACAGATTACCTGTTGCTTCCAGTTTCTGAGCTTTTTGTGGATTCTATAGTGTAAATTGGGTTGCCTCTCAGCTTTCTCCACTGCCTGCAGTAGTTTCTGGCTTCCTTTTATTTTTTTCTGCTATCTGCTCTCCTGTTCTCCCTGTCTGTGAAGATTTTTTTAAAAAATACTTTTTATAATTTTCCTGTGGTTTCAGAAGAAAGATTAAAGATATGTGTATTCAGTCAGCCATGTTAGCCTAGAATTCTCTATTTTCATGTTGATTTTTCCACCTATAACAATAAATTGTTGTGATAGAACATTTAGAGATACAGAAAAGCATGAAGATTAAAATAATAATCCCCTACAGTCCCATCTTTTTGAGTGAACTGGTGTTGACCTTCTGTTATGTTTCCAGTCTTTTTTCTGTGCATGTAAATTATGATCACATAATGTATACATTTTTTTTCCAGCTTTATTCACTTAACAATGTGTTGTTAAATGTTAGGTCTCAATATTTTAGGTAATCATTGGAAATTCTCTGATATCATTTTTAACAACCACAGGTATTCTATTGTATTGATAATAATAATTCACCCTTATATAGTACTTAACTATATGTCAGATATTGTTCTAAATGCTTTGCAAATACTAACCTATTTAATCTTCCCATCAACACTATGAGGTAGATATTATTGTTATTATCCCATTTTGCAGATGAGGAAATAAGGCACAGAGTGGTATAGTAACTTGCCCAGGTTCACTCAGCTTGTAAGTGGTAGAGTCAGAATTCAGATTCAGCTGGGCATGGTGGCTCACACCTGTAATCCCAGCAGTTTGGTAGGCCGAGGTGGGTGGATCAGGGATTGAGCCCAGAGGTTTCAAACCAGCCTGGGCAACATGGCAAAACTCTGTCTTTACAAAAAATACAAAAAAATTAGTGAGTGTGGTGGCATGCGCCTATCTATAGTCCCAGCTACTTGAGAGGCTGAGGCAAGACAGTCACTTGAGCACAGGAGGGGGAGGTTGCAGTGAGCTGAGACTGCGCCACTGCACTCCAGCCTGGGCGAAAGAGCGAGACCTTGTCTCCAATAAATAAATAAATAAATAAGAATTCAAATTTAAGCAGTCTGGCTTGAGAGTCTGTTCTCTTAATCATGATACCAGACAATGCTTCTATAATTTGTGCAATCATTTATTTTTTACGCATTGTTAGAAAATTTAGGTTGTTTGTATTTTATGTTAATTATAGATTATGCTTGGACAAGTGTCTTTTTGTGTCAGGTTTTGTGCACTTCAGTTTATTTGCTGTTGTCCTTCTACATCCTTTCATGTTCCTGTCCCATATCTCTTCCTTTCCCAATCATCTCTCTTTATTTTTATGACCCATTCTTCTTAATACTGGCAGTTTGGATCTCTCTTTTGAAAAGCATTCCTGAAAGTTGACAGCTGACCTTTCTTCTTGTCAAATTCATTGCATTCGTTCCTAGTCTCCTTGATCAGTCTGTAACATTTGACAGACTATTAGCTACACTCATTTTTTTTTTTTTTTTCTTTGGAGATGGAGTTTTGCTCTTGTTGCCCAGGCTGGAGTGCAATGGTGGGATTTTGGTTCACTGCAATCTCTGCCTCTCAGGTTCAAGGGATTCTCCTGCCTCAGTCTCCCGAGTAGCTGGGATTACAGGCATGTGCCACCACGCCTGGCTAATTTTGTATTTTTAGTAGAGATGAGGTTTCACCATGTTGGTCAGGCTGGTCTCGAACTCCTGACCTCAGGTGATCTGCCTGCCTCGGCCTCCCAAAGTGCTGGGATTACAAGCGTGAGCCACCGTGCCTGGCCAGCTACACTCATCTTTATGAAAAGTTCTTCTCTTCCACTATTCTTGTCATTGTGCTCATCTAGTTCTTCCACCTCTTTTTTCCTTCTCTTAACTCCCTTCTGTCATCCTCCTATCAAATATGAACCTTCTTCCTAGTTATATCCTCACCTGTAGGTTCTTCTCTTTCCTTCCTCTCCCTCTTTCTCCTTCTCTTCCTCCACCTTCTTCCTCTCTCCTCTTCCTCTTTTTCTTGATTTCTGCATTCTCTCTCCTTGAGTGATGGTATCCATTTTCATGATCAGTTTCAAGTACTATGTCTTTATAACTGAATTTATTTCTTTCTATTTATCAAACAAGTTCTCTCACATGAAGTTCTTGTTTTTGTTTATATTATCAGCACTGTTTTCGTCACGTAGGCTAAAAACTGTATTCATTCTTAGTTTTACCCTTACTCTTTATTCTTCTAAAACGTTTATATATCATTCACATACCATAAAATTCACCCTTTAAAAGCCTACAATTCAGTGGTTTTTAGTATAGTCACAAAGTTATGAAACTGTCACCAGTATCCTAATTCCAGAACATTTCATGACCCTCAAAAGAAACCCTGTTCATGAGAACACATGGACACAGGAAAAGGAACAATACACACTGGGGCCTGTTGGGGGGTGAGGGGGGGGGGCGGGAGAGCATTAGGAAAAATAGCTAATGCATGCTGGGTTTAATACCTAGGTGATGGGCTGATAGGTGTATCAAACCACCATGGCACATGTTTACTTATGTAACAAACCTGCACATATACCCTGGAACTTGAAATAAAAATAAAAAAAAAACCCTGTTCTTATTAGCAGACACTCCCTGTTCTCCCATCCCCTTGGCTGTGAATTTACTAATCTATTTTCTATCTCTGTGGACTTGCCTATTCTGGGCACTTAATATAAATGAATCATGAAGCATGTGATATTTTGTGTCTGACTTCTTTCACTTAGGATAGTGTTTTCAAAGTTCATTCATACTGTAGCATGTATCAGTACTTCATTCCTTTTTATGATTGAATAATATTCCTTTGTATGGATGTACCACCTTTTGTTTGATGGACATCTGGGCTATTTTTACCTTTTGGATATTTTGAATTACACTGCTATAAACATTTTTTTTTTTTGAGACAGAGTCTCGCTCTGTTGCCTAGGCTGGAGTGCAGTGGTGCAATCTCGGCTCACCACAACCTCCGCCTCCTGGGTTCAAGTGATTCTCCTGCCTCAGCCTCCTGAATA
>NW_026652282.1:117276016-117287861 GCF_009828535.3 Hylobates moloch
TCACTCTGTCACCCAGGCTGGAGCGCAGTGGGGCGATGTCGGTTCACTGCAACCTCCACCTGCCTCCCAGGTTCAAGCAATTCTCATGTCTCAGCCTCTTGAGTAGCTGGGACTACAGGCGTGCACCACTATGCCCAGCTAATTTTTGTATTTTCAGTAGAGACAGGGTTTCAACATGTTGGCCAGGCTGGTCTTGAAGCAATGTGTTTGTTGCATACAACTTTGTATCAATTTATTATCTAGGGAGATGCTTCTCCTCAATATTCGTCCCTCACTCTCATACTCAGGTATGTATTTTACATGAGATTTTTAGGTGGGGTATTGATCAGTTCATCAATTTCTTTTTATTTCCAGAAGGCTTTTTAAAATGGATGTTGTGGCTGGGTGTGGTGGCTCATGCCTTTAATCCCAGCATTTTGGGAGTCTCAGGCAGGGGGAATCACTTGAGGCCAGGAGTTCAAGGCCAGCCTTGGACAACATAGCAAGATCCTGTCTCTACAAATGAAATAAAATAAAATAAAAAATTAGCCAAGAATGGTGGCACGTGCTTGGCTAAAAAATTAGCCAAGCATGGTAGCCTGTAAGTTCCAGCTACTTGAGAGGCTGAGGCAGGAGGATCACTTGAACTCAGGAGGTTGAGACTGCAGTGAGCTGTGATTGCCCCACTGCACTCTAGCCTGGGTGATGGAGTGAGACCCTGTCTCTAAAGTATTAGTTAATTAATTAGAATGGGCATTGATCATCCTAACTTAGCTCAGGTCTATAATAACCAAGAGAATTAACTGCATTCTTTCAGTTTCACCTAGATGTAATCCACATACAGATTTTTTTTTAAAAGGCATGTTTGAAAGTATATTTAATAGAATTATGTGTGCTATGCTATAAAGGCATATTTGGAAAAGCTGAATGTCAACAGGCTTTCTAAGGCAAAAGTGGTATTTGAATCTGTGGTTTTCTGTTTTATGATGTAGTTGTTGGTATTTATGGCATTTGCAGCCTTCCATTTCTAAAGAGAATGTTTTTAAATATGTATGGAGAAAATTATGGTGATATTGATGAGTCTCAAGTGAGAACTAACTTATATGACCAGAGAAACATGGGTAACTAGCAGCACTGGTTCTGACTAGAGAAGATATGGCCAAACTCTGAAACTGCATAGGTAAGGGA
The DNA here is from genome assembly GCF_009828535.3 of Hylobates moloch. NCBI lineage: Eukaryota > Metazoa > Chordata > Mammalia > Primates > Hylobatidae > Hylobates > Hylobates moloch. Next base: position 117,277,184 of record NW_026652282.1, read on the forward strand.
CTATTTTTTGGTACTTAATGGATAAGTGGAGATTTGGAATACAGAGTTGAATGTTTAGGAGAAAAAAAAATGGTTTAGAGAAGTGTGTGACTGTCTATTGTATAGATTTGGATTGATCTTTCTGTGTGTACTGTTAAAGTTTATTTAAACCTCTTATTTTTATTTTCAGTTCTCATTAGCTGTACTACATGTTTGGCTTCCTTTTCTTAGTCTTTATAATTCTTGTGATTACTTGCTCAGAAGTTACAGTTTTGCTGTATTATTTTCATTTATGTGCTGAGGTAAAGCCATAAGAAGCTAATGCATCTTACATTTTCTATACTTGCATTATTGGAATTGGAAGTCTGTGTTTAGAAAAGAATTGAAATAAATGATAACTGCATGTTTCTACAACTTGGGATCAGTTTTATATTGTGTTTTCCTATTAACAGATTTTGACTTTGATGTGCCTATCACGTTAAGGCTGCTTTGATGGGAAATTTAAATAGAAAGTGATTTCTCTTTGGCTGGTTATTGTAATTACTGCATGATATTCAGTTAACAGAAAAAATAAGGGACTGATTTAGTATTTATCAAGTTCAATGATATTTTCTTTTCTTTTTTTGAGACAGGGTTTCACTCTGTCGCCCAGGCTGGAGTGCAGTGGCGCAATCTCGGCTCATTGCAACCTCTGCCTCCTGGGTTCAAGCGATTCTCCTGCCTCAGCCTCTCTAGTAGCTGGGATTACAGGTGACCACCACCACACCCAACTAATTTTTGTGTTTTTAGTAGAGATGGGGTTTGGCCATGTTGCCCAGGCTGGTCTCGAACTCCTGGGCTCAAGTGATCCACTCGCCTTGGCTTCCCAAAGAGCTGAGATTACAGGCATGAGCCACCACGCCCGGCCAATGTTTTCTTTTTAACAATTAAATTTTTTCTTTGCAGCTTAAGCCAGGAATCTGGTTTGTTGGTTTGAGATAGTGGCTAAAGGTCCTTTCTCTTCTTTCATTTTATTGCCTTTTGGTTACCACAGACACAGTAGTTCTTTTTACCCCAGTCCCATTTTTCCCTGATATCATTCTGGATAACTGAGCTGGTAGTGTATGTACATTGTTCTCTTAAATCCCCTAAATCCATTTTATTTTGGTGGTTAAATATGACTCTTCAAAGATGACAGACAATAGAGGGTTCAGGGAATGATTCTTATATACATGTTGTCTTAGACATTTTCTTCTTGTGCTATTGGTATGGAGGTACAAAATATAACTCTATATATACTTAAATATACTTATGTAGTATACTTATACTTAGCTGGTGTATTAGTTCATTTTCACACTGCTGATAAAGACATACCCGAAACTGGGAACAAAAAGAGGTTTAATTGGACTTACGGTTCCACATGGCTGGGGAGGCCTCAGAATCACGGCGGGAGGCGAAAGGCACTTCTTACATAGTAGCAAGAGAAGTATGAGGAGGAAGCAAAAGCAGAACCCCCTGATAAACCCATCAGATCTCATGAGACTTATTCACTATCACGAGAATAGCACGGGAAAGACAGGCTGCCATGATTCAATTACCTCCCCCTGGGTCCCTCCCACAACTAGGAGATACAATTCAACTTGAGATTTCAGTGGGGACACAGCCAAATCATATCAGCTGGACATTAATTTTATGGTACATTTTGCCTTAGAGAATCTGCAGCAATCATTAATGAGGCATACAACAATAAGCATACAATGGATGTGTTTTTATTCCTAAGAAAATGTTTTGGGGGGTCCCGAAGACTACCCACATGTTTGGTGACTCACTAGAAGGACTCATGGGACTGGGCATACAGATGCATACATGGGTAGGCTACGGAAAGGATGCCCATAGGATCAGTGAGGGAAAAAGACAGGTGGAGCCTGGAGAAATCCAGGCACAGCCTTCCTATGTTGTCTCCCTCCCATTAGAGAGCACACTGAGTGTGCTTCTTTCTCCAGCAGTGAGAAATGCAGTAATAAATATGCAATGTTCTGCCCAGGGAAGCCCATTAGAGATTTCAGCGTCCAAGGTTTTTATGGGGAGTAGTCACATAGGCACCCTCTGCCTAGCAACCACAAAATTCCATACTCCCCAAAGGAAAGCAAGTATTCACCATAAATCACATTGTACAGTCTAGGCATAGCAAACCAGTCTACATCAGTCAGGGAATGACTGAATCCCAAATTCCCAGATGCAAACCAAGGGCCAACCTTGCAAGCAGGCTTTCTAAAGATAGTAGCCTCAGATCTGCTATGTTAATTCTTTTCTGCACTGTCTTTCCCCATGGTCCTTGGCCACAGTGTCTTTGCAATAATATTATCATCAGTAGGAGTCCATGGAACAGGGTGAGACCAACCTGCAGTATTGACCTTAATCATGCCATCCATGGGTCCTGAATTGAGCCAGTTAAAGCAAATCTTATTAACCACAAGGTCTAGCCTAAATTTCTATATTATCCCCCTTTTAAAAAAATGGCTAGCCTGAGGCATCAATAGGCATAGCACAACTCTGGCCAGTATGTAGAGGCTGAACTGAATGCCTTCCAGGGCTGAGGCAATGTTACAATAGTCAGCCTGCACACATTAAAAGTCCAATCCCAGAGGGCACATGTGGTATCCCTGGAAACAAAGAGTTGACAATTGTTAGGACACCCCAAGCAGGACATACATTACATATTTTATTAAATTTCTTATAAAGGTTTCTCTTTTATTCCTTTTAATCCATTATTTTATGGAGCTTATCTTGTGTTCTTGTTATAACTGCTAACCCATTTATGGTTAAAATTTCATCTGGAAAGTCATTTTTTTTCTACTTCTTTTTACAGGATTATCATTGGTGGTGGTGATTTTTAACCAGAAGCTTTATAGCTGTTTATCTTTTTACGTATGCAGTTCATTACTTCTCTGCCAAACTTCAAATCACAGAAATTGCGAGCTCTATTTTGTACTTTGGGTACACGATGATCATTGTGTTGATTTTCTTCCTTTTCATAGGTAACTACAGAATTACTCAGTATATTTCAGACTCTCTTAAGAGTCTTGGAGATAGCCGTAATGTAATAAACATCAATTAACAATTAGTGGAAGGAAAAGGGGACAAAGTCATCATGTTCATTTTTATGCGTTGCAGATAAAAGATTGCAAAGCTGAGGGACCTGGAGGGACCTTATGTACTTAGCTACAAGACTGTCACTTACGAATGTTTTAAAACAGGGATATGTTCCAAAGCACAGAGAGGGTTATGTGTAATCACCTTTGAACAGCCTCCAAGCATAAAAAATAACCTACTTGAATAACTTTTAAATTAGTAAAATTAGATTAATTAAATATGTCATCATATAAGCAATTATATGTGAAGGACAAGATGTATACTTCTCAAGATTACTCGTTTGGGGTTGTTATTTGGATTCATATGTGATGGGAACTTTTGTCTAGATTGATGCTTGAAGCAGGTGGAAAAAAATGGAATGTTTTATAAAATGCTCCACTTGGAGAAATAATGAAGTTGGAGAGCTCTGGGACCTTCTGAACGCAAGCAAAGTAGCATTTCTGCCTGCGTCATGTCAAGTTCTGGCTTTAACTCAAGTCATATCACTTGTATAGGTCAGATTGGAAAAGTTCAAGGATTTTCTCTGATTTTAACTCTCAGGTTCAACAAATATATAAAAATAAACAATGGACATTTGTTAAAAATCAAAACATTCAGACAAATGTAAACATTATCTGAGAAACCCAGCATCTTGGTGGTGGTTCCTTTTTCTATGTAATATCTAAAATATATATTACCTCTTATGTACTACTGGTCTCAACTGCTCAGTCTTTACTGAGTAAAGACTCAACTGCTCAGTCTTTACTCTTCTTTAGAGACCATGTAGTCCTACTCTAATCTCTCAGCCACCAGCAGTTCTATTTAAAACTGAAAGCCTAAGAGCTTCTCACCATTCTAGTCCAAGGAGTAGGCTCCTTATGCTTTTTTTTTTTTTAAAAAAAAAAAAAAAAAACCTTTAATTAGCATGTGGACGGAAAAGCACACGCATCACAAGTGTACAGCTTGATGAGTTATCACAAAGTGAACACACCTTTGTAACTAGCACCCCCACCAATAACCAGTACATGATTATCAGCCCTGAAGCCACTGTTGGGCCTACTTCCACTTGCTTTCCACAGGGCACCCACTATCTTGACTTAGCTCTAAAAGGACAGTGTAGGAAGGAAAGATTGATATGCTGATAAAAACTAGAGTTAAGTGACAGGAAGAGGAGGGAAAACAAGAAAAAGCACAGAGTGGTACAAGGGGAATCATCCAAATGATGTTGAAATGATTTCACAGAATAGGTGTTGAGTGGAATTAAAGATGCCAAAGAGGGTGAAGACTAGGGAAAGGCCATTCAATTTTGCAAGAATCACGCTTTGAGAGGCAGTGTTCAATGTGGTGTGAACTGCTACTGCTTGTTTTTTGAGGTCTTTCTGCACAAAGTGATTCCTGGTCACCTCAGCCCATAACAGCATAGATTAATTTGGCCCATCTTTGAATTGTATGTAAATAGATTTACAAACACCACATAATAATACTGTTTTCTGTCTGATTTCTTTTGTGGCTGGTTTCTTGCCCTTTATATTGCTTGTGAGAGTCCTCCACATCACTGTGTGTAGATGCAGTCTGTGTCCCTCATGTCTTTTGTTTTGGATCCTCCTTCTACCTTGCCCAGTGAGTAACTAGGTTTTATATTTGTGTAGTATGCGGGTTGGATGTATGCAGCACAATAATTTCAGACTTATGTTTTCTTCATTATCTAACACTTTGACTCAGGTTGCCTTTTTCTGGGAACCTTGTATTACAACAGCTTCTTTTAAAACAGATGTACTCTTGAATGGTCACATTGCCCACAAAAATCTTTTTCTGTTCCTTGGCTCCAGCACCTGCATTCTAGATTCTGTCACCACACCACATTGAACACTGCCTCTCAAAGGGTGATCTCTTGCCAAATTAAATGACTTTTCCTAGTCTTTGCCTTCTTTGGTTTCTTTATTTAATACCACTCAACATCTATTTTGTGAAGTCATTTCAACATCATTTGGATGATTCTCCTTGTACCACTCTGCGCCTTTTCTTGTTTTCTCTCCTCTTCCTGTCACTTAACTCTAGCTTTTATCAGTATTTCATTCCTTCCTTTCTATACTCTCCCTTTTAGAGCTCATTCAGTCCTATGGCTTCACTTATCTCCTCAATGCTGACTGCTCCCCAACTCATATTTCTAACCATAGTCTCTCTCTGGCTGAATTCTGAACATTTCCATGTCCCACTGGTACTGCAAACTCACCATGCTTCCAAAATGAAGTTAGCACTTCCTTCTCTACAAACTGACTTATCTTAATTTCTGTCTCTCTTTGACCATCATCACTAATCTCTGATCTCCTTGACCTATTTTGAATAAATTCTTAACATAGCCCTTCTGTATTAGCCCATTCTCATGCTGCTGATAAAGACATACCCGAGACTGGGTAATTTATAAAGGAAAGAGGTTTAATTGACTCACAGCTCTGCATGGCTGGGGAGGCCTCAGGAAACGTACAATCATGGTGGAAAGGGAAGCAAACATGTTCTTCACATGGCAGCAGCAAGGAGAAGTGCAGAGTGAAGTGGGAGAAAAGCCCCTTATAAAACCATCAGATCTCGTGAGAACTCACTATCAGGAGAACAGCATGGAGGTAACCACCTCCATGATTCAATTACCTCCCACTGAGTCCCTCCCATGACACATGGGGATTATGGGAACTACAATTCAAGGTGAGATTTGGGTAGGACACAACCAAACCAATATCACCCTCCATGATTTATAGCTAATCAATCATAACTTCCCTATTTATTCTTCTTAGAAACCTCTTGTTGCCATATATTCCTTTTTTTCATACTCCTACAGTCTTTATCCAGGCCTTTATTTCTTTGTCCTTGGATCATTGCAATAGCCTCTTACTTGGTTTGCTGAATTCTAGTCTCTTTTTTTGTAACACACTTTTCATGCTAACCTGCTTTCAGATGAACTTATTTTTTTCTTATTATAATAGTGCAATTTGAGTTCCCGGGCAAGATGGCTGAATAGGAACAGCTCCAGTCTGCAGCTCCCAGCGAGATCAACGCAGAAGGCAGGTGATTTCTGCATTTCCAACTGAGGTACCCAGCTCATCTCACTGGGACTAGTTAGACAGTGGGTGTAGCCCACAGAGGGCAAGCAGAAGCAGGGTAGGGCATCGTCTCACTCAGGAAGCACAAAGGGTTGGGGAACTCCCTCTAGCCAAGGGAAGCCGTGAGGGACCTTGCCGTGAGGAATGGTGCATTCTGGCCTAGATACTATGCTTTTCCCATGGTCTTCCCAACCCACAGACCAGGAGATTCCCTCGGATGCCTACACCACAAGGGCCCTGGGTTTCAAGCACAAAACTGGGTGGCCATTTGGTCAGACACCAAGCTAGCTGCAGGAGTTTTTTTTTTTTTTTTTTACCCCAGTGGCTCCTGGAACAATAGCAAGACAGAACTGTTCACTCCCCTGGAAAGGGGGCTGAAGCCAGGGAGCCAAGTGGTCTTGCTCAGTGGATGTCACCCCCATGGAGCCCAGCAAGCTAAGATCCACTGGCTTGAAATTCTTGCTGCCAGCACAGCAATCTGAAGTCGACCTGGGAAGCTCAAGCTTGGTGGGGGAGCAGTGTCTACCGTTACTGAGGCTTGAGTAGGTGGTTTTCCCCTCACAGTGTAAACAAAGCTGCTGTGAAGTTCAGAGTGGGCGAAGCCCACCGCAGTGCTGCAAAGCCATGGTAGCCAGACTGTTTCTCTAGATTCCTCCTCTCTGGGCAGGGAATCTCTGAAAGAAAGGGAGCAGCCCCAGTTAGGGTCTTATAGATAAAACTCCCATCTCTCTGGGACAGAGCACCTGGGGAAAAGGGCAGCTATGGGCATAGCTTCAGCAGACTTAAAGGTTCCTGCCTGCTGGCTCTGAAGAGAGCAGCGGATCTCCCAGCACAGTGCTGGAGCTCTGCTAAGGGACAGACTGCCTCCTCAAGTGGGTCCCTGACCCCTGGGCCTCCTGACGGGGAGACACCGCCCAGCAGGGGTCAACAGACATCTCATACAGGAGAGCTCCAGTTGGCATCTGGCGGGTGCCTCTCTGGGATGAAGCTTCCAGAGGAAGGAGCAGGCAGCAATCTTTGCTGTTCTGCAGCCTCCACTGGTGATACCCAGGGAAACAGGGTCTGGAGTGGACCCCCAGCAAACTCCAGCAGATCTGCAGAAGAGGGGCCTGACTGTTAGAAGGAAAAATAACAAACAGAAAACAATAGCATCAACATCAAATAAAAGGATGTCCACACAAAAACCCCATCCGAAGGTCACCAACATCAAAGACCAAAGGTAAATAAATCCATGAAGATGAGGAAAAACCAGCACAAGAAGGCTGAAAATTCCAAAAACCAGAATGCCTCTTCTCCTCCAAAGGATCACAAGTCCTCGCCAGCAAGGGAACAAAACTGGATGGAGAATGAGTTTGATGAAGTAGGCTTCAGAAGGTGGGTAATAACAAACTCCTCTGAGCTAAAGGAGCATGTTCTAACCCAATTCAAGGAAGCTAAGAACCTCGATAAAAGGTTAGAGGAATTTCTAACTAGAATAACCAGTTTAGAGAAGAACATAAATGGCCTGATGGAGCTGAAAAACACAGCACAAGAACTTCGTGAAGCATACGCAAGTATCAGTAGCCGAATCAATCAAGCAGAAGAAAGGATATCAGAGATTGCAGATCAACTTAATGAAATAAAGTGTGAAGACAAGATTAGAGAAAAAAGAATGAAAAGGAACAAACAAAGCCTCCAAGAAATGTGGGACTATGTGAAAAAACCAAACCCACGTTTGATTGGCGTACCTGAAAGTGATGGGGAGAATGGAACCAAGTTGGAAAACACACTTCAAGTATTATCCAGGAGAACTTCCCCAACCTAGCAAGACAGGCCAATATTCAAATTTAGGAAATACAGAGAACACCACAAAGATACTCCTCAAGAATAGTAACCCCAAGACACATAATTGTCAGATTCACCAAGGTTGAAATGAAGGAAGAAAATGTTAAGGGCAGCCAGAGAGAAAGGTCAAGTTACCCACAAAGGGAAGCCCATCAGACTAACAGCTGATCTCTCGGCAGAAACCCTACAAGCCAGAAGAGAGTGGGGGCCAATATTCAACATTCTTAAAGAAAAGCATTTTCAACCCAGAATTTCATATCCAGCCAAACTAAGCTTCATAAGTGAAGGAGAAATAAAATCCTTTACAGACAAGCAAATGCTGAGGGATTTTGTCACCAACAGGCCTGCCTTATAAGAGCTCCTGAAGGAAGCACTAAATATGGAAAGGAAAAACTGGTACCAGCCACTGCAAAAACATATCAAAATGTAAAGACCATCGACACTATGAAGAAACTGCATCAACTAATGGGCAAAATAACCAGCTAGTATCATGGCAGGATCAAATTCACACATAACAATATTAACCTTAAATGTAAACAGGCTACATGCCCCAATTAAAAGGCACAGACTGGTAAATTGGTTTAAGAGTCAGGACCCATTGGTGTGCTGTACTTAGGAGACCCACCTCATGTGCAAAGACACAAATAGGCTCAAAATAAAGGGATGGAGGAAGATTTACTAAGCAAATGGAAAACAAACAAACAAAAAAAGGCGTTGCAATCCTAGTCTCTGATAAAACAGACTTTAAACTAACAAAGATCAAAAAAGAGAAAGAAGGGCATTACATAATGGTAAAGGGATCAATGCAACAAGAGCTAACTATCTTAAATATATATGCATCCAATGCAGGAGCACCCAGATTCATAAAGCAAGTTCTTAGAGACCTACAAAGAGACTTAGACTCCCACACAATAGTAGTGGGAGACTTTTAACCCCATGCTGTCAATATTAGATCAACGAGACAGAAAATTGACAAGGATATTCAGGACTTGAATTCAGCTCTGGACCCAGCAGACCTGATAGACATCTACGGAACTCTCCACCCAAATGAACAGAATATACATTCTTCTCAGCATCACATCGCATTTACTCTAAAATCGACCACATAATTGGAAGTAAAACACTCCTCAGCAAACGCAAAAGAACAGCAATCACAACAAACAGTCTCTCAGACCACAGTGCAATCAAATTAGAACTCAAGATTAAGAAACTCACTAGAAACCCCACCACTACTTGGAAACTGAACAACCTGCTCCTGAATGACTCCTGGGTAAATAATGAAATTAAGGCAGAAATAAGTTATTTGAAACCAATAAGAACAAAGACACAATGTACCAGAATCTCTGGCACACAGCTAAAGCAGTGTGTAGAGGGAAATTTATAGTGCTAAATGCCCACAAGAGAAAGCAGGAAAGATCATCGAAACCCTAACATCACAATTAAAAGAACTAGAGAAGCAAGAGCAAACAAATTCAAAAGATAGCAGAAGGCAAGAAATAACTAAGGTCAGAGCAGAACTGAAGGAGAGAGAGACACAAAAAACCCTTCCCAAAAAGTCAATGAATCCAGGAGCTGGTTTTTTGAAAAGATTAACAGAATAGATAGACCACCAGCCAGAATAATAAAGAAGAAAAGGGAGAAGAATGAAATAGTCACAATAAAAAATGTTAAATGGGAGATCACCACTGATCCCACAGAAATACAGACTACCTTCAGAGAATACTGTAAACACCTCTATGCAAATAAACTAGAAAATCTGGAAGAAATGGATACATTACTGGACACACACACCCTCCCAAGACTAAACCAGGAAGAAGTCGAATCCCTGAATAAACCAATAACAAGTTCTGAAATTGAGGCAGTAATTAATAGCCTACCAACCAAAAAAAGTCCAGGACCAGACGGATTCACAGCCAAATTCTACCAGAGGTACAAAGAGGAACTGGTACCATTCCTCCTGAAACTATTCCAAACAATAGAAAAAGAGGGAATCCTCCCTAACTCATTTTATGACGCCAGCATCATCCTGATACCATAACCTGGCAGAGACATAACCAAAAAAGAGAATTTCGGCCAATATTCCTGATGAACATCGATGCAAAAATCCTCAGTAAAATACTGGCAAACCGAATCCAGCAGCACATCAAAAAGCTTATCCACCATGATCAAGTCGGCTTTATCCCAGGGATGCAAGGCTGGTTCAACATATGCAAATCAATAAATGCAATCCATCACATAAATAGAACCAATGACAAAAACCACATGATTATCTCAATAGATGCAGAAAAGGCCTTCGATAAAATTCAACACCGCTTTATGCTAAAAACACTCAATAAACTAGGTATTGATGGGATGTATCTCAAAATATTAAGAACTATTTGTGACAAACCTACAGCCTATGCTGGAAACATTCCCTTTGAAAACTGGGACAGGGCAAGGATGCCCTCTCTCACGTCTCCTATTCAACATAGTATTGCAAGTGCTGGCCAGGGCAATCAGGCAAGAGAAAGAAATAAAGGGTATTCAAATAGGAAGAGAGGAAGTCAAATTGTCTCTTTGCAGATGACATGATTGTATATTTAGAAAACCCCATAGTCTCAGCCCAAAAACTCCTTAAGCTGTTAAGCAACTTCAGCAAAGTCTCAGGATACAAAATCAATGTGCAAAAA
>NW_026652282.1:117287961-117352994 GCF_009828535.3 Hylobates moloch
TCCTTGAGAGCAGGGACTACACTGTATGCCTATTTTGTGTCCTTCAGAGTGCTAAGCCCATATTCTTCTTGACTTCATAGAGTATGGAAGAGAGGAGATAGCATCATGGGATCATTTTTGCATATCAGTTTTAAAATTAAATCCTGGGTATGAGAGACCTTCAAAGTAAATCTGGGTACTGTTCATATCACAAGCACAAAATAACTGTGATTTTGACATCTGTTTTCTAGAACTGTCCTTTAAGAAGCTGTCTTCTTACAGACTCTTAAATGGCATTTCTTTATATTTTATCATTATATGTTGAGGTTCATAGCAGGAAGCAAGGCTTATTACCTATTTTCATGTTGTTTCACTTGTGAGGAAGAAGTCCTTAATTAAATAATTAGCCTTGAGAGTATAGATGTACATAAAAGTACAATTATTAATTTGTGATTACCCTTTCTTCCTGTGGACAAACATTTTTAAAATTAGCAATACTTACTCATTTAAAACATGCTGAGGAGCTTCACACTTATTCATGCTTATTGATTCAAACTTATTTAGAATAATTATGCATTCATTCGAAGCTCTTCCTTGTGGTCACCACATTCCCCTTTGGTGCTTGAATTCATCCATAACATCACAGCAGAAGTACAGGACTTCATAGCTCTCACCTTTCTTTCTTTTTTTTTGAGACAGAATCTTGCTCTGTCACCCAGGTTGGAGTGCAGTGGCATGATCTTGGCTCACTGCAGCCTCTGCCTCCTGGGTTCAAGTGAGTCTCCTGCCTCAGCCTCCCGAGTAGCCAGGATTACAGGCGCCCACCAACATGCCTCAGCTAATTTTCGTATGTTTAGTAGAGACAGGGTTTCACCATTTTGGCCAGGCTGGTCTTGAACTCCTGATGTCAGGTGATCTGCCCACCTCGGCCTCCCAAAGTGCTGGGATTACAGGCGTGAGCCACTGCACTGTGCTATTGATATCTGTCACCTTTCAATATCGAGTATTGTGACTGTAGGAAGATGCTTTGTTTATATAGTAAGTACTTTTCCATGTTGCAATATACCCTTCATATTTATCATGTTTATGGCTGCATATTGGGCAGATTACTTTGCTGAACCATTTCTTCACTATTGAACTTGTTTTTTTCCCCCATTTTGGATTATTTCCTTAAGAGTCTGTGAAGTGGGATGACAGGGTCAAAAAAACATGAATACTTTTTTTTTTTTAATGCCTTTCTGCTGTGACCTTGCCTGGCATTGCGTATTATTTTTAAAAAGAAACAAAGAAAAAGCAGTTTTCTTTTTTGTTCATGCAGTGTGCTAAAATGGCACCCCATTGTTTTCTTCCTCTCGGTTTTGAAGCAAAAGGAAGTGATATATATTCTGGCTGGTGTTCCTCTACCCAATTTTTATTTGGTAGCACACTTACAGATGTGTAATGAAAAGTCGAAATATGACTCAAGGGACAGGAATAGGGAGGATAAACCACAGCATACCAAGAAAGGGTACCAGGAGTGAAATTCTATATTTTTATAGATAAACACAAATGAATTTCAATTAAGGTTGGATGACTTGCCCCAAATCCTAGTTTTCTTTCTTTCTTTTTTTCCTTCTTTTTCTTTCCTTCTTTCTCTCTTTCTTTCTTTCTTTTTCTTTCTCTCTCTCTTCCTCTTTTTCTTTTTCTTTCTTTCTCTTTCTTTCTTTCTTCTTTCTTTTTCTCTCTTTCCCTCTTTCTTTTTCTTCCTTCCTTTTCTCTCTCTTCCTTCCTTCCTTTCTTTCTTTTCTTTCTTTCTTTCTTTCTTTCTTTTTCTTTCTTTCTTTCTTTCTCTCTCTCTCTTTCTTTCTCTCTCTCTCTTTCTCTCTTTCTCTCTCTCTTTTTTTCTTTCTTTTGACGGCATCTCACTCTGTCGCCCAGGCTGGAGTGAAGTGGCACGATCTCGGCTCACTGCAACCTCTGCCTCCCAGGTTCAAGTGATTCTCCTGCCTCAGCCTCCAGAGTAGCTGGGATTACAGGCGCCCACCACCATGCCCGGCTATTTCTTGTATTTGTAGTAGAGAGGGGGTTTCACCATGTTGGCCAGGCTGGTCTTGAACTCCTGACCTCAGGTGATCTGCCCTCTTCAGCCTCCCAAAGTGCTTGGATTGGAGGATAGTGATTTTTTATTTGATTCAGGATTTTGTTTTAGATATCAACAAATGAGTTAAAATCTTAAGAAAGTGAATTAAAATAATGTATTTCTATTTTGATATAATGGACTTAAGATCAAAATAATCAATTAAGATCTAACACTTGGGTTTCCTTTCTTAAAGCCTAAAAGCTGTCTAGTACTATAATAATGGAATTTGTAGTTAATTATAAACTTTGGGCTGGGTGTGGTGGCCCACACCTGTAATCCCAGCACTTTGAGAGGCCAAGGTGTTCAAGACTTGAGGCCAGGAGTTCAAGACTAGCCTGGCCAGCATGGCAAAACCCTGTCTTTACTAAAAATATAAAAATTAGCTGGGTGTGGTGGCACACACCTGTAGTCCCAGCTACTTGGGAGGCTGAGACAGAGAATCGCTTGAACCTGGGAGACAGAGGGTGCAGTGAGCTGAGGTTATGCCACTGCACTGCAGCCTGGGTGACAGAGCGAGACTCTGTCTCAAAAAAAAAAAAAAAATTAGGTGCCATTGCCATTGGGTAGTAAATTAAATATTTTGTACAGTGATCTATATTTTAGGGAAGTAGTTAAAAATGTTTGCATTTAGCTACAGTCTCTTATTCTAGAGCAGTGGTTCTCAACCAGGGCAATTTGCCCACTCCCCCAGGGAACATTTAGCACCGTATAGAGACATTTTTGATTGTCATGACTGGAAGGATACTAATGACATGTAGTGAATAGACATCAGGGACACCGCCAAATATCCCACAGTGTGCCGGACAGCTTCCACAACAAAGAATTATCTGGCCTAAAACGTCAATAGTGCTGCTGTCAAGAAATCCTGGTCTAGAGTGAACTATTTTTGAACCTTACATTTACTTGGGAGTTAATGCTATTTTCAGAATACATTTTTGATCATTTTGAGAGATTATGTTGAGAGTCTGAGACTCTGCACCACCAATCACTGGGCAGTGATTGAAGCCAGTGTGTTACAAAGAGCTTTTAAGACCCAGAAGAAGTATTAGCCAAATAAAGAGTGCTTTTCTGTTGGCTTTCTCACTGTCTGTGCTTTGAATATATTTTTATTCATTAAAAGAAGCTAATGAAGTTCAGTATATTTTGAGACAGTCTACTGTGTAATATTTTATCACTAAATTAAAGAAGATTTCATGTTTTCACACAGAGCAAGATGAAATATAGTATACTGAAGGAAATGTCCAATTATCTTAACACACAAATGTTAGCTATAATGGGCCTTTTGTGTTTTATTGTACCAGGTTGTTGCTAGCTCTACCTTATTAAAATCTTCAGTTTTAAAGGCTGAAAGATCAAAAAGAGATAAAAATATATTAATGCTGATTGTTAACCAACCAGTATTTATTAAGCATCTTCTATGGGCTTGGTGACATATTAATTGAGAATATGGAAACATTAAGATATAATGCTATTTTTATTGAGTTGATTATGTGCCAGCTATTTGCACACATTTATCTCACTTAATTTTCACAATTGCCATGAACTGTAGGTCACCTTATTCCCATTGCATGGATAAGGCAACTGAAGCCCAGAGAGATTGACTTGTTCACAGTCACTCAGCCAGTAAATGATAGAGCCATGATTCATTCAAACCCAGGTTGGTCTGACCTCAAAGCTCATTCTTTCAGAGTACAACTCTACGTCCTCCTCGAGAGGCACTTTCTCGAGCTGGAGCCAAACCAACAACTAAAGGATGCCTCCAAAATCTGCTCCGTAGTCCTCTATTTGACCAAGTGGACTGCTCTTAACTGGGGGAACTAAGACTGGTGCATGTAAAGCAATACAATATCACCCTCAGGAATACAGGATGACAATAGAATATCTCTGGTCTTTCCCATGCCCCTTCAACCCTTCTTTAAAAAACACATCCTTTCTGTTTTACTACATGATTCTGGGATACAGGGAGTCAAGGCTAGTGTAACCTCTGGAATAATTCCATTATGTCCTCAATTCCAGCTTATTTTGATCTCAGTTTACATTTATGGACCAAAGAAAGTGGTAGGTTCTGTAGAACAGGACACAGTCATCCCTATTCTCAAGGATACAGAAAACCTCTGGGTCCTATTTTACTCAGTGCAAGTAGTTATAGACTGACTGGGCCTTGTGGTGTTCAGTATTCTTTGAGTTTTGACTATCATACTAAAAAGTTTCAACAGAAAGTCTCCTCTTAAAGAGGTATTCTATTCCCCCAGAGGTAATCAGAAGCTGCATTCTCTGGCATTCTTGTGTTGTGCATTTCACATCCTCTGGCATCTCATGCCTGGGTTGGTCTCTCTACCTTTTCCTGTCTTAACTGCTGCTTGTTTTTTGAGGTCTTTCTGCACAAAGTGGTTTCTGATCACGTCAGCCCATATTGATATCTTTCCTAGAACAGTCAAGGGCAGAATCGGCTTTGACTCCTATCTGTGCTATTTATTGGGTATGTATTATAAGGCAGGTCACTTCACCTCTTTGAGCCTCCATTTCCTCACGGAATGGGGAAAATAATAGTACCTGCCTCAGAAAAGCACAACTGAATGTCATCACACATGTGAACCCTGTAACTCAGAGACAGGCATATAATTTAGTAAAAGCTAATTATTATTATCATCATCTTCATGAAATACAAATTTGATTGTCTTATTTTCTGGCTTATATATCTTCACTGGCTCCCAGTTTCCCACATGGTCAAATCCAAACTTCTTAACTTGGCATGCAATATCTAGCCCCTTATCTACTCTTGCAGTCTTTTCTCCTATAAAAAAAAAAGAAATTAGGCTGGGCACAGTGACTCACGCCTGTAATCCCAGCACTTTGGGAGGCCGAGGCGGATCACCTGAGGTCAGGAGTTCGAGACCAGCCTGGCCAACATGGTGAAACCCCGTCTCTACTAAAAAATACAAAAATTAGCCAGGTGTGGTGGCAGGCACCTTAATCCCAGCTACTTGGGAGGCAGAGGCAGGAGAATTGTTTGAACCCGGGAGGCGGAGGTTGCAGTGAGCTGAGATCAAGCCATTGCACTCGAACCTGGGGGACAAGAGCGAGACTTCTCTCTCTCTCTCTCAAAAAAAAAAAAAAAGGATCTCTGTCACCCACGCTGGAATGCAGTGGTGCTATCATAGCTCCCTGCCTCCTCGAGCTCCTGGGCTCAGGTAATCCTCCCACTGCAGCCTCCCAAGTGCCTAGCAGTAGAGGCATATATGCCCTCTTTAATGCTCACTTAATTCTCTATCTTACACTTTTAATGCTTCAGTCCCTCTGTCATGGTTCTTACTGTTCCTTAAAACTGCCAGGGCTTTGAGTGTTTTTTTAGGCCTTTATGGGAACTTTATTCCTCTCTCTGGAATAGCTGTCTCCCATCCTCAAATGTGTCTGAACCCAGCTTTATAGAACTTGACTCTATGATGCCTTCTCCAAAGTCCCACCATTCATTCATTCAGTAAGTACATATTGAACGTCAACTGTGTGCCAGGCTGTGCTGTAGGGGCTGGGGTTTTAGTGGTGAGCAAAACTATAGAGGGATAAAAATCCTGATCCTCATGGAGCTTACATTGCTAAGCAGTTAATTTAAATAGTTCAGTTTAACAAATATGCATTGTCCACCTACAGTGTGCCCAACACTATGCTAAGCACTGGGGGCATAAGATTAAGACTTAATCCCTAGCCTGAAGGCTATAGTCTTAAGAGAGAAGACCCTTAAATGGGTCATCTCCATGCATGGCGGCACAGAGCCTGATACATTGAAGCCCAGGGTTTTGTGAAAGCACAGAGGAGGGCACTTAGCTCACTTGGGGAGAGGGAAAGAGGGAAGGAAAGACTTTTCTGTAGAAAGTGATAGAGATGTGTCTTATGTTTTGAGGGAAGACTGAATCTTAAAAGTAGAAGGTAAAGTTGATAACTGAGCAAGGCATGGCATATAGATATCTCTAGATAACTTGGGGTTGCTGGAGTTTAAAATTTAAGGTGTAAACTGGCAGGAACAAGGCCTGAAGGAGTAGGTCATGACCTGACCCTGGGGGGCTTGTGGTGGCTAAGGAGTTGACTCAGGAGTTGTAATTATTTATTTTATTTTTTAGAGACAGGGTCTCACTCTGTCACCCAGGCTCGAGTGCAGGGGTGCCATCATAGCTCACTGTAACTTTGAACTCCTGGGCTCAAGCGATCCTCCCACCTCAGCCTCCAGAGTAGCTAGGACTACAGGCATGTACCACCATGCCCAGCTAATTAATTTTTTTTTTTTTTTTGTAGAGACGGGGTCTTGCTATGTTGCTCAGGCTGGTCTCAAACTTCTGGCCTCAAGTAATCCTCCCACCTCAGCTTCACAAAGCACTGGGATTATAGGCAGGAGTCACCACATCTGGCCAGGAGTTGGCATTTTTGCCAGATAAAGCTTGGATGTGCATCAGATTCACTTGCAGCAATTTAATGTCAACTAAAACCAATAAATCTGATGTCCAGGGACTATCCAAGAGCCTATGGGGCAGAAACCCTGTTGATCTGTATTTCTAATGGCTTAACCGGTTCCTAATACACTCCAGGGCTTGAGTACTTTTGCTATGGGGAAGTTTTTGTTTTTTTGTTTTGTTTTGTTTTGTTTTTTGAGACAGAGTCTGGCTCTGTCACCCAGGCTGGAGTGCAGTGGCATGATCTTGGCTCACCACAACCTCTGCCTTCCGGGCTCAAGCGATTCTCCTGCCTCAGCCTCCCAAGTAGCTGGGATTATAGGCACCTGCCACCATGCCCAGCTAATTTTTTTGTATTTTTAGTAGAGGCAAGGTTTCACCATATTGGCCAGACTGGTCTCGAACTCCTGACCTCAGGTGATTCGCCCGCCTTGGCCTCCCCAAGCGCTAGGATTACATGTTTGCGCCACCATGCCTGGCCAGGTTTTTAAGGGCATCACAATCAAATTTTGTGGCTTGGAAATATCACAGTCACACTGACAGAGTAGAGAATGGTTTGAGAGGAAGACTGGAGGTAGGGAGAGAAGTCAACAAACAGTTGGTGAAATGAGAGATGAAGAGGGAGTGGCTTAATATCCCATGGCTGTGGAGATAGACAGATGGATATGGAGGAGAGGGATTCAAAAGCTATTAAGGAGTTGCAATTTGCAGGACTTGGTAACTGACAAGATGTGGGTGCAAAAGAGGGAGGAGTTAAGGGTGATTTCCAGGTCTCCGACTTTGACCTCTACATCAATAGTGATTGTAGCACAGCCACCAACTGAGATTATTTTCTACAAGAACCCCTTTTCTATCCCTCACTACCTGGCAAGTGCCAGTCCCAGAGAAAGTGCTTAGTGAACGCAAAATCAAATACGGCTAAAGGGAGTCAAGGCCCCCAAGACCCTTATCCCCAAATAAGCTTTCCCTTTATTATTTTGCACAATGGCTGAAATTCCAGCTTTATGGACAATCTTTTTCCTGCACGTCTTATTCACTGCTGCAAGTTCTTGGAATTTAGTCTCCACAGTGGCTGTGGAAAGACTCTTTAGAGATTTTTTTGAGATGAGATCTCACTATGTTGCCCAGGCTGGCCCCAGCCTCCCTAGTAACTAGGACTACAGGTGTGCACCACCACACCCCCACCAAAAGATTTGTTTATGTTGAATAGAAAGTAGTAGACTTTCAAAATGTTTTATTTAACTAGTTTCTTTTTCTTTTTTTAGTGTAGTTATATGACCACATTGGGAAACCCTTAGAAGAAATATACATTGGATACCTATCCCAGGATCACACTGAATTATTTTCATTGTAGAATTGCAATTAGGGAAGGGAAAGGGGAAAAATGGGTTTCTCTGCTTTTCTTGGACTGTCTCATTCAGGATCCTGTGGTTGGATTGTCTTTTGGTTGTGTATCATTATAAAAGGTTCTGAAGCTTAGAAAGAAGCTAGGGCGGCTGGGCGCAGTGGCTCACGCCTGTAATCCCAGCACTTTGGGAGGTCGAGGCGGGTGGATCACTTGGTCAGGAGATCGAGACCATCCTGGCCAACATGGTGAAACCCCGTCTCTACTAAAAATACAAAAATTAGCTGGGTGTGGTGGCACGTGCCTATAGTCCCAGCTATTCAGGAGGCTGAGGTAGGAGAATCACTTGAACCTAGGAGGCGGAGGTTGCAGTGAGCTGAGATCATGCCACTGCACTCCAGCCTGGCGAAAGAGGGAGACTCCATCTTAAAGAAACAAAGAAGCTAGGGCATTTTAAATATTGGTTTAGTGCTTTCTCTGACATGAAGCAAAAGTAAGCAAAGATATCAGGGTGATAATTCTCCCCGTTTTTGTTTTATCTGCTGTTTTCTACTCTTAAATTGTGATGCAAACAATTCAGCTGTAGAAAAAAAATTAATCTCTCCAGATCCTTTAAGTTGCTTTTAACTTGTGTGGTTCAGTGGCCATTTGGTTCAGTGGAAGACGGAAGGAAGGAAAGAAGAAAGGGAGGGAGGGAGAGGCAGACTAGCTGAGAGCGGAGCTTTTTGAAATCTTGACTCTCAGGCTGCATCCCAGATCAATTAAATCAGAATCGCTGGGGGTGTCACCCAGGTGGTAGTAGTCAAATCTCCCCAGGTGATTTCAATGTGCGGCCAATGTTGAGAATTATCACACTAATCAGATAAACCCCATGTGATCATAAATTTCAAGCCCCAAATCAGAACATCAATAATAGCTATCACTTCCTGAGCGCCTACTCTGACAGGCACTCTAATATATCTTGTCCTTTTTCTCTCAGGAAAAGCCTTAGTTGCGTGAGTGTAATTCCTTTTCACATTTGAGAAACAGAGGAGGTAGGTAGCTTGTTCTACATCATATAGCTAAGTGTCTGCTTGACTCCCAAGTCCAGATTCTTTAGCTCAGCTGACTACCAAAATAGTGTGAGGGTTGATGGATTTTTGTGTTTTAGGTAGGAGACAATTGTGTATTTTAGGTAAAGCATCAAAAAATTGAGAATTCATAAACATTTCAATGGTTTATGGGGAAAATAGGCAGCAAATCAAAATCAGAGATGTTTTCGATTCCGAGACATGTGTTAGCTATACACCTGCCATCTCCTGAACCTTTGAAGTTGGATTCAGAGAAGGAATCTTAGAGTAAGAATAGGTATTATCATTCCCATTTTCCAGCTGAGAAAACTGAGGCTTGGCAAGATTGTTACTTGCCCAAGATCAGACATCTAGTAAACCAATAGAGTAGATCTGTGTTACTCTATGCCCATGGTCTTAATCACTATACCATACTGATTCCTGATGAGCACTGAAGAGTAGAAGGAAGTGGTATGATATATTGGATGGAAAGTTATCCTAAGTTTGGAATCTGGCAAGGAAAAAGGTACTAGCTGCTGCCTAAAACTTTCTGCCATCTCCTTGTTGAGTAAGATGTTTTCCTAGATGAATTGTCCTGGGGTGCACCATTAGACTATAGAATCTGGAATTTTCTTTGATTAAGTCATTGGACCATAATATCATCTGAAAAGTTTTTAATGATATGAACATCAATGAAATCCTGTATTACAGAAAAATTTGCTCATAATTACATCATCCTGAAATATAAAGGTGCCTTCTTTTATCTATGCTCTGCTCTATCTGGTCCACATATTTATGCTTATATTATGTTCACACTGGCATGATACCTGGGAATCATTTAGGGCCTTTTATCACCTGATACCATATTATAAAGATTGCTTCATGCTGCTATATAGTCTTTACATTGGTCATTTTTGTATTATTTCATTGAGCACTTGGGACATAATTTAGCTAATTGCCTATTTTGGCAGCATTTGGTTTGTTTTTAATTTTCTTTTTTTATATATATAATTTTTATAAATCATAGTATTATGATCACCATTTTGCATGTAATTTTTTGAATATGGGGCCATTTCTTTAGGACAAATCCTTCCAAATGAGATGTTTTTCTCATTTATTTCTTTATTCACTTATTTATTGAGATGGGGCTTGCTATGTTGCCCAGGCTGCATTTGAATTCGTGGGCTCAAGCAATCTCCCGTCGGAGCCTCCTCAGCTGGGACCACAGGCATGTGCCAGTGTACCCGACTCCAACATGGTTTTAGAGTTTAAATAAAGCTTAAGGCCAGGCACAGTGGCTTATGCCTGTAATCGCAGCACTTGGGGAGGCCGAGGCGGGCAGATACTTGAGGTGAGGAGTTTGAGACCAGCCTGACCAGCATGATGAAACCCCGTCTCTGCAAAAAATACAAAAACTAGCCGGGCATCTTGGCAGGCTCCTGTAATCTCAGCTACTCGGGAGGCTGAGGCAGGAGAATCGCTTGAACCCTGGAGGTGGAGGTTTCAGTGAGTCGAGATTACGCCACTGGACTCCAGCCTGGGTGACAGAGTAAGACTGTCTCAAAAAAAAAAAAAAAAAGTTTAATAAAGTTTTTAAAGTTTAATGATACAAAACTTTGATTTATAAAACTAATATATGCTCTGGATATGCAAATAAATAAGATTATTACCCCCTTTGGCTATGTGTCGTGATAAGGGTTATTTACATTTTCTAAATTGAAGCAAGTTATAAGAAGTTTTTTTTGTATCAGAAACTAGGCTTGGACCTCTTTTATTCTTTTTGAAATGGAGAAGTTAAGCTACTAATTTTGTTTTCTTGCTTTGGTTAGAGACCTGCAGAATTCAATCAGATGGATTCTCACACCCGTTTGCAGATGACTGCCTCTGGCCCTGTTGCTCTTCCTGTTTGCTCAGCAAGAGAACCTGTTGGTTTTTATTTGATAAATGTACAAATCTTGAGAGTTGGAGAATCAGCAGCCCACCTCAAAACTGACATGCTTTGTGTTTTTGAGAAAGCTACTTTCATTTGCTATGACATCTGGCTAACAAAGATCTTTTTCATTTTGTTTCAGGGACAGTTGGATTTTTTTCCTGTTTCTGGTTAATTGCTAAAATCTACAGTGTGCTGAAGGTGAAGTAAAGTATTTCCCCAAAGGATTCCAAGCACATCTCCCTTGCCCTTGAATATGTGTATATCTATATGAACATCAATTGAGGTATATATGTGTGCCCCTAATTACATAATTTTAAGCATATATATATATATATATACATATAAATGTAAAATCTCATTGTCTGGCCTCAGTTTGTATGACACAAAATACTGATTGTATGGAAGAAAACATGTTGGGAAACAGATTTACTCTACATCATATTTTCCTGGAAAGCTACCTTAAAAAGATTGAAATTAAAGCAATTAGAGCAAGGGAGGCACATTTCTTTAAAAAATTAAAGTTGAGTACCATACTGGTTTTTTCAGATGAAATTTTCTTTCTTTTCCCTTTTCTCCTTCATATTTCTCAGAGCATCTAATTCCATCAGAACTATTGTCAAATAAATTTTATGTAAAATGTGTATTTTTCTAATGGGAGTTGATTATACAAACTATTACACTTTTGTATCTGAGTGATCATTTAAAAATGCATATTGGTTTAGCACATAGAGTTTATGAAATGCCAGGTAATGCTCTTATTCCTCAGTGAAATCTGCACATTTCTAGTTGTTGGTTGTCTATTTCTGTTTGCCGTTCCTTGGGGGGCTGAGAATGTTCAAGTTTGACTTAGGCGTGTTTAAGTAATAAATCTTTGGAGTCAATTTTCTCGGGTTTATTTGCTTTGCCTAAACAATAGTCAGGTATCACATCTCCCAAAATGCTAGGAATTTGTATTGCAAGTATTCTACTAGCTTGTATTTTTGGGGGAGCAGTCATGAAAATCATACATTTTCTACATCAAATTATATTGATAAATATGGGTCTCATTTAGGAAAATGTTTGAAAAGTGTCTACACATACCCTTCAATTAAGGAATATTCTCAAAGCCATCCTTAAGCTGAGGAGTACTTGTTTGTGTGTGCAGGGATCAAAGAGTTTATGTTGCCCCTGGATGGGAGATTGGAAGGAGGAGGGACAGGTTCAGAGAGTTGCATTCTGAAATAGAGTGAAAGGAGGAGAAGGAGTTGACTAGTTACCTCATGGAAGAAGAAAATAATTCACTAGCCAGTAATGTGTCTGTATTGGAAGGGTCAAGGCTACGACTGGTGGCAAATGGGCCTGGGGCCTAGAGCAGCTTGGTGGGGGAGGGAGTGGCTAGAGAAGGCTACACAAGGTTTCTTGACAGTGGAATTTTCACCTCCTCTCAACTCTCTCCCATTCAGTCTCGTAACCTAGGGCTGAGCCCTTAGCCCTGCTTGACAGGAGAAACTGCAGTTATGAGGCCCGTTGGAGCCAATTCTATTCTCCTCTAAATACTCTGAAGTAAGTAGTGGTATATTGAGCTTCAGGGACCTCTTTTCCCACTAGGTTGGCTGCTTGATTGTTTTATCTGAGCTCCCAAGCCCACTTATGTGCATTGATGGTAGTAGTTTGCTAGAAAGGCACGTTTATTTCTGCAGCTGGGAAATGTCATTGCCTAGATGGCGTTCATAGATTAAAGTGAAGGCAGCCACCTGCAGGTCTCATGGCAGCCATCTTTGAACATCTTGAAATAGTAAATCAGCATTTAGCTTGATTTTGTAGTGAAAAATGGAGAAGAGCACTTTACTTTGATTGCAATGGGGCTGAATAGCTCCCTGAGCCTCCCAGTGTGGGCCCACGAATACCACTTTGGAGGCAGGAGGCATGCAGTTCCTCTGCTACCAATGAGAGTATCAGAAGAAGAGCTACTAGTAGGTCAAGTACTTCGACTCGATAGGAACTAGAGGCTCTTAGGTTTTAGACATATTTGCCTATCTCATCTGTGTACAGTAGTTTCACATGTAATGGTTGCAATAGAGGTATAACCATTTTCTGAAAGGAGGGCTTGAGGGAACGTGCTCTTGCCCTCCTGTTCTATAAACCCTGGTGAGTTGGGGCTGAACCAAGGTGTGTGTGGAACCTAGGCCAGGCTGGGCTGAGTTGTATGGAGGGAAGTGGCCTGGGCCAGAGTGGTACGGCAGCAGGGGCTGGAGCCCAGTGGTGGTGACCTGGGTGCTAGGGAGTACTGTTTCCTAAAGACAAAGGTTACTCACTATCCTCCCCCCATCCCTTGCCCCTAGACTTCATTGTCTTTAGAATAAAGTTGGGCTTTTGAGGGTCCCACAAACCATCTGGCCCCAGATTTTCTCTCTGCCAACCCTCTCCCTCCTTTTGAAATCCTTTTCATTCATAGAAGACCAGGCTTATGCTCTTCCAGAAAGCCCCTCCTGCTGACCCCCCTTCATCCCTTGCATATTCCTTATATTAGAATACTGGAATATGAAATATTGGAGCCCATATATTTCATTTCTACTTTGTAATGCAGTTATTTGTTCATCCCCTGTCTCCTCCATTCAAGCAAAAGAGAAGGGATAGAGACCAAGGTATGTGTCTCCCTCACTGTTTCCTCAAGGATCTTGGCATAAAAACCAGATACACACATAAAATTCGACTTTATTTAGAATATTAAAGAGGAATATACCAAGGATAGAATAACAGCACCTATTTAAGAAACACAAACATCACTTAATAATACTTAGTTAAATCACAAACATCAATTTCTCCACATTTCCCAAGCAGGAGTCCGTTATTCCTTTCCAGCAAAAGAAAAAAAAAAGGCATTGTAACCATTTTAGAAAGGATCCAATTAAAGCCAACCAATATGTGAAACCCTGGCCTTGGGCAGAGTCTCTGGGACTACTGGCCCATGTAACAGTGTTGATTTATGAATTTGATTGGGGTGTGAGTGGGGTTCTCTTCTTGTTGAGGGGAAGAAGATAAAGCCTACCTGTTTTGTGCACCTGAAGGTAAGTCGTGCCAATGGGAACTTGGCCCCAGGACTGTAGTTTGACAATCCTTTGAAAAGGCACTTTTCAATTACAAATTCTTTTTTTTTTTTTAAAGAAAAATGAAACTTTTAAATTCAAACGTTAAAATATTAAAGAGAACTGTTTATTGATTAAATACATTTTTCTGTTTTCAGTTTCAAAGCAGCTCACAAAATTTGGTATTAAAGGCAGTTTTAGAAGCAATTTAATGAGGGTATATATAGTTTTTTAGTTGTAATATTTCTGAAAATATAACAAAATCATCTTATAGTTTTCTTGTCTGACACAAATTCCGTTGATACAGTACTGTAACTATCAAACACCGTAGCTGTGACCCCATAGAGGAGTCCCACTACCTCTCTATCTAGTTAGCCATCCATTCTGTCTCTATCTTGTCTCTCAGACAACCAACCAAAGGGGGAAAAACAGAGCAGGCTTTTTCTGGGTTTTGCTGCTGCTTTAGGAGGGCATGGATGGTCACATTATGGATCTGCCAAGTGCAAAACCTGTCAGTTCACGGTCAGGTGTTGGTTGGGTCTTCTGGGTGCAGTATTCTTTTCGTCCTGCTAACTGGACTCTACTTGCCTACCTGGAGTCCTTCCTTTTTAATGGAGAAGGATGGTCTTCTTTGAGTTTGCATTCTGTATATTCAGTGAATAGAAAACAGGCATACCAGTGCCAAGTGTGTTGTGGAAAACTGTCAGCAAGGACTTCAGCCACGATGATTAGTTCACACTAATGAGCAATTGTACCAGAATAAGTTCTCACCTGTCATATATCATGTTAGGGATTTAAGGAATGAAAGGCAACACTTCCTGCCATCCCACCTTGGCGCCATTTTACATATCCTGTAGTATATACTTCAAAAATAAATTTAAAAAACAAATATACTATGTTCTACATCAGAAACTGACCAAGTTGTAGGTCACACACAGAATTTGGCATGCATTTTATTAACTAACTTCACATGTACATACTACCTTTGAGGACGACACTATCTACAAACACATACAATCTAATATCTAGCACCGTATCTCCAAGAACACATATACAGTTATAGTTTACATTTAGGAGAATTACTACAAAAAATACTACATCACTAAAACAAGACAAAAATACCAAACTTTTAACATTAAAGTTGTAGCACAGATGAAGAGGGGGGAAAATCCACTCACGTTTGAAACATCAAACTAAAACCAATCTTGTTTTTCTCTACATTTTAGAACAAGACAGATAGAATAATTATTCCTCAGACATAGTAAACCTCCTGCTGAGTGTCTAAGTCACTGTGGTTTTCCCTTGGTGTGTGTACTCTGAGATATGGAGGCTTTGGGAGGCAATGATGGAAACACTTGACACCTATTAGCAACCTTCATTTACCTTGAGGATTCTTATTCTATTTACCAAAGAGCAGTGAACTTGTCAGTGACCTGGCAATCTGTGGCCGGGTTCAGTGGATTTTAGCTTTCCTGTTTCTTTCTCTTTCAGTGGATTTTAGCTTCGCTGTTTCTTCCTCTAGCCAGTTTTGTTGCTTAGGGCAAAAGACTGCTGTAAGCAAGCTGGGCATTTGCTGTAGAGGAAGATACCATTGCTAAGTAATTGGAAAGAACTTATGACAAGGATTTCTCTTTGGATTTTAGACTATCGCATTTGCTGTTTCCAGCTCATTGCTTCTGTCTCCTCATGCCTTAGCTTAGAGGGGCTTTGAGGGGCCAAGAGTACTAGTCCAGCCCATGGAAAGTAAGAGAGAGATAAGGAGGGAGAGGGTTAAAAGCCATTCAGTGGCCAGATTTTCTCTCCTAATCTTGGCCACTGGCTAACAGCCAACTGTTCCCGTAATCTTTTGTCTGCTCTAGAAGGAAATGGCATTTTGCTTAGCGAAACCTCTCCTGACAGCACGAGGTCTTTCTTAAAGAGAAATACAACAGAAAAGACATTATGAGGGGAAAACACGTTGTTTTTTTCCTCAAAATTTTGGGCAGGGTGGTTATGAAAGAAAAATACTGTCCAGTAGTTTAAATTGTTACTCATTGTTTTATCCCAACAACCCATGAGAGTTTTATCTTGAGAGTCCAAATTACCAGATGATGCGTATTTTTTTTTCTTCCAAATGATGTGTTTCAGACACTTTTAAAAGCTTTTTTGGCAAAGTCTAAGTAAGCCTAGTTTAATCATGTAAATTATTCTTCAGGTAGTATGAAAAAATCTTCTTGAAGTAACTTTACCTAGCTTAATTGGCTAATTATGTATAAAACAAGGCAATGTTAGGCATCTTATAATTTTGTAGGTAAAAGATTTTTTAGTGTTTTATTTTTGCTGAAATAATTGGACAGTATCTACAGTATTGATTATTCCCCCAGTGATGCGTAATATCGGGTGCTTTTTTGGTAAAAAATTAGGTGCCTACCTTCTACTAAATAATAACTGGCACTTTTCCTTACCTGTTGAATTTGAAGTAGGTATCCCATCATCTCTAAATTGGATTCGAGTTGGGTAGGAGACAGAAAAATACCTTTCATTGCTGGTCACTCCTACAGCTCACTTCTCTCCTTCCCTGCTTCCATAGGCCCCCAGGTCCCTGTGAATCTGTCAGCTCTGGGTTGGGAAGGGATGGATGGGGAGTAGGTGAACACGCAGAGCTTTAAGCATGGACTATTCCTGGAGGGCCAGTGCAGCAGAGGGAGAGGGAGTGAGGCAGGTGAAGGCAGTGGGCTGATGGCAAGAGGTAGGCAGGGAGCTGGAAGTGCAGAGGCCTTCCAAGCAGCTGGTACTTGTGGTGTCTCAGAGAAGAGGGACCCTAGCATCACAGAAGTCACAGAAGCCCGGGGCTTGCTCCTTATTACTGTCTTCCCAAGCTTGTGGAAATTGGTGTGTTAGTCAAAGCACCTGCGACTTCTTGGCAAACTAGATGCTCTATTATTCGTAAATAAGGAAAATCATTAAATTTAAAATCACATCATTTCATAGTCTGGTTTGTCTGGCCCCTGTACTTTAATGGGATTTTTTTTTTTTTTTACTGCACATATGAAGTGGCCTTGGCAAAAGAATACATCCTTTAAAAACATTCAGGGAAAGCTATTGCACATGAGGATCTGTGAGGCTAATGATGACTTTTTTTGTGTGCTTTCAGATTTTCAAATGACAAAACAGTATGTGCAGTAAAACCTCATTAAGTTGATAGTGCTTTATTCAAAATAGCAAAAAATTTCGAGTACTTGCTATCTCCAAGCTAACCATAGGCCTTATTGTTCATTTAGAAGAAAATGTCATCAAAGCAGAATGCTGTTAATTAGAAGGTCCTCTTTTCCAGGCTCATATTTTCAAAAGGTCTTCACTTTTGAGGAATCCAATTTACCAAAATAATGGACAATGACTAAAATAGGGAAAAGAGGAACTTCAAAAAGGAAAGCAGGGAATCTCAGTGCCCTTGAGAATGTTGTGTGTGCTGTTAAATGGACTTACCATACTTGTACAGGTTCTGGTTCCATTTTGATTTGGGATTTTGGCAAACAATTTTCTCTGATACACTTTGAAGGGGATGAGCTTTAAAAATAAAACAAGAAGTTCAGTTTTAACACAATGTTTGGAGACATTTATGTTTGAAATCCTGTTTTCTACCCAAGTAAGCATTTCTACTCAAAGGATAGGCTATAGCTACCTTGAACTCCTTTGACAATTTGAACAGACCTCAAGGCACTGCCCCTCCCCCATAGGAGGACTGATCACATAGGCCATTTCTTCACCCAGATATCCTTTAAGGACAGGTCAGTACAAGAGTTTGGCGATAAATTGGTAGAACAAATTTATGACTGTTAATTCACTTTATACATTTTGGTAGAAAAATAAGTGATAGTGTAAGGGTAAACTTCAGCCCTCATGCCTTGTCTGAATAACTACAAGTTCCAAATTAATGGAGTTGGAATTAATAAGGTTATCATGGTATTTTTATTTGATGGGTCAGCTCTATATTATTTGGTTCTATTCCCTCTCCTAAATTGTGAACATGGCAATCCCAGATTCCCATGCAGTTATTCACAGTCAAAATACATTGCTGTTTACCCCTTGAGAAGTTCATGTTGAAATCTGTGAGGAGGAAGAGATAAAAAAAAAATAAATGAGCTGGGCATTTATTTAAATGAAACTTGAGTTCTAATAAAGGCATGACAATCACACAAGAATGAGGCTAAACTCTGAAGATGGTCATCTTACAACTACCTGATTAACCGTTTTCGACCAAACACTCCCTCCACCCATATTGACAGTGGATTTCTGCATGAACAGTTGGTTGACTTTAGAGTTGCTTTAACTTATTCTATAGGAGGATCAAAAACACTGGCTTGACTGTTTTTTTGGTTCCATGTTACTTGGTCACATACATACGGCCCATGCCCTTAGAAATGTATATGTATATCCCTGCCCAAAGTTATTTTGCGGTTTGGGATTTGAGGAATGTTCCTGTGAATTGACCCTAGGGATAATTTAGATATTGTTAAAGTTTTCCCAACGTGATTTATTTCAACAGCATTAATTAGGATATGTCTGACCTGAATGCTCTGATTTTAGGACTGTTTGGAATAGGTTAGATGTTTTCCAGGTATTGTGAAACCATCTTCTTTGTCATTTCTGACTCTCTGATATTTCTCTCTCACATCTGCAGAGAGCTTAAAAGCTTTAAAGAGAGCCACAGGTGGAAGAGACACATGGGTGTGCCTGGAGGAAGAAAAATGTTCATTCTGCCTTCCTTGCTTCCCATGTGGAGATCACATTTATTGTCTATGATCTCATGGACACAAAATATATTTCTGATGAACAAATTGTTCCTCAGTGACATTATGAATTTTGTAGGACTTAGGCCACTTCTAGTTGAATTTCTTTTTGTCTGTAAATACTGTTTGACTAAAAAAGGCTTATTTGACAAAAACAAACCAAAAGAAAACACAAGTGTTGGCAGAGATCTGGAGAATTCCTACCAGCATCTCAATTCAGTCACGTAAGGGAAGTTGTAAAATAGTGGCATGATTTCTGCCCCACTATTATCCAAACAGGAGACAGAAAATATTTGTGTCAATTGAAAATTTACACTTAATGACCTCAGTTCCAGCCCATGCATAAACCCAAGATTTTATAGGAAAAAAAGTCAACTGTTTAGCCCCCCGGATGTGTGTTATTTCTCAATCTTTTCCCTTGGACTAGCTTCCCATTTCATACATGTCCTTCTACTTTCCTGGATCCCTTTAGGGGATCTAGAAACCTTCTTGAGAGTCTAACTGCAGGAAGCCCTTTGTTTTAGTTTGCATAACAGTCTTTGCACCCGACTGTGGGGCTGTTCAGTTCAGAATTTGGCTCATATGTTGATCAGTCCATTAGGTTCTATTTCTTGGGCTCCATGAATGATGTGGTCCATTGCCTTTCTTTCAGTTGAACATAAGCTGTAGCTCTCGCCCATGAGCTCCCGACCCGAGGGCCGAAAAGTCCCTAAGTTCACAAGCATCAACTTCCCTTTCCTTCAGAGCTAAAGTTGGCATGTTGTAGCTCTGGAAAGATGGAATACCAACTACAAGTCCAAAATGGATAGCCCTTGTTGCTTTAAGAAATGTAGAGCCTAATAATCTTTGGGGGGAAAATTTCAGTCAGAATCCTCAAGTCCATGCTTTTACGGAAAGACCCCAGTTCCTGCCTCTTCTATATATTTATCTACCTTGTGGTGAAGAGCATGTGTGTGCAACACCTTTGCCTGAAATGGTATGGTTTGGCATTAATGGATTTTGGGTCCATTGAAAAGAAATCTCCTCTTGTTTCTCATGTTATGGACAGTTCAAGGTTTGCCTTAGAACTAACTTCAAGGAAAAGTAGCAGAATCGTAGGAAGGGACAATCTTGCCTTCAGTCCCACCCTCTGTGCCGGCTTCGGTTCCGGGCAGGTCTGGGTGGCTATCTTCTTTCGGGGGCTTTTTCTTGCAGAAGAACTTCTTCAGCATATCCTGGATTTCCTTCTTAATGGTCTTGTGCATGTAGCCGTAGACATAGGGGTGGATGCAGCACTGCAGGAAGAAAAGCCAGATGATTATGGTGATCACCCACTGGGGTACCTGGGTTTCGACATCCACCCACACGGCCAGGACTGCTAAAAAGCAGTAGGGCCCCAGGGATAGCACATAGGAGAAAATGATGATGAAGATCACTTTAGCAGCTTTGCACTGGTAGCACCTGGGCAGAGGAGGGTTGCTGTTGCTGTTACGACGACTGGGTGGGAGGCTCCCCGGGATGTTCACTGCCTCGACGTCATCCTCACTGAAATTGATGTCGTCTTCACCAAACTCCATGTCATCCTCACCCAAGTCAATGCTGCACTGGTTGACCTCTGTGCGACCCTTGTCTGCCTTCATGCTGTTCTCCTCAACTTTGGTGCTGCCTTCCTTACCCTCCATGCTGCCGTCGCTGGCCACCGTGCTGCTCTCTCTGACCTCCTCGCTGCCCCTGGCGTCTACACTACCCTCACTGGTCCCCGTGCTTCCTTCCTTGGCCTTCGGGCTGCCGTCCTTGGCTTCCATTCTGCCCTCCTTGGCCTTGACCTCACCTTCATGCTGGCCGCAAAACTCACTCTCATCCTGGAACTCCTCCTCCTTCTCTGCTCCCTCTTCATCCTCATTCTCCACACAGTCCTTGACTCGCACTTCCAAGCTGTGTCTCTTGACATCGTACAGCAGAGCATGCTGCCTCCGGGCTGCACCGAACACCACGGTGTAGCAGGCAATCATGACAATCAGTGGAATGACGATGAAGGACACCACGCTGAGAATAGTGTAGCTAGGGCTGGCCCCCCAGATCATGGAGCAGAGGGCATTGCGCTCATCAAAGGCAGCCTGGCCCCAGCCGTAGAGTGGAGGAGTGCTCTGCAGGATGGCCACAATCCAGGTGCCATAGAGGAGCATGTAACCACGGCGCTGGGTCATCTTGGACGGGTAGGAGAGAGGGTGGATGATGGACAAGTAGCGATCAACTGACACCACGACAATGGTGTTGACGCTGGCGAAGGCGAACAGGTGGGTGAGGCTGACCAGGGCCGTGCAGAAGTGGCTGTTGAGGGGCCAGAAGAGAGGCACAGAGGTGGCCACCACCCAGGGGGCCACGAGCGAAATCTGCAGCAGGTCGGTAACCAGGAGGTTAAAGATAAAACGGTTGGTCACCTGCAGCAGCTGCGGCTTGCGCTGCAACACTAGCGCCAGCACTATGTTGCCGATGAAAGAGGCGGCGAGGAAGATAACCAGCACAGTTGAGCGGATGATGCCGTGAGCCAGGCTGATGGGCATTTTGGAGAGGGGCATGCACGTGTGGCTGCTGTTACTCTCGCGCGTGCTGTTGGTGCAGGTGGACGTCATGGCAACAGCCAGAGGGCGTGAGACAGAGTGCAGGCTCAGTGCCGGCACCGGTGGGTGGCAAAGGGGTGCACAGACCGCACTCAGTGCCTATGCTGGTGACAAAAGAAACACGCAGGCAGAGTTAGTCACTCGTCAAGGGAAGAAGCCTCTGCGCCCAGCAAGGGCGCTGCAGGACCCCCTATCCCGGGTTCCCGCACGGCCCCATCCCCAGTAGGGCAGCTTCTCTGGCTCCTTTCCGGACTCTGCTGATCTGTCTGCCTGTCTCCTCTCTCCAGGGCTCTGATTTCCTCTCATCTGTTTCTCCTGCTGGCGCGTGCGTGCGCGCGCTTTCTCTGCTTGTCTCTCACACTGTCTCTGGCTCCGGGGAGTTTTGGTCGCTAGCGCTAGCGCATGCGCGTGCGCTCTCTGGTTCTGTCTGTTTACGACCGTCAGTTTCTGTCTCTCTCCAGTGTCTCTCGCTGGCGCACTTTTTTTCTGTATCTCTCGGGGTGTTTGTCTGTATGTGTCTCACCGTTTCCTGATTCTTTCTCATCCTTGTCTCTCACTCATGTCTGTCTCTGTTTCTCTGTCTCGATAGCACGTGCACGCTGTCTGTTTCCTTTCTGTTACTCTCATTTCTCTCTTCCACTCTGTCTCTCAGTCTCTCTGTGTGTGTCTCTTTCGCTAGCTCACTTTCTCTGCAGGGCTTGCGCTCTCGCTCCCTATCTTTCTCACAGTCTTGCCCCTGTCTCTCCCTCAGTCTCTTTCTGATCCATTCTGTCTCTCTGTGTCTCTGCCTGTCACTGTGTCGCTCGCTAGTTCATGTGTGTCTCTGTCTTTCCCTAATGCTCTCTTGTCTCTCCATTTCTCTCTCAGTCTATTTCCCTAGCAGTTCATCTTTGTGGGTCCCTAGCGCACCTGTTCAATGTCGTTCGCTGTGTCTCTGCCCGTCTCCGTGTCTCTCCAACTCTCTTGTTTCTGCGTTTCCCTCGGGTTCTCTAGGTGTCCCCTTCTGTCTCTCACTGGCACATGTGCGCTTGCTCTGTCTTTCTCGGACCCTCTTGTCTCTGTGTCTCTCCGTGTGGTTTCTGTCTCTCCCTGCCTAAGTTCTCTCTGCATTGCTCTGCCTCTCTCTCCATTGATCTCTAACACTCTACTGCTTGTCTCACCTGTCTCTCAAGCTATCTCTTTAGTGTGTGCACTCTCTAGTTGGTTTCTCTGTCCTTCACTTTCCTGTCACCCCAGGACTCTGGCTAAACACTTGCTTTGTATCTTTGAGTGTGTGCGCATCTCTATTTCTCTACATCTTTTTCCCATGGCCCCTCACCTCGGTTTTTCTTTGGTTGGATCTCTGTCTCTTTGGATCTCTGTCTCCCTGTGGACTTTATTTTGCCGTGGAAACCACCTGCCGCCCTGGCCACCGCGGGCTTTGGCTAAAAAACCCTTAGTTTCTCAGCAGAGCAATGGCGACTGGAAAATGCAGAGAGGATGCCTATTGAGCTCCCCTACCCTCACCCTCCACAGCCCCATCCCCATTCCCAATTCTGCGTCCTCTTTGCTTTCTCCGATCTGCTTGGTGTCGGTGGCAGCCGAGGGGAGTGGGAAAGGAGCTGGGGAGAAAGGCAAAAGAGGCAGGGGTGCAGGGTGGTGGGGAGAGTCAGAAAGGCAGGGCGAGAGAGATTGAGAGGCAGAGAGACAAAAAGGAAATGAGAGACAGCGAAAGAATGAGATACATACAGAGAGACAGAGAGAATGTGAGCAACAGAGAGGGAGAAAGACAGAAAGAAAAAAGAAGAAATGGGAGCGTGAGCGTGAGAGAGAATGAGAGAGCAAGACAGACTGGGAGAGACGCAGACAGAAAAAGCAAAAAAGAGTAAGAAAAGAGAACAAGCAGAGGAAGAGGGAAAGGATGAGGAAAAAACGAGAGAATGGAGAGGAAGGGGGGAAAGAACGCACGAGAAAAAGTGAGAGAGAAAACGCGAGGGCGGGAGGATGGCTAGGGAAAGGCGAGAAGGGGCCGCACCGCGGGCCACCGCGCCTGGTAGCTCAGCAGCCGTCGGGACGCTTCAGAGGGGACGTCGTGGGCTCCCAGGCTCGGGGCCCGGCCAGGTGCTGGGGGCCACGAAGCCCGGAGTAGGGCCGGGCCGCTTACCTGTTGCTGCTGCGGACGTGGCGTCGCGGGCGCCGCGTGCAGGTCCTTCGGGGCTGCTCGCGCTCGTCCCAGCCGCCTCTCGGGGCGCGGGCGGCTGCGAGCTGGCACCGGGCAGCGGGCGCTGCGGGCGCGGCAGGAGCGGGGCACAGCGTCTGTGCCCGCACGTCCGGCCAGCGCGCCGCGCTGCAAGCTCTGAGAGGCAGCGGGGGCGCGCGGCGTCTTAAGGCAGCGCGGTGCCCTCACCTTGCGGTGCCGCCCTCCCCTCGGCCCCCGCCCGCGCCCGTGACGCACGAGGCCGCCGCAGCCCAGGGGAGCGGGGCTGGCAGGTGGGGGGCCCTGCACCAGACCCCACTCAGATTTTTTCACTCCGGGTTCCCACCCCTGGGGCCCCGAGTCCACTGAGACCTCACAGACTGGGGATTGTCAC
This sequence comes from Hylobates moloch, assembly GCF_009828535.3. Classification (NCBI taxonomy): domain Eukaryota; kingdom Metazoa; phylum Chordata; class Mammalia; order Primates; family Hylobatidae; genus Hylobates; species Hylobates moloch. Next base: position 117,311,833 of record NW_026652282.1, read on the forward strand.
GGGGGCAGATTTTCGTGCAAACCCGGTGCCTTCCTAGCCCCCGGATTTCAGGCCAGCTCCCAGGCACAGACCCTGCACTATCCTTCCGATTCTTCCAAATAGGAGGGCCCGGGACTCCCCTCGACTTCTGAAAACCCTCCAAAGTATGAATAGCCCCTGAGCCCGAGAAAGGAATCGTGACTTTAATGTCAACGATTTTCCACTAATTTCTCTAGCTCCCAGGAAGAGCTAAGCGGCAATGCTTTCCCTGTAGGATTTGGAAGCATTTCATTTAAGACAAGCCGCATAATTATCCACTATATTCTTTGATTGAAGTATGTCTGTCTGTAAGTCAGTCAGCATCTCTCCCTCTCTCTCTCCCTCTTTCTCCCCCTCTCTCTGCCAGGTACTGTGTTAAACTGTTTACACAGAGAATACCGCTGAATCGTTACCCCAGCCTTGTGAGATAAGTACCGCTATTATCTTCATTTTATAGAGACAGAAGCAGAAGCCAAGAAAGATTACCCGACTTGCCTAAGTTCAAGTAAATATTGCACACGTTCTATTAACCAAGACATTCTGGTCTCCCCTAAACACATACTGGGTATTTGTTGTATATCAGGCCTGAGGAAGCACCCTCTTCCCTGCCCCCAGAGGGTAGGGAAGATGACCCAGACCAGGGATCATTTGCATTATATTTCCAAGGGATTAGGAGGTGTTTTCTAGGCAGGGCACAAGGGGAAATGTGTTCTGTAAGAAGAAGATGCATGGGGTAAAACTAGGGCTGCAAGAGAGACTTGGGTTCCAAAAGCTGGGAAAACAGAGAGGCTGCAGCATGGTGAGTGCCAGGAGGTTAGCTGGTTAAATTGGGTAGAGGCAAATCCTGAGGGGCCTTGAATGCCAGTCTGCAGACTTCAGACTTTACCCTGAGATCCCTGGAGGTCGTTGGAGAGTTGTTTTATTATGAAAGACTTCAAGCATACACAAACGTAATGAGAATAATAAAATAATCCTCCATGTTCCTATTACCCAGCCTTCACAAGGGTAAATAGTTTGCCATTCTTGTTCATTGGTGGGTTTTAGGTAGGGCGATATTCTAAAATCAGGGCTGGTGTTGGATGGAGAAAGCTGAAGGGAGGCTGTGGTAGGAGACAAGGAGGGTCTTGACAGGTCCAACAGAGCGGGGCAAGCAGAGACCTACAGAGAGGCAAATTGACAGGGAATAAGGGCAAGGAGGTGTTGGGGAGGGTCTAGAATGAGCACAGGGTTTGGAGTTGGTTGATGGGCTGGATGGAGATACCCCCTCCCCTTCTCGTCACCTACCTCTGAGACAGGGAGATGAGACAGGTGTATAATCAGGCCTCAAGAATGCTCTTTGGATCTGGAGTCCTGCATTTGCTCTTAGATCATTTGTCCTTTTTCTGCTACGCCTGATTTTATCTCCCCAAGGTTGAATGGTAAAAACCTGGTCATTTTTCCTAGAGACAGTTTCCGTGATAATCACTCACAGTTATTAATTCCTAGCTTCGTGCTGGCCATGGTACAGAATCCTGGGTGGCATGCACTGTCAAGCGGCAGTTTGTTCAGACTCAATGATTTTACAAGCACTTGGGAGGCAGTGAAGCTGCTAGAAGTGGCCAGAGACAAAGGCCAGTCTTTCTTGACCTTTCCTATTTTTACTGTGGTTGTAAGCATGCCCGAGACTGCTAGGTTCCAGCAGGGGACCCTCTAGACACATATTAAAGATGGGTGCCTCAGAGGGATGGGCTCATGGAGTCTGCAGCTGCACTTTCGGGCACGAAGGGGGATGATAGGGAGTGGAAGGGGTTGGGTGGGATGAGGCCTCTGCAACTGAGACAAGCCTGCCAGCCGGAGATAGGAAAAAAGCCAGAGAAGTGCTAGGAAATAAATACCAGCTATTTTTCTGTATAGGGAGATGTTTGAGGGTGGTTAATCCTTCGGTGTCTTCTCTTTCCCTCCAGATGTGAGCAGAGTAGGTATCCTTGGATTTCAAAGACATCCAAATATCAGCTCCCCAACTGGAAGTATGTGGCGGAGCTTTGGGGAATGTGGATTTGGCTTCCAGCCCCGCGGGCTCTGATTCTGATAGCCTTGAAGGAGCCCTTCAACTGACAAGCCTCATTACATTCTGGGAAGAGTCTTTGAGATGAAACAGGGAGACTTCGGGATGATGGCTTAAGAAGTCATCTAGTCCTTTTCCCTACCTTCATAATTCAGTAGCAGCAGAGGTACCATCAAGCTGATGATATTAATGGACCAGGGCTGGAGGGCAAGAAGCTACCAACAAGAAAGGGCCCAAGGTCCCAATGACAATCACACGTTGCAACACTGGTCAGTAGTGTGCCGGCCTCAGGCTTGTTCACCTTGTCAGACTAATTGCCTCAATTGCTGTGTCAATAGCTAGATGAGGGAAGTTGGGAAACCCAAGACTCAGCCAGGTATTAGTTCTAGTCATTCATTCTAGTAATAAAGGGTACAAGAGTCCTTGAGTGCCTACATTATGCTTGCTGTATTGTATTAAATCCTTGAGGAAGCTCTGCAAGTTAGGAATCAATACTGTATTTTCTGAAAGCATGACACAGTATATACCACTAGGAAATGGAAAAACGCTGAAAATTTAACCATCATACCATGGCTAACAAGATACATCTTGATTTCAAAGATGCTAGAATGTGAAAAAAAAAGAGGCGCTTTAGAATCAATGTAAGACAGTACCATCCTTGTCTTTATAGAGAGATTAAGTAACTTATCCAAGGTCACACAGCAAATAAGTTTTGGAGCTGAGGGTTAAAGCCTACTCTGACTCCAAAACAGGGGCATTTCCTAGGCTACATCAAGGAAGAGTGCAGAGAAAAGGCAGAAGGGCTCCCAGACCCAGCTCAGATAAGATTTTTGAATCTAGGTGAAAGGGGACTAGGAATTGCTAGAATTGTGAAAAGACAAGTGCATTTGCAATGGTAATGGTTTCTTTTTGTAGGACAGACACATGGTTCCCATAGGTGGTAAAAAGACTAAATCAGTCAATCTAAGTTCTAAGTCACACTCCTTTTTGCTTAGCGAGTTCATAATAAGTCGATGGGGAAAAATACATGGTTTTGTTCTGGAGTGCCTACCCATGGGGGTGTTTTACATTTTTCAGTGTTATGTGTTACTCTGGAATTCACTTCAGGCCAACTCCTAGAAGTTGTGTTTGCAAAACTGAAACAAAATCAAGTACCACCTGGGTGTGAGCTAATATTGCACATTCTGTGGGCTTGGGCAGTACAGAAGGTCTGGATTTCAAAGCTATGTCTATCCAAATAAACTGATTTGGAAGAGAAAATCAGCAGAAAATAACTCGATGGATTAAAACCAGAGAGCAGAAGACTTGAATTCTAGCCCTAATTCTGTGGCTAAGTTGCATGTAACTTTGGGAAGATCCCCTTCCTCTCTGATCTCACTTCTGTAATCCACCAAATGAACGTGTGTGTGTGGTGGGGCTAGGGGTTGGATGTTAGGTAGTCTCTAAGGATCCTGTCAGTCTATGACCTTTGATGCCATCTACTTTCTATCTGAGTGTTATTTTAAAAACCCTCAAACTCATCTGACCCAAATATTAAAAAACTGAAAGCTGGACTGTGCTTCTGGCCATGAAAGAGTAAGAGACAGGATTTACCCTTTTATCATAAACAACTAAAAAAGTGGACAACATACATAAAATAATAATTGTTAGACATTGGAAAATAGTACAGCACAGTGATCTTCAAGAAAAGAGAAAGAAATGAGGTGAGCCCTACAATTGCCTCCGTTTACTACCTAGAGAGAATTTCCAGTCCTCTCTGCAGGAAGAAAGAATCCAGGCTGAGCCTGGAAGTCCGCCTAAATTTAGGAGACAAAGTTCAGAATTCAAGGAGGTGAGGGTGGGCGGAATTTGCAGAGCAAGGTGCCAGAGGGGCACTGCACAGAAAGAGTACTCTGGAACTCTGTAAAAGATTTCCCTCAAGGCTGAATACTGATCAGCACATGCATGTAAAGTATGCAAGGTTGGGATAGAACCACTCAAAAGGAGTAGGAGGAGTGATTTGTAGAGCTCACACAAGACTGGGAATAGCTCAGTTTCCCAGTAGTCAGAGAGAAGAGACTTCATAAGATATGGTGCATCAGACTAAGTGCTCAGAGGAGGATTGCCTCAGTAGTGGAGCCAAACTAGCCTTAGTGTCAAGTATGCACTGGTCCCACATATGAAAGCTTAAAAACAGGCCCCGGTGTGTGATGTTCTCCTTCCTGTTGTGGGATGGGGGGAGGGGGGAGGGATAGCATTAGGAGATATACCTAATGTTAAATGACGAGTTAATGGGTGCAGCACACCAACATGGCACATGTATACATATGTAACAAACCTGCACGTTGTGCACATGTACCCTAAAGCTTAAAGTATAATAAAAAAAAGAAAGCTTAAAAACAAGTTTTGAAAATATCAAACTGTTTCCAAGTGGCTTTACTGCACTGAGAGCAAGATTCAACAATTCAAAAAGCAATACAACAATATTTAAAGGAGCACCCAATAAGCTAAAATTTGCAAAATGTGAAATCTAATAAAAGATTATAAGGCATGCAAGGTAAGAAAATATACTCCCAACAAGAAGAGAAATTTTTAAATAGAAACAGATGCAGATGATAGAATTAGTAAACATGGATATTAAAAATGGCTTTTAAAATATAATTCATATGTTCGAGAATGTAGAGGAAAGTATGGGCATGTAAAAGCGAGACATGGAAAATATAAAAATATAAAACAGACTCAAATCTTACTTCTAGAGGTAAAAAAATACGTTTGGTATAGAAAATACACTGAATGACATTATTAGCATGCTAGACACTGCAGAAGAGAAGATTAGTGAACTTGAAGACACAGTAATAGAAACTGTGCAAAATGAAACAGAAAGAACAAAGATAGAAGTAAATAAGAAGAGCAACAGTGAGCTGTGGGATAACTTCAAGTATCCTAATATATGTTAATTGGAGTCCCAGAAATAAGTAGGGAGGCAGAAACATTATTTGAGGAAACAATGACTGAAACATTTCCAAATGTAATAAGAATATAAACCCACAGATTCATAAACCTCAACAAAACTCAAGCACAAGAAATATGAAGAAAACCATACCAGGCCACATCATAATGCTTGTAGTTTCTCTGTAAATCCTCACTATATTTTTGGCAAGGATTTGGAGAAATTATAACTCTCATACACTGATTTTGAAGTGGAAAATAGTATAACCGCACTAAAAAAGTTTGGCCAGTTTTAAAAAGTGGTAATCATCTACCTACCGTATGACTCTGTCCATGTGAAGATGTACAGGAATGTTTATAACACTTTCATTTGTAACAGATAAAAACTAGAAATCACCCTAATGTCCATCGACAAGTGAATGGAATATCCACACATTGGGATAATATTCAGCCAAAAAAAAGACAATAAGTTATTGATGTACACAGCAAGGATGGATCTCAAAATAATTATGCAGAATGAGAGAAACCAGACAAAAAAGAGTACATACTGTATGATTCCATTTATGTAAAATTACAGAAATTCAAACTAATCTAATGTGACATAAGGCAAATCAGTAGTTGCGTTGAGATGAGGGAAAAGAGAGAGGGAGGAAGATAAATTACAGAGGGTCATAAAGAATCTTCTTGGGGTGATAAAAGTGTTCATTATCTTGATTGGGATGATGGCTTTGTTGGTTTATACCTATTTCAAAACTCATCAAACTGCACTCTTTAGACGTGTGCAGTTTTATCTACTTTTCTTAAACCCAAATAAAACTGTAAGAAAATAATCACTGGGGGAAAAAAAATCCCAAAGCCAATGATTTGAATGTCCAGGATCCTATTCCTGGTATTAGAACACTGGCTTTTCCCTGAGAGGACCATAGGCCACCGATCACATCTGTCTTGGCTCTCATCAGTCTACTCTGCGTTCTAGTACAGTACTGTTGTGTTGTAGTAATCAGCATCCTTTTTCCATTTCATTCTGTGATGGGAATGCAATGTGAGCTCATCTCAAATACTTGCAAAATTTTGGTCATCACCTCATGGCAGATAATAGCTCTCAGTTACTCAGTATTTACCCTTCACCTAGTACCTGACCTCTCCCAGCTCATTTAATGACTGCTGTGAGATAGATGCTGTCATAATTAGCCTTGTTTTATTAACGGGGAACCAAGGATCAGAACGGAGTAATGTTTTACATAGAGCCACTCAGGAACACAGAAGGCTAGATTTTGAAGTTAGGACTGACAGTGACTTTAAAGTTTGGATGCTTAACTGCTACTCTATTTTGCTTTCCTATCATAGGGAATTTATTTATTTATTTATTTATTTATTTATTTATTTATTTATTTATTTATTTTTGAGACAAAGTTTTGCTCTTGTTGCCCAGGCTGGAATGCAATGGCACGATCTCGGCTCACGACAACCTCTACCTCCTAGGTTCAAGCGATTCTCCTGCCTCAGCCTCCCAAGTAGCTGGGATTACAGATGCCCACCATCACGCCCAGCTAATTTTTTTGTATTTTTAGTAGAGACAGCATTCCACCATGTTAACCAGACTGGTCTCGAACTCCTGACCTCAGGTGATCCGCCCGCCTTGGCCTCCCAAAGTGCTAGGATTACTGGCATGAGCCACCGTGCCCAGCCAAATTTGTTGTATTTTTTTTTGAGACGGAGTCTCGCTCTGTCACCCAGGCTGGAGTGCAGTGGCGCGATCTCGGCTCACCGCAAGCTCCGCCTCCCGGGTTCACGCCATTCTCCTGCCTCAGCCTCTCCGAGTAGCTGGGACTACAGGCGCCCGCCACTACGCCTGGCTAATTTTTTGTATTTTTAGTAGAGACGGGGTTTCACCGTGGTCTCGATCTCCTGACCTCGTGATCCACCCGCCTCGGCCTCCCAAAGTGCTGGGATTACAAGCGTGAGCCACCGTGCCCGGCAATTTGTTGTATTTTTAAATGTATCCCTGGAAAGGAATTTTTTACTCCTTGTCTCATCTAATTCTCCAACAATTTTGCGAGGTGGTTAATGTTAATATTCCTTATTTTATAGATGAGAAAACTTTGGTTAGATAAGCTAAATAATTTGCTCAAAGCCACCCCAATAGTGTGTGGTTGACTTCAGAGCCCACTCTTTGTAGCTGCTTTGCTTACTGTCACCTCCAGGTCCATGGCAAGAAAGCGTTAAACGTGCTCATCTCAGAACCATGCTTGATCTTCTCCCATCTAGTTGCCCAGAGGCTCAAGAATTTCACAACATAACTTTGGTGTGATATCAGGTGCTGGGAGCATTGGAATGGCCTACCTTGTTCTACAACATATATTTCCTGAATGGAGGGATTGGATGGTTAGAACTGACATATTGCTAATCAATATTAAATATTCAAAGTATCGAACACTGCAAACCTCCCATGGCTCTGTGTTAAATATCAGGGACTGCAGGGTTTTAGAAGGCTCATTTATATATTGTTTGTCGTTGAGTTAGGATGTTCGGAAGTTTGACTTCATAAAACAGTACAAGAACTGAGATTGATGGCAGTTACGAATCAGGAGAGTGCCCTGGAGCCAGTGAGTTAACCAGAGAAAGGTGATTCATCAAGTGTGCTCAGGTGCTTTGCTTGAACTGTTGGTATTGTTTGTTGGCTGTAGAGATCTTGCCAAAATGCCTCAAAATGGAGACTACAGAGAATAGGATTATGTTTCCACATTTAGGCAAATATTTCTGCCATGCTCAGATATTAGCATTAGAGGTGGAAAAATCAATCTGTCTAAGCCAAACTAGAATGGCCACATAAGTTTTGAGTTTTCGCTCAGAGGAATGCAAAGGGTGAATTGTGAATAGTGCTGCTTTGAACATTCATATATAAGTTTTTGCACTTTTCTAGAAGATACTCGTGAAATTCTTCAGAAAGACTGGTCTGTGGTCACAGCAGCATTGTGCCTGGAGACAGTCCATACCAGTTGGTGAAAGCTGATTTTTACATTTTCAGGAATTTTGCAAGCAATTGTTAAAATGTGAATTATATAAAATTGCAGTTAAATAAATTACATTAAAACAAAGGAAATAAATACTCAAAACATATCACTTCTTAATTAATATTTTTATCACCTTTTATTACTATCTGTGATCTTGTGGTGCAAATAATTTACAACAGTGAGCTTCTACATATTTCTTCCCAGCTCCGCGTTCACCAATAGCACATTGGTTGCTTGACATTGGCCGTGGGAATATTTTCACCATGAAAAGCATCCAACACTACAAGTCAAGACTTTTTGTCATCTGAGAGCCAGATGTTAAACATTTACCAACACATCGCTGTCTGTAGAGCACTTTATTTTTGTTTATATACAGTATTGAGACATCATCCACATGCCATACAATTCATCCATTTAAACTGTACAATTCAACTGACTTTAGTATAATCACAGATAGGTGGAATCATCACTAAAGTCAATTTTAGAACATTTTCACAATCTCAAAAAGAAACTCTGTACCCTTCAGCTAATGGTCCCCTATCATCCCACACCCATCAGCCCCCGGCAATCACTTATCTTTTCTGTCTCCATGGATTTTCTTTTTCTGGCCATTTTATAGAAATGGAACCACACAGCATGTGGTCCCTTATTCCTTACTTTATTACTTTATTCTTTTTTTTTTTTTTTTTTTTTTGAGACAGGGTCTCACTGTCGCCCAGGCTGGAGTGCAGTGGTGCGGTCTCAGGTCACCACAACCACCGTCTCCTGGGTTCAAAACATCCTCCTACCTCAGCTTCCTGAGTAGCTGGGATTACAGGTGTGTGCCGCCATGCCCGGCTAATTTTTTTTTTGTAGAGACGGGATTTCGCTATGTTTCCCAGGCCAGTCTCGAACTTCTGAGCTCAAAGTGATCTGCCTGCCTCGGCCTCCCAAAATGCTAGGATTACAGGCCTGAGCCACTGCGCCTGGCCTCATCGTACAGATATGCCTCCTTTTGCTTATGTATTCATCAATTGATGAACATTTGGGATGTTTCTACCTTTTGGCTATTGTGAGTAGTGCTGCTTTGAACATTCATATATGAGTTTTTGCTTGAACACCTGTTTTCAGTCCTTCTGAGTATATGCCTGAGAGTGGAATTGCTTGCTCACATGATGATTCTGTTTAACTTATTGAGGATCTGCCAAATTGTTTCCCACATTTTATATGGCCACCTGCAATGTATGGGGGTTCCAACTTCTCCACGGCCTCACCAACACTTGTTGGTTTCCACTTTTTAGTATTATAGCCATCCTAATGGATGTGTAGTGGAGTCACACTGTGGTTCTGATTTTCATTTCCATACTGACCAATGATGTCAAGCATTTTTTCATGTGTGTGTTGCCATTTGTGTATCTTCTCTGGAGAAATATCTATTCAGATCCCTTGGTAGAGCACTTTAAAAATATCTCTCATCCTCATAGCAACCTTGCAAAGTGTGTGTCCTGATTCCCATCTTACAGTTGACGCAACTGAGACTCAGAGATGAAGACACTTGCTTAACTTGTACATAGCTAGAAAAGGAGCTGGGATTTGAATATATCTGACATGGCAACCCATGATCCCTCCATTACATCCACTGTTTCCAAGACCCTTGATCTGTCTGCTGATGCTTAAAGGCTGATAATCTCATCCAGGGACTGTGGTCCTGAACAAAGTGTTCTGGCCTGGGTTCTAATCCTGGCTCTGGCTCTAGGTCTTCATATCCTCATCTCTCAAGGTAGGACTCTGAGCTGGATGACCTCTGTATTACTCAATTGATCTAATAGCAAAATTGGCCCTTTCATTTTTTATGCAGATGTCCTGAGGATTTGTACAAAGGAGACTTGATTGCTTGGTGTGTTATTTTGAGTGGTTAATGGGATTCTTTTTCTCAGTGCGTTATGTTACACTTGCCTACACTGATGCTCACCTGCTACTTTCCAGCCCACTCACACAGCCTCTCAGCATCTTCCTGCAGTTTAATCTAAAGAGCTTAACATGCTACTACCCAGAAAGATTGGGTGTTGCCTGGAAACCTGAAGTTTTTACTAGGCTTATTCTCTTCCACATAATTTTTGAGTAAGTCAAATAAGACATGTCTCTCCACCAGTCTTTGATGGGAGGCCATAGTGTCTACACTTCTCTCCCTAGAGAAGATCAGGTTTATTCCTCTGTTCCCTGTCCCTATGCCTGTTGCTTATTCATGATACAACCACACCTCAATCCCATAGTGATTTGGCACTATGTTTTCATGTTCCCTTTTTTACTTATGTGTGTTTTCACCATTTAAAACTTTTTGATAGATAGGTCAGGCATGACTACCACTTGTGTAAAATGTTGTCCAAGTGGTCATTGAGCCCATCTTTTGTTACAAAAATCACGTGTTTGCCAGCTTGTACCCTAGCGTCTCTTTAGAAACCTATCTTATGAATGGAACTCATATTGGCAAGGTTCCAGTCTTTGTCATGTGGGCCCTCAGTAAGGACAAGCTGTATCTGTTGACCTAGTTTCATGAGAACATTTTAGCCCTCAGTCTTAGTGAAGGGTGCAGATTTAGGCTATTCTTTAGGCCTTGGACATCCACAGCATTTGCCCCTATCTGGTTCAGTACATGGACAATTTCAATGAGTTGTGAGAAATGGACATCCCAGTGATATCTAGTTTGGTATCCGTTCACTTCCTGGCCTGCCAAGCAGAGTTGCTTTCCCAGCTGTTGATTTTCCCCACTGATGGATTGTCTTGCTGGCATTCTCCCTAGACTACCTCAATGGGCTCTAGGCTTTGGCTTTCAGGTACCTTGCCTGGTTCTTCTCCAGTTCCATTGGTGTTCCCTGATTTTTAGTTTGCCTCTGACTTTCTATTTGTGGGGAGTGTCTACGTTCCCTCTGCTTGAGCTCCTTTCACATTGCTCATCTGTCTCACTTGGCTATTTAGTTGCTCAAGCATGGTTGTTTCCATGTTTCTGGGATTTTGGACTCTCGGCATACCCTGGATTGTCCATAAGATGTTTTTTGAAAACTGTCTACAGGCCTCTTGTGGTTATTGACTCGTTTGTTTAACTCTTTCTTTCAAATTCTTTCCTAATGTTTACATTTGGTCAAGGTTCTATTTGCTAGAATGAAGTAAATAAGCATGTGGTGGATTTCTTTGGCTTTCCCTTTCCCACTGAGTTGCTGGCCCTGGTTGTGCTGGGATCAGCATTTTTGAGGACTTTATTCACAATTAACCTGATGAGTACTGATCATAGGCCTCCATATTCCACAGGAGCCCAGGAAGAGGATGGATAAAGCCGGTGGGTGCTTTGAGATCATCTATGGTGTTCGAGAATCTGGCTTTTAGCCTGTCTCAGTCACTGCCTTAGTCAGTTTAGGCTACTATTGAAAAGCGCCGTAGACTGGGAGACTTATAAACAACAGAAATCCATTTCTCACAGTTCTGGAGGCTAGAAGTCTGAGATCTCAGTGCCAGCATGACAGAGCTCTGGGGAGGATTCTCTTCTGCGTTGCAGACTTCTGTCTTCTTTTTGTATCCTTACATGGTGGAAAGAGAGATAGAGAGCTTTCTGGGGTCTCTTTTATAAGAACACTAAACCTATTCATGAGGGCCTAACCCTCATGATCTAATGACCTCCAAATGACCTCCTAATGACCTTCTCATACCATCACATTGGGGATTCGGATTTCAACACATGAACTTCGGGGAAACACAAACATTCAGTCTGTACGATAGAAGGTAGGTCCTTTTCCTTCTCTGGATTCAGTTTCCTCATTTTAATGAAGGGTCTGGCTTACGGGAAGGATGGGGATGTAGAAATGTGGTCTCAGTGGTTCAGTGTGCATCACCTCCTTGTTAATGTTCATTATTCCCCATAAGTAAGGAGTTAGATTCAGATCGACTCAGCCCTGGGCAAAATTTTTGGACCCCTCCAGTATCTGAAACCTGAGCTCTGGATTCATATCTGGGTTGGTGGCTGGGACTATCTGGCTGTGGAGAAAAGGGTCCTAAAATTCCCAGTTCCACCAGGCCAGCCCTGTACTCTGGCTCTCTAACCTTTTCCACAGTGCGCTGGGAAGTACTGCTGACCAAGCTTAGAGTTTCTTGAGAATAGAAATTTACCTTTTTAGTTTATGTTTGGATTAGGGACTTTTTTGGGAAGATGATACAAGCTAGGAACTCTAGCTATAGAAAAGTGGGCATAGCACACGTGTGTGTGGGCACACACACACACACACACTCAATTGCAAGGGATTCATGGGCCTATGAAGGCAATCCATAGAGTCTGGAGTCCAGGGACCCTGGTTAGAAACCCTTGCTCTAGAAGATGGCTCCTAGCCTGCGCTGATCTCAGTGGCCGCCCCTGCAGCTTGGTTATACTCTGACTTCATAGACAAGAACAAGTGTGGTTGATCAACAAACCACCAGAATTGATTCAGAGCCTTGATTGTTTCTGGAAGGAGCCATTGGCTCTTGGACACTAATTCTATAGCTGAAAAGTTATGCTAAGACATGCCAACAATTAAAAAGGAGAGGGAATGAGGGCCAAACGAGCAGGTTCTCACAACCTCTCAGGTCAAGGAGCTTTCTCTGGTGGGAGGATTCCTGGTGGACATGGAATGGCTGGCAAGTGCTTCTGTCATTGGCAAATTGGAAGGAGATTCCACTGCTTTCTATTATAACCCCCAAAATCTATTAAAAAACAGCCAAGTGAACAGTAAGATAAATGCTTATTTGAGGGGGAAGTATGTTGAAATGCAAAGTGGCAGTCTGAATGAGGGTGAAATGAATAGACTTAGAAAGCCAGTGGCCTACAAAAGAAGCGAGCCTAAGAAAAAGTAAATAATAGAGGAGAGGGAATGTTCTTGGGGGAACCTCTCTCACCCTGGTATCTTATTTCTTGATGGAGATGTCATGATTTCCTGTGGGTGCCATGGAGCTGTGTGGGAGAAATGTGAGAGGGATGTTGGGATCCAGAGAGTGGAAATTTGAAGGAGCTGGGCAAAAAGCACTGAGGTGTTGTGTGGTGTAGGCAGATCATCTTTAACATAACTGGGCTTGTTCCATTTTGCAACAGAATGTCCTTTCTAAAGGCTGAGCTGAGTTGACTGCTGGATGGACACACCACCTTGAACAATTATGGAGAGTGACGATCTAAGACATGGAGCTTGTGAAAGAGCTTTGGCTAGTCTGGTACCATTAGAGAAAAACTCTTTTGGAGACAGTAGGCAGAGGAAGAGGGGGGGTCAGTTAATTGAAATTAATTGTGTCAGCCTTGGGCCTCTACTTGGCATCATGAATTTACTCTTGGTATTGGCCCATCCCAAGAGCAGGAGTGACAGCTGTAGTGTAATTGTGACAGGAGGAGTCCTACTTTTCCAGTCGTGTATTCAGGTGGGACACATCAATGGGGCTTGGAGGCTGAATAGCTTTCTTTGCTGAAATGTAGCTGTTTCCTTGCCTAGGGCAACATGCTGTTTCTGTGGGTGGCTGTGGATGCGCTCGTGGGGAAATAACCCCGGGAATGGTTTAAAATCAATCACTTCGGAGGTGGCGAGGGTGAACTGCTGCTAATGATCCACTCGCTATCACTTACTTGCCACTCCACAAGTAGGCAGAGACAGACCTGCTCCTTTCGAGGTTTTTGTTTTTAAAAAAATTATATGATTTTTTTTCTTTTTATGAGATGGGATCTCGCTATGTTGGTCAGGTTGGTCTTGAACTCCTGACATCAAGCAGTCCTCCCGCCTTGGCCTCTCAAAGTGCTAGGATTGCAGGTGTGAGCCACCATGCCCAGCCTAGAAGTTTTTTTTTTTTTTCCTTTCTTTCTTCTTAGACCTCTCTTAGCATCTTTGCTATCCAATACTGGCTGGGGGCACTTTCCATCACTTTTGTTCGCTCTTGTTTCACAGGTGATGTGCTCAGTCTCAGATTCAACTGCTGGAGCCATGTCCAGCAGAGGCATTTCCAGAAATGATATGGCTCATTTTATGATCCATGGATGGTAGGGATGGTAGGAATAGGGGCTATATGGGGCATACTCATGTCTGCTGTGCTTAACTTTTGTTTTTAGATGAAATAGCCTATTCCATAGCTACCTACTCAGGAAACCGGGGTCACATCATTATGTTTCTGAGTTTTGTTTTTGATTTTGGTGTGGGCTGTTTGGATCAGAAATGGACATCTGGCTCCTACCTAGGCTGGCACCAAGGGTTTTGCCTAACAGTGGCCTTGGCATTTGGGCTAGAGAATGCCAAGAGGCTTGGTCAGTTGGTTGGGGGAAGGCAATGGGCAGGAGATGTAGAGATACCATGAGAGGCACATGAGGGGGAGAAACAGAGAAGCAGGCCTCAAGAGAAGACTTAGTTCCTGACGACTTTCAACTTCCAAGCCCCTCATCTCAGTTTTTAATTTTTATTTTTTATTGTGGAAATTTTCAAGCATATGCAAAATTAAAGACAATAGCTTAACAAAACCCATGTTCTCGTCACCCAGCTTAAGTGATTACTGACTCATGGGCAATCTTGTTTCATTTAATTCCCACCCACTCCTCCTATCCTCTGGAGCACTAAAAGCAAAACAGCTTTATTGAGACATAATTTGCATACTATAAAATTCACCCCTTCTAAGTGTAAAACTCAGTGTCTTTTAGTAACTTTACAGAGTTGCACAAATATCACCACAATCCGGTTTTAGAATATTTTTATCGTGTTGAAAAGATTCCCTGTGTCCATTTTTCTTCACTCCCATTCCCATCCTGAGACCCTGGCAACCACTTATCTGCTCTCTGTCTCTACAGATTTGCCTTTTCTGGGCATTTTACATGAAATGGAGTAATACAACATGTAATCTTGTGCATCTAGCTTCTTACACTTAGCATAATGTTTTTGAGGTACATCCACCTTATAGAATTTATCAACGCTTCATTCTTTTTTATGGCTGAATAATTCATTGTATGGATATACCACATTTTGTCTATCCATTCACCAGTTAATGAACATTCGTGTTGTTTCTACTTTTTAGCTATTATGAACAATGTTATTATAAATATTCACTTCTAGAGCAGTTTGAAGCAAACCCCTGATATCATATCATTTCATCTGTGAATACTGCAGTATGTACCTTTACATTAAACACAGCAGTCTTTTAAAAAGACAAACACAACACTATTATCACATGTGAAATAATTAACAATAAATCTTTACTGTCATAAACAATCCAATGAAAGTTAAAATTTCCAATTATCTCTTAAATGCCATAGGATTTTTTGTTTCACAGTTGGTTAGAATCAGGATTGAAATAAGCTCTACGTATTGTGATTGGTTGATATGCATTTTAAGCATTTTTTTATCTATACGTTCCCCTTCCTCCATCTCTCTCTCTCTCTCTCTATCCAATCTATTTGTTGAAGAAATGAGACCATTTGTTCTGTAGAGTTTCCCATAGTCTGGATCTTGCTAATTGCATCTCTGCGATGTCTTTTACTGTGTTCCTCTGTCCGTTGTGTTTCCTGTAAATTGGTAGTTGGGTTAAGGCTTGATGAGATTCACATTTGCCTTCTGGCAAGACTCCTTCAGAAACGGTGATATGTGTAACAGTGTCATCATGAGATGCGTGATGTCTGGTCATCTCTCTTTTTGTGATGTTAGCAGCTACTGGGCATTATTGACTAGATTCTTTCATTCATGAGGTGGGCCCTTTCTGAAAGCAGCCTGAATGAGACTCTCTGTCCCTTTCAATCCAAAGGACCTAACTAGCCTGAGGAACTCATGTTTAAGCTGAGGTAGCAGCTCAGCATTGGCTGGGGGTGCTGGTGAGGGGTGCAGAGGGGAGGATCTGGAAACTCTGGACAGGTGGGAGGATCTGGAAACTCCATCATCATGACATCTGTGCATATGTGTGTGTTTTGGATGGAGCTACTTGGGCGGTAAGCATGGTCTAGCAAGAAGTCCCGCCCCTCCAGGCCTTCCCAGAGGCCCAGTTCTTGAGTTCTGTAATATTCATACCGAACTTCTTCTTTTTTATTTTTTATTTTTTTTTAGATGGAGTTTTGCTCTGTCACCCAGGCTGGAGTGCAGTGGCGCAATCTCAGCTCACTGCAACCTCCGCCTCCTGGGTTCAAGTGATTCTCCTGCCTCAGCCTCCAGAGTAACTGGGATTACAGGTGTGCACTACAATGCCCCACTAATTTTTTTTTTTTTTTTTTTTTTTTTTTTTTTTTAGTAGAGATGGGGATTCACCATTTTGGCCAGGCTAGTCTTGAACTGCCAACCTCAAGTGATCCACCAGCCTCAGCCTACCAAAGTGCTGGGATTACAGGCGTGAGCCACCGCACCCAGCTCCATACTCAACTTCTTATATCCATACTACTATAACTTCCCTCAGTCTCCTCAGTTATTGGATCTTGTAAAATCCATACACCTTGTTGCTTTCTGACTTTCCAATGTCTCCTCTCCACACCATCCCCTCCACACTCTGCCTTTTGTCTTTTTGTTTCCTCATTAATCCTCCCTTACTCCCCCTCATTCATTACCCATCTTTCCATTTCTTACCAGTAACAGCCAGTTTGGGTACTGCATTATGCGGGAGTTGGGGGGTATCTAGCCCAGCAGATCTGATTGCTACAGAACAGGCTAAGCACATTCTAGCAACTGATGGAGAAGATGGGAATCTGCTGGATGACAGTGTTTCCTTTTAACATTACTTTATATTGGCAGGGCGTGGTGGCTCACGCCTGTAATCCCAGCACTTTGGGAGGCTGAGGCAGGTGGATCACGAAGTCAGGAGTTCAAGACCAGCCTGGCCAAGATGGTGAAACCCCGTTTCTACTAAAAATACAAAAATTAGCCAGGTGCTGTGGCAGGCGCCTATAATCTCAGCTACTCGGGAGGCTGAGGCAGGAGAATCGCTTGAACCCAGGCGGCAGAGGTTGCAATGAGCCGAGATTACGCCACTGCACTCCAGCCTGGGCGATAGAGTGAGACTTCGTCTCAAGAAACAAACAAACAAAATAGCAAACAAACAAAAAACCCCATTACTTTGTATTTGGCTTCCTATAGCATAGGTGAGTACCTGTTATCAAAACACGGGTGCGAAAGAGAGATGAAACAGGGATGCAAATGAGGAGAGGATGAAATGAACATGGCACTGTGCAAAGGAAATGAGTCACATTTTCACAAATTCAGTCGTCTTTTTATAAACTATACCTGTCAGCAGACCTCACTATTTGAAGTAAACAAGCTCAAAAACCAGAAAAAAAGCAAACCAGGCTATCTTCTTTACTTGGTGGAAAGTGGTAGATGTTCTAAGTAGAGACGCAGCATAATTCAATTTCACAACTCTCTGAGAGCTGCTATGTGCCCAGTGCTGACATGGTTTCTGCTCCTGTGGTTCTCATCAGCTCACTGGGGAGACAGACACACAGGAGAGAATCAGAGAACAGGAGATGGAAGCAAGCAAGTTGCTATAAGGTGGTTCATACATCAAATGCTGGGGGAAGGTCGGAGGTAGAAGAAGCTGATGTGGGCTGAGGGCTTCTGGGAGGAGCTAAGACCCCAGCATCAGCAGTTCATACCAGTGTGCTTGGTAACACCTCGGGGCCAACTGGACACTTTTTGTTCCTCTGTGCACAGAAAGCAGATCTTGCAAATCCTGGCGAAAACCCATGCCCGAGTCCGAAAGAAAAGGCTTTGGGTGTCTGGGGCCGCTGCAGCTCCTGGTGTGTGCAATCAATTCCTAACTCAAGTGCAGAAGGCTTCCCTCAACCAGCCTGAGATACAGCATTCAAAGCACACCAGAGAAAGGTTGGGGGGCGGGGGGACGTTTCCAAGGTGAACACCGATTAGAGCCAGCTTTATTTTCATGAACTCATATGCATACTTTTAGCTCCCATATTTCCTGCTGGTTTGAAGAAGTGTGTAAGCAACCATGTGGACAGCTGTGCTTCCCATCAGTGAGGCAGTGCTGGGAAGTAAAAAGAACATGGGTTCCGTGTGAACTTGAGAGGTTCTAGAACCCCCCTGATCCTTAATTTCCCCTTCTGTAAGTGGGGAAAGTGGGGCTAACTAGAGTAACTCATGGGAACTATCTAGTGGGGCTAACTAGAGTACCTCATTGTTTTAAGGATCAAATGATTGGTGTGAAAGTGCTCACAGCAGCGAATGGCAAGCAGTAGGAACTATTGTGATGATGATGGTGCAGTTCCGTGGCGTCCCATACAGGAAGCCCCCTGCGGTGTGTGGGACCTCCGCATCTTCTAGGCGGGCATACCTCCGGACATCGCCAGCTCTGGGTGATTGTGAGGTGCCGCACGATGGGGTCTGACGGCAATTGCTCATCCTCAGCAGTTTAAAAATGACATTTGGTTGAGCTGCCGTAGGTGTTATGGATGCTTCCCCCTCCTTCATTTGCGTTTTGCTGAGTTGTCGTCAGATATTATCTGGTCGGATGTTCCCGAGAAGTGCAGGCCCCTCCCCGTGGGCCGCCCAGGGGTGGCCCGCGGGCGGTGCGGGCGACTAGCGGAGGTTGGAGTGGGCTTGTAGACTCGCTCCTACTCCCACCCTCTGGGAGGCCCCAAACCCCGCCCTCTCCCTGCTCGCGGCGAAGGCAAACTGCGCGCACGGCGCCCTCTAGTGCCCAGGAGCTGTCACTGCGCGGGTGCCCGCGGCCCCAGCTCTCCCCGCCCCACCAAGGGTGTTTGTGAAGATCCCTTGGCACGGCCGCATACCCCAATCTTCATTCCTGGGTGTCCTGACCACCCCCCACAGACCCATAAGACGCAGATCTGAGACCGATTCTTGTTTGTTTATTTATTTATTTATTTATTTAGCAAAAAGTTTACTAAAACGGGGGGCTCTGTCGGTTCTTGACTTTGCGGCACCTGTCCCGGAGGGCGCCGTCTCCTCCAGAGGGCAGCGCCTGCGATAGGATTCAGCAGGGGTCACCCGCACCCCTAACTCAACTCGAGGTGCGAGTCCCCATCTCGCAGCGCCCTCCCGGCTGTCATCTGCTGCCCTCGCTACCATTTTTGTTTGGAGAAGCACTGAGAGGAGAAAGGGGCAGTCTACTCCTCACTAAACGTAACCCGGTGGCCCCAGGCGCAGCCCCATCTCCTCGGATGTCAGGAAGATGCCCGCGTGCCGCTCGCGCGCGGGCGCTGTCGGTTTAGAAAACTCGGTGTTTGGTCAGACTTAGCCATCGATTTCTACCACCCGCGCAGCTTCTGTCTATTGCTTGGCGAACTGTTAGAGTAAACTGGATTTAACAAAGGGAAAATACATTTGCCAGGACCTGCTGTGCCAAAATGTGGGTTGCTATCAGCACGGGCGCTTAATGAGGACTGAATGATCATTAATACGTGGGTGAAATTTATAGTGCTCGTTAATACTTCTGAAAGACAACATTCCAGGCGTTGTCTACGTCTTCCCTCTGCAAATGTGGATGGGATTCAAAACGTGTGTCTGGATCGCGAGCGCACTTTGAAAGGCAATTTATCATTCATTTCTGAATTTGGCCATGGGGCTTGTAACACTGGCCTTCATTTCCCCCCTTCTCTGTGTTCTTAATGACACCAAGGTTTCTCTCTGTTGCCAGCTAATGAGTTTTACTATTGAATAGCAGAGGCTGCGAGACCATGTATTCATCCCTTCCAATGTTAAAATGTTTTAAAGTACAAAGTAAGAAGAATTATTATTGTTTGAATTATGGCATTATCTTCTCTTATTTGAGTTTTTTTTTTTTCCTTCTCCCCTCTCCTTTTATGTAAACTCGGTAGGACAGGTTTATCACAAGTAGAACATTCCAATTCAGTACCCATCACTGAATGTGTTTTCTGTGAAAGGCAGATTGGTAAGAGGCTGGAGAGAGAAAACGATAAGAGAAATACAATTGCAGAAAACATTGCATGCCACCTTCAAACAATCCAAAGCTTACAGCAGCCCTCATATTGTGTGGGTCTTCTTGAATGTGTGTTTTTCTTCTTTTTCTTTTTCTCCTTTTACATCCTCTACATTTTACAAGGCCAGTGCTCTAACCCCTGAGCTATGGAGCGAACTGCACATATTCTCCATATTTTAAATTCTGTTGTCCACATGTACAAAATCCAAGGTTCAAACTTGATTTCTTCTGTCAGTTTTCAAATGCTTGCTCCTCTCTGCAACTGTGCAACTTCCTTGCAAGTAGAAGAATTGGGAGGGAAGAGTAGGCCAAATATCAAAGAAGATTCCCACTGCTCACGACTTAGCAGAGACTCATATATCTTTGGCTTAGAGGGAAGTAGGCAAGACCCCTGAGAGAGGTAGGCAGAGGGCCTGAGGGGCGTACCTCTGCATGGTTAGTTTGTTTGTTTTCTGTACGAGGCATTCTTCAGTTGGGTTGGTAGGCTGGGCTCCCAGAAAGGGCTACTGGGTATTCTCATTGGTGTCACCAGCACTTTTCAAGGTGGGAGGGAAGGAGTGACGTAGATCTCCAGGCTGGATGGTGGGTGGGGAGTTGGGCTAGCCTGAGGCCCCTGGGGGCACATTTGGCAACTAGGAGTTAAAGTTTGGACTCTTCCTTCTCCCAAGTACTAGTACTTTGAGTGGTTTCCCTCTGACTCAGAGCCCTCAGTTTCCTCATGTGGAAATGGACAACAACCACCTATAGGGCTGAGTGAGGATCAGAGAGGTTCATCAAGTGGGAAGCTCATAAGAAGAGTTTAAGTTGTTGTTCTTTCTGCTTTTGGTGAGATTGTGGATCCTGAGAACCTGTTGATTTGAGATGGGGGTGGGGGCGCAGCAGAAGGAGAAAACACCTGTCCGCTAGAATTCCTTTTTTATGAGAATAGTGAAGTGCAGCAACTCCTAGGAAAGAGAGAGAGGAGGATTCATGTTCAAGGGGACTAGTGCTAGGGTGAGCATGGTGATTGAATAGGAATGTTTCTGAGTTTGTTAACCTATGGACCAGGCTGGATTAAAGAGCTGAGGACTTATCCCAAAACTGACAGGATAAGTCATCATCCTGATGATAAACCATCATCAAATCTACCAATTGGGTATAAGGAAAACAATCCCCAAAAGAATGAGAAGCACTGACAGAAGAAGCAAGAAGAATGGAAGTTAGACTCAGAAAGAACTCTGTGAGTGAGGGCTGTGATCAGTGTTTAGCAAAGGGAGAAAATGAAATCCCATTCTGTGGAAACACAGTATTTCTAAAGAGCCTTGCCTGGGAGCACAACCCTGCTGATGGGCAGGCAGTTAAGTGGATGCTTCTGGAGGCATCGTTCTGCTTCACATTCTCGCATAAATAGATTTCTTCTTACTGTTTTCAGTGAAAGTCAAAATTGATATCTTCTGTGCAGGATTGGTCTGAGAAAAAGAGATTTTTAGAATCAAAGTTTCCCCTTTCCTGAACAGTGTTAGCAATGATGGAATGGATTTTTATTCCAAGGGAGCCTTTTTATTCACATACTCATTTATGGGCACACACCGAATGCCTGACTATCAGGAAGATTTTAATTTTCACAAGGCAACAAGCAGTTTTGGTTGCTATGGCATTTGTCAGTATCATTTTCACTATACAACATCTTACAGAGCCTTCTGTTCTATAAAACCTACTTAGAACTTCAATCTTAATGCTGCTTCTTTTTGTTGTTGTTGTTGGTGGTCAAATGTGTGATGGTTATAGTATTAACAAAGCTTGCTTGGACAACGTAGACTCCCTTTTTCAAGGATTAACAATCTGAGGGGAGCTGTGACATTGCAGTTCTTTAAAGTCTTTATCAGGATTTCTGCACAGATGACGACTTTGAATCTTGTATTCTTTTCTGCCTGACTGGAAAAGTCAGCTTTTGGGAATACATTTAAGGGGAAATTAATCTGTAGCTAAGTGGGAGTGGGGGAGCTATGTGACATGTTATGTAAGCTTCCAAAATGTCTTCTTCCTTCACAAATACAATTGAGAAAATCCCCTTTGTAACTAAAAGTCAATTTCTGCTGGAGGTGGGGTTAGCTTTCATTAGAAACATGACGGTATGCTTTATAATGCTTGTTAATTAGAATGTCTGTCTAGTGGTTGCCTTAAGGAGGGTGGGATCAACCCTTTACCCCTAACTGGTTTGGAAGCTGAGGCTGATGATGTCACACATGCACCAAGAAGTATGAAAAGGCATACTTGCATCATGAGGCTTTCTTGGGAGGGCAGGGCAGGCCCCCAAACAGGTCCAAAAGCAGACACCAAAGGCTGAGTGAAGGAAGGGGCCAGTGGCTTTGATTTTATTGCAGTTAGGGCATGGGGTTGGGGTGAGAGTTCACATGCATGGGCTGAAGTTTGCATGGTTTGAACCTCCCCATGGGCTCCAAGGGAAGTATTACCTAGACTTTCTTATGGGCTTGCTCAAATATGGGGAAAAAGGGAAAGGGGATAGTTGGGATTGAAAGCTGTTAGCAGTCAAACATCAAAATCGAAGTGAGACTCTGTTGCAATTCACCTCTGATGTTTCACTGATGACTGAATTGTGCTACGTTTTATTTAATTGAATTTGAACTTGTTTAAGTAAGCCATTATGGTGCTCTATGAGGCCTGCAGCCTGAGACCAGTAAGGGAGGTGAATGTTTCTTTGAATATCTTGTTTAAGATACCAGCATTGTGGATTCTGAGAAGTGAAATGAGTGCCTTGGTCACTGTCAATGATGTCTGGAACTCTGAAGGGGATAATTAGTTCCTTGGTGAGGCCTTGTATTATGGTGTTAAATACGTGCTTGATTTGTATTTTGGTTATTTGTGAGGGAATAAATTTCCAGAATTCTTTGCCTTAAAGGGGGAAACCTTGGATAAGGGATCGTAGATGCCGTTGGTTAGACCAGATGGCCGGATTGTTGGTAACATCCTTGATCAGGGACATCCAGGGTAGGAGATAGACAGCAGCAGCTCTCCAGCAACACTGCCATGTGTAAGGTGTACAGACTCCCTTTTCTGATCATCCAGTTGATCCCAAGGGGTTCCCCATGTGGTCATTGCATCTGAGACATGGGTAATCTCCTTTGCATCTCTTAAGGGACTGGGGACAGGAAAGGCCACCCCTTCCTTTCAGTGGAATACGCCAGAGGGCCCAGGTTTGGCTCCATCATGTAAGTATCATTTTCATTTCAATAAGGAGGGGTGTGGCCTTCACGATCAAAAGCATAATGGGCAGCTGGGTGCAGAGAGCCCCCTGTCAGAGTCTCTGTCTCCAAAACAGCATAGTATGCAGCCAGCAGTTGTTGCTCTAATGGTATGTAGTGTGGGGCTGAGGAGAGTAGGTTTTTCTTTCTCATCAGCAGCCCACAGACAACTTATGGTCATTATAGGTGGTCCAGAGACTCCACAAGACACAAGAGGTTGCTAAAACCTCTACAGTGAAGAACTCTTTGGAGGGCACTAATGGAACTGCCATTGCAGTTTAGACAGATTCTGGTGACTTTTGTAGCAGGAGGTCCCATACAAGATGGGCTGAGCTTAAGCAAAAATTGTATAAGTGAGCTTAAGCAAAAATTGTAAACAAAGAATATGTTACCTCCAGAACCAAAAATGTCTGAAAGATGTTGGGCTTCATTTAATGATGTGGGTGCTGAGAGGGTCCAGCTATGTAGGGCAATGGGCACTATGACCATGGGGAATTTAGTTAGGGCAGTAGTTCTTGATGGTTAAGGTGAGACATACCTGTTTGTTTTCTATTTTTATATCTGGTAACTTCCGTAAGTGAATAGAAGATCCCACATTTAAATTTAGTGGACCTCCACGTATAACTGTGATTTGAGCCCTAGTATCAATTAAGGCCATGAAAGTTTGCCAATTGGTGCATTTCAGCAGATGTTAAAGTTAATTTAGAACCTATGTGTTACAGGTGAAAAAGCCAATCAGCACTCTCATTTTTCTGTTGCATAAATTATTTTAGTAAATTTTGGATATGCAATTTGGTCAAATTGCAAACCTCTGCTTCAGCTACTCTTTCCTCACCTTGTATTAAGTTTTTGTTTTGTTGTTGTTTTCGTTTTGGTGGTTACCAGATATACCTTATGAGGGGAAAGGGGTTGTCTCTGATCATGTTTATAAATTTCTTCCTCCAGAGAGTCCCAAATCAGTATCATCAGGGTTAAGGGCCTTTAATATGGCAATTATTATTTCATTGGGTAAAGGTACACTAAACTTAAGTCAAGTTTGAATTAACTCCTTGGCATGTCGATCAGCTGTGGCTCTCAATAGGACCTAGAGTCTTCATCGGTCCATTTTACAATTATCCAATAGGGTGATGGTGTCCTCTGGCTCTTTAAGAGGGGTAGGGGAAAAACATTTAGAGTGCTTTTCATAAGGGTTTCTGTCATGGGGGTGTCATGGGTGTTTCTCCTCATAATTCTGAGGATCAGGATCTTTTTTGCACTAGAAGCACTTAGGGTCCTAATGAGCCATCTTCTTTTAAGAATGTGACCTCAGCACTGGACATGGTGACTGCCTATTTTCTTCTTCACACCAGCAATCACCCATGACCACCTGATGGGCCTGCATATTGCACATGATATCAATCTTTTTCTTGAACACTCTATAGAATGAGACCAACGCCTGGCTGAAACACACAACCAATAAACACAGGGTAAGAGTTCTCTCTCTGAGTCTAGCATCAGTCACAGTTGGTGCTGAAATTGAGACACATGATTCAATCTGAAACAGATAGGTTTGGGCTGAGATACCAAAACTGGGGCCATTTTAAGGAGGGCTGCAATCCTGTACTCTTGTCCCTAAATGCAAATCTTCCGAATTAGGGCAACAACTCTAACACAAACTTACTAGCAGGCAGGAGCACAGCTCAAAGAGCACACTCAGGCAGCAGCTCTGAGTGCATGCTTGCCAGCAGGCTGCAGAGCCAGTTAGTAAACTGAAAGCAAGAGAAGAAAGCCCTCCAGGAGGCAATAGTCATCTCTTAGACCATCCAGCTCTCAGCACCAATGGTCTTGAGGTTTCTTCTCAGAGGGGAAGGCCAAGTCCCTTACCCCTACCCAAGAGCTTAGATCTTGAGACTGATGATGCCACACAAGTACCACGAGGGTATGAAAAGGTTTATTATTCACATCATGAGGTTTTCTGGAGAGATTAGGGAAAGCACTCAAGCCTGTCCATTGGGCCGAAGTAAAAGAGGGATGAATGGCTCTGGTTTTTAGTGTGATTAGGAGTGGAGTCAGAGGGAAGTTCCGTGCATGTGGGCCAGAGTTTTTGTTTTTTTTTTTTTTGGTTTGAGCTTCCTCACTGGCACAAAGGAAAAGGGAGGGAATGTTTGGGCTTTCTTATTGACTTGTCTAGTTGTGGGGCAAAAGGGGAAAAGGGGAGTGGGGAGTTCAAAAGCTGTCAGCGTTTAAATATAAAAGATGGAGCTGGACTTCTTGTTACAATCTCCCTGTCACTTTGGGTGATGTATTACATGCACTAGTACAGTTAAAGGGGAATGTAAGATGAATAAAATGACGAAACTGCCAAATTACTTCAAGAGAAAAAATCACATATTAAGTCCACAGGAAATCAGTTGGGATACAAAAATGATCACATACCACAGAAGCAAAAACAGAGCTCTGGGATGAGATGATTTTCGCCAAAGAAAATAGAGCATTCTTTGCCTGTGCCATGGTCACTTCCTGAGCGCTCCCAAAGAGATGAGAGAAAGTAAACTCCTAGCACCATCTCATTTAATAGGTTTTCAAGGAAGTTTAAGGCTTTAAAAAAGTCCTTTGTCTACACTTAAACCTAAGCTCCCCATATCTCTGTCTCCTTTCTCTTCTCATGCTAATCACCACTTTTGGGGTAACCAGATTGCTCTTTCTCAAGCTACATCATTGTCCAATCTGGTGACTGCTAGCCACGGATGGCGTTGAGCACTTATAATGTGGTTAGGATGAATTAAGTTGTGCTGGAAGTGTAAAATACACAGACTTAGATTTTGTATTAATTTGTTAGAGTTGCCATAACAAAGTACCACACACTGTGTGACTTAAAACAGGAGAAATATATTGTCTCACAGTCCTGCAGGCTTAGAAGTCCAAGGTCAAGGAGTTGACAATTGGTTCCATCTGAGGGGTGTGAGGGAGAATCTGTTTAATGCTTCTCCTGTAGCCTCTGGTGGTTTGCTGGCAATCTTTGGCATTCTTTGGCTTGTAGAAACATTACACTGATCTCCGCTTTCATTTTCACATGGTGTTCTGCCCGTGTGCATGTCTGTATCTGTGTCCAAATTTCCCCTTTTTATAAGGACACATGTCATATTAGATTAGGGCCCACCCTAATGATTTCATCTTGATCATCTGCAAAGATCCTATTTCCAAATAAGATCCATTCACAGGTACTAGAGGTTAAGACTTCAACATCTACTGGGGTGACACAATTCAATTCATAACAGATTTTGACGACCTAGTATGATAAAAAATGTAAAACATCTTATTAATAATTTTTTGTTCATTACACATTGAAGTGATAACATTTTGGGTATACAGTTAACCCTTGAACAATACTGATTTGAACTGTACAGGTCCACTTACACATAGATTTTCTTCCATCTCTGCCACCTATGAGACAAAACCAACCCCTCTTCTTTCTCCTCCTCCTCAGCCTACTCAAGGTGAAGACAATAAGGATGAAGACCTTTATGATGATCCATTTCCACTTAGGGAATAGTAAATATACTTTCTTTTTCTTAATGATCATATTCATAATTTTTCTTTTCTCTAGCTTACTTTATTGTAAGAATATGGCATATAATACACATAACATACAAAATATGTGTAAATCGACTGTCAATGTTATTGGTAAGCCTTCCAATCAAAAGTGTGCTATTAGTAATGTTCTGGAAGAGTCAAAAGTTATACGTGGTTAGGGTCAGTTCCCCTAAGCACCGCATTCATTGTTCAAGGGTCAACTACATTGGTTTAAATATAATATATTGTTAAAATTAATTTCACCTCTTTCTCTTGACTACTTTATTTATTTATTTATTTATTTATTTATTTATTTATTTATTTATTTTTTGAAACAAAGTCTCACTTTGTCGCCCAGGCTGGAGTGCAGTGGCATGATCTCGGCTCACTGCAACTTCCGCCTCCCAGGTTCAAGCAATTCTCCTGCCTCAGCCTCCCGAGTGGTTGGGACTACAGGCACCCTCCACCACACCTGCCTAATGTTTGTATTTTTAGTAGAGACGGGATTTCACCATGTTGGTGAGGCTGATTTTGAGCTCCTGATCTCAGGTGATCCGCCCACCTCGGCCTCCCAAAGTGTTGGGATTCCAGGCATGAGCTACTGCACTAGGCCTCTTTTGACTTTTTAAAGTGTGGCTACTAGAAAAGTTTATAATTAATAATGTGGCTTGCATTTGTGGCACAAATTCTACTTCTGTTAGACAGGATTGCTAAAACAAAGGTTGGCAAACTACAGCCTGCACACCTGCCCACTGTCTGTGTTGTAAATGAAGTTTTACTGGATCACAGCCATGTTCACTGGTGTATGTGTTGCTGTTTTCACATTACAGTGGCACATTTGATTGCTTTTGACAGAGATCAGATGGCTCACAAAGCCTAAAAACTTGCTATCTGGCCTTTAACAGAAAATGCTTGCTGACATCTGCCGTAAAACATGGCTTTCATCCTGTCACTGCCCTGCTCCAGAACCTACAGCATCTCTCTATTGTTTATTGGAGACCCTCCAGCCAGCCCACTCTGGTCTTGATCGTGCCTTATCCTTCTCACCAATCATTAGAGAATAAGCTGAGCCCTTGACTCCTCTTGTAGGTCCCACACTGCCTAGCCACTGTCTGGCACACTAGGGCCGTAAGGAGAGAGTCACAGAATTCGTTGCAAATGTCACAGGCACTTGACTGGCAGGCGGGGTGTGAAGAGAGGTGACTCCTAACAGAGCTGACCTTTACAGGGCTTCCATTGCCTCTCATCAGATGTGTGAAGGAAAACTCATATCAAGGCAGTTCCAGGTTCCACCTGCAGGCACTGGAGGGTTCCATATGTTTGAACATTCTACTGCTGCTTTTGATACCTGCAGCTATCATTTATTGAGAGCTTACTGTGCGCCAGGCCTTTTGCTAAAAGCATTATCCAAGGCATTATTTCATGTAATTTTCTCTAGCCGGGAAGGTTGGTACAGTTAGTTCTGCTATAAATCTTGTTTTGAAAAATGTGAATTTGCTTTATGTGATTGACAATATTTGGGAACAATTTGAGCATAACATGAACTTTTTGTTTGCTTATGGGCAATTTCTTCCACAAGAAACACTAAGCAAACACAAGAAACACTAAGTGAACACAAGAAACTGTACCCAGCTGAACTGAACCACACAGGAAAACACAAATCATGGGCATTCCTGCGTGCATACACACACATACTCACACATCCAACATTTACCAGCTACCTCGGTTCACCAGGATGTGTGGGATGAGCCACACTGGGCCACATCTGCTGTTAAAACTTCTATTTGATTTCAGATCACCATCCTTTCACTACTTCACAAGAACTCACAAATTGTGACTCTTCCAAGAGTCACTTCCACAAGCAAACTTCAGGTCTTTTTAAAGTTCCATATTTACTGTGAATTTGTCTGCAAAACTGTGATGCTGTTTTCATTAGGTTCTTATCTTTTGAAATATTTTGATGAAGTTTTTGAGTGTTGTACTTCTAAAGCCATTTTTCCCCGTAAGCCCTCTGACTTTTAATGCACAATTCTGCGCAGTGTGGAAATTTTTAGGAACACATATGTCACAGTTTAGCAGAACTAGCTTACTGTAATTACTCCCATTTTGCATGTGGCAAAACAGAGCTTAAGAGGAAAAGTGACTTGACTATGGGGCTATAGAGCTGGATTTTGAATCCAGATCTCCCTGACTCCATAGCTTAAACTCTTGACTATCCTACTCCGTTAGTTTACAACCTATAAAATAAATGGTACTTTTGGCTACCCAAGTTTTTAAAACAAAAGTTGGAGAGATCTGGTGGAAAGTAGGCCAGAGCCTTTAGTTTACTTATGATGCTTTTGTTTTGCTTTGTTTTCTTGTGGTTTGGGGGTTTGATAAATGGACTCAGGGTTTTGTTGCTTTCCATACTTCTCCAATTGTAGTACTGAGGCTGGAAGGAAGATTGGGAGTGGCTAGTGAACAGGAACCTCTTACAAAGGACTAGAGAGGAAATCAATTCTCTCTTTGCCTAGAGATGCAAGCATAATGGAAAGATCTGGGCATCACAGGAGGACATAGAGTGAGTCAGCAAATCAATGCTGGTTGTTTTTTGAAAGCTAATGCAATGCCGTGATGTGTAATAATAACAGAAATACAACTTACAGGAATCATAAAATAACCTTTAGCATTGATCAAGGCCTTATTAGAGTAGTGTGATTAGCTTGGGGTCTGTAATTGAAGAGAGATGTGAAGAAGTCAGAGGAAAGAGAAGGCTGTCGTGGCTTGTCCCTGAATACTGTGTGCTGCAAGGACTCTGTACACAGACTCCCTTCTCATCCCCTAACTATTGCACTGGGTGTTGCTATGACATCATCCTGAGCCTATAGGCTCTGAGAGAATGAAAGATGAGGATAGAGCATGAGGAATATGATTTGCCAGGAGGCAGAGCACCTAGGTGGCAAAGGCAGAACAGGGTACTTAGAGCAGAGACTAGGCAGGAAAGCTGCAAAGGGACACAGTTAACTCAAACATCAGCCAGAAGTGCTGTTTACACTGGCAGCTTGCAGTCAAGGTAGGTTTGCTGAGGGAGAAGCAGAGCATATTGTCAGGTTAGGACTGCAGAGGGGGTGAATCTGTTCCAAGTGGCGAGCTCCCAAGGACTGGGGATGATTACTGAGAACTCCAAAATCTCTGGTTGGTTAAAAGCAAAATTATTTTGCAAATCTGAACACAAAAACAACACGTAATTATTGTAAAGGATTTGGAAAATAAAGAAGAGCAAAAGAAGAAAATACCAATTCCCTCATATCCTACCACTTAGAGATAAGGCCCTGGTAACACACTGGTGTTTTTCCTCCCAGTCCTTGTTCCTTACATGTTCAAAACTGTACATAAAGTAATACTATATATATATATATATATATATTTTTTTTTTTTTTTTTTTTTTTTGAGACGGAGTCTTGCTCTGTCGCCCAGGCTGGAGTGCAGTGGCGCAATCTCGGCTCACTGCAAGCTCCACCTCCCGGGTTCACGCCATTCTCCTGCCTCAGCCGCTCCGAGTAGCTGGGACTACAGGCGCCCGCCACCACGCCCAGCTAATTTTTTGTATTTTTAGTAGAGACGGGGTTTCACCGTGGTCTCGATCTCCTGACCTCGTGATCCACCCGCCTCGGCCTCTCAAAGTGCTGGGATTACAAGCGTGAGCCACCGCGCCTGGCCAGTAATACTATATTGTTAAAGAGCTTGGCCTCTGGAGTCAGGCTGCCTGGGTTTGAATCCTGGTTCTGGCATTTAGTAACTATGTGCCCTTAAGCAAAATCATTTATCCTTTCAGATTTTCAATTTCCTCATCTGGAAAAACTGAGGGTGGCTGGTCATGGTGGCTTGTGTCTGTAATCCCAGCTACACAGAAGGCTGAGGTGGGAGAATCACTTGAGCTCAGGAATTTGAGGCTGCAGTGAGCTATGGCCATACCACTGCCCTCTAGCCTGGATGACAGAATGAGTCTCCATCTCTACAAAACGAAAAAACTGGGACGATGTCAATAACTGTCTCACAAGGATTATGAGATTAAATGTTATGTTACACCATATATAGCTTTAGCATAAAGCTTGACACATTGTGGGCACTCAATCATTTTAGTTATTCAATTACTATATTATAAATATTAAATTATATATACATGTTATATATTATACATAACCAGATATTGTATATACATATACATAATATATTTAGTGATTATTTATTAAGCCAGGCATTATTATTTGCCAGGGACTGTTCTAGGCACTGTGTATACTGCAATAAAAAACAAAAATATGCATACTGCATATGTACTTCTGAGTTTTGCTTTACCAACTTAAATGAGCATTTCCCCATGTCATTAAATGTCTTAAAAATAACCACTTTCATTGACTGTATAGTATTCCCTTATAGTACTCATCTAGTCCCTAATTGTTGGACATTTCAGTTGTCCATTTTTTACTATTATAAATGAAAATTGCAGTACATAATTTTTTTCTGGATTCCCCCAGCTCCTACCAGACTGAATTCTAAAAGAGGCATTGGTAGGTCAAAAGCTTATGATGCAGAGAGCTAAATTGCTTTTCAGAAAGTTTTCCATCATCTTCGTTAGGCCATTCTCTTTTCCTCCTGCTTAACCTTCATAAAGAAATCCTTTTAAGGTCTTAAATGACTTGATTTTAATGTTCTCTGGTGCTCATGAATAAAAATTACCTGGTTGGATAAGCTCATGAACTTTGAAGAACATAAACTTCTGGAAGGCTGCACTGCTCCTCAGGAGATCCTGAGCCACCATTAAGATGGGACTATGTTCACTTGAGAGTCGCTGCTAAGGCAAGTGGAAGGCTTTGTCAGGCAGTGCCATGATCTCCTTAGTGACTCAGAATGGGAACTGTGGTGGTTTTAAAATATGGCTGCAAATTCTTTGACGCACTTCCCATTGAGAGGTGGGATCTATGTCCCCTTCTACTGAATCTGTGTGTCATGACTGCTTTGACCAGTAAAGTATGAGGGAAGTGATGCTATGTGATTTCCAAAACTACACATAGAAGGCCATTCAGTTTCCACTATATTCATTTAAATATTCATTCTTGGAAACTGAACCAGCATGTGAGAAGTCTGGTTACTCTGAGATACCAAGCTGTAAGGAAGCCCAAGCCACATGGAAAGGCCACATATAGGCACTCTGGCAGACAGTCCCAGCTGAACCCAGTTTTTAAGTGATCTCAGGCCAGGAGCCAGACCTATGAGTGAAGAAGCCTCCAGATAATTTGAGTCCTTAGCTGTTCATCTCTTCTCAGCTGAGGCCTCAGACATCAAGGAGAAGAGAAAAGCCTTCCCTGCTGTGCTTTTTCCAAACTCCTGACCCCTGGACTCTCGAGGCACAAAATATGGTGGTTGTTTTACACTGCTAAGTGTTTTGGGGTGCTTTGTTAGGCAGGAGTAGATAAATGGAAAAATCATTCTTGCTTCTCAATGGAGAATGGCTTGGAAGGAGCAAGAGTGGAATTGGAGAGAGTAGTTAAGAGTTGCTGCTGTAGGCCTGACGTGGTGGCTGACGCTTGTAGTCCCAGCACTTTGGGAGGCTGAGGTGAGTGGATCACTTGAGATCAGGAGTTTGAAACCAGCCTGGCCAACATGGTGAAACCCCTTCTCTACTGAAAATACAAAAATTAGCTGGGCGAGGTGGTTGGCACCTGTAATCCCAGCTACTTGGGAAGCCGAGGC
This sequence comes from Hylobates moloch, assembly GCF_009828535.3. Classification (NCBI taxonomy): domain Eukaryota; kingdom Metazoa; phylum Chordata; class Mammalia; order Primates; family Hylobatidae; genus Hylobates; species Hylobates moloch. The sequence goes on from NW_026652282.1 coordinate 117,344,271, forward strand.
AGGAGAATTGCTTGAATATGGGAGTCCGAGGTTGCAGTGAGCCAAGATTGTGCCACTGCACTGCAGCCTTGGTGAGAGAGTGAGACTCCATCTCAGAAAAAAAAAAAAAAATTATAAGTTGCTGCCGTAGTCAGGGTGGCCTGGGCTAAGGTTGTGGAAGAGGAGATGAAGAAATGCCCATGCATTTGAGAGATAAGTAGGAGGTACAATCCAAAGGACTTAGTGATGAGCTGAACGTAGGGAGTGAGGGAGAGAGAAGCCCAGGATGACTTCTAGGTTTTGTCTTGAGTGACCAGTTATATGGCAGTGCTTTTAAAGAGGTGGGGAAGAGTGAGGGAGGGACAGGTAGGGACAGGGGTGGATGGTTGGATATTATGAGTTCTATTTTGGATCTCTAAGGAGCTCTCACAGTGGGCCTGACAAAAGATGATGGTAGCTTGGAGTTGGTCATTTGCAAAAGGGAAAGAGAGGAGAAGAGGGGCTGGATTTGAGACCAGCTAAAGAGGTGAGCTTAAAAATGGATTACATCCTTAGGACACAGAAAGCAAAGATTATAAAAGAAAAAAATGATAAACTAGATTTTATCAAAATTTGTAATTTCTTCTCACCAAGTGACACCATTCAGAAAATGGATAAGTAAGCCACAGACTGAGAGAAAATATTTACAATACATATAACAAAAGATTTATATCTATAATGTATAGAGAATGCTTATAACTCGATAATAAAAAGACAAATAATCCAATTTAAAATGGGAAAGTGATTTGAACAGATACTTCCCAAGAGAGATATAATAAATGGCTAATAAACACGTGAAAAAGTGCTCAACATCATTACTTATTAGGAAAATACAAATCAAAGCCTCTAGATACTACTACACAACAACTGAAATGGCAAAAATAAAAAGACTGACAATACCAGGTGTTGGCAAAGGTGTGGCACAATTGGAATATTTATACACTGTTGGTGGGAGCATAAAATGGTACAACCACTTTGAAAAAAATCTAGCAGTTTTATATTTAACTATGCATACTTTACCCTCTATCCCAGCAATGCTGCTTTTGGGCATTTACCCAACAGAAAAGAAATGGAAGCATACATCCACACAAACACTTGTAACAGCATGCTCATAGCATCTCTATTTGTCATAACCTCCAAATGGGAACAACCTAAATGTCTGTGAACTGGTGAAGGGATAAACAAACTGTGGTACAGTCATGTATTGGCGTTCTACTCGGCAACACAAAGGAATGAACAACTGAACAGATAAATCTCTATATGTGGCCTCTCCATGTGGCTTGGGCTTCCTCACAGCTTGGTATCCTCAGGGTAATCAGACTTCTTACATGCTGGTCAGTGTCCAATAATGAATACTTAAATGAACATAGTGGAAACTGAATGGCCTTCTATGTGTAGTCTTGGAAATCACATGGCATCACTTCCCTTGTACTTTACTGGTCAAAGCAGTCATGACACACAGATTCAGCAGGAGGGGACATAGACTCCACCTTTCAATGGGAAGTGTGTCAAAGAATTTGCAGCCATATTTTAAAACCACCACAGTTCCCATTCTGAATCAGTAAGGAGATCATGGCACTGCCTGACAAAGGCTTCCAATTGCCTTAGCAGTTGAAACAGACCACGTTGCAAACAATCAGACCAGTGGTTGCCTCTGAGTATGTTTGTCCTCACCATAATGGGGCATGAGGGAACTTTCTGGGGTGATTGAAGTGTTCTATGTCTTGATAGGAGTTTGGGCTATCCCAGTATATGCGTTTGTCAAAACTTGCTGAATATTGCACTTAAGATTTGTGCATTTTTCTATAAATTTTACTTGTAACAATTGTAAAGGAGCAAACAACGGATGGGATATAGGTGCCAGGATGAGACCCGCCATGAGCAATTGCAATGAGTTGGGCATGGTAGAGTCTAGGTAAGCCCCTCCCTGAAAGCAGCAGCTTGGATTCATTGGTTGCAACTGACTTCTGAGATTCCTCGTGGGGAACTGCCACCAAAGTGAGTGGCCTCTCTCTGGCAAGAAAATCACCTTTATCTACCTGACCAAAGAGTTACCTATTCCAGCTCACATAGAGCCTAAGAGTCAATTGGGGTACACAAGAGCTGTTATTGCTTTGCACTTAACATGCAAGAAGAACCATTAGGAAATTGATTCTATTTCTGATGTGAGAAGTTTCTGAGTGAACCTGAATCGCTCCAGTTCTTGGCTGTGCCCCTATGCTCTCCTCCTCCCAGTTTACTGTTGTCTCCCACTTGGAACAAAGCAGTTGTTGGGCTTCAAATTTGCCTGAGGATGGTCTATTATGATCAGCCCAGACACAATGAGTGGGAAAGCTCTTACTGTTGCATAATTATTTTCGGTGATTAGTAGAGCTGGGGAGTATGAAAATGACTTCCAATGTTTGTGGCTTAATAGCATGACTCTGTTTTCTTTGCAACTTTTCTCCAGTGCAAAAGTTTGCAGTCCCCCCTTATCCACAGTGGATCTGTTTCAAGACCCCCAGTGGATGCCTGAAACCACAGATAGCATCAAACCATGTATACATTATGTTTTTCCCTATACAGACATATCTATTGATAAATTTAAATTTATAAATTAGGCAGAGTAAGAGACTAACAACAATAATAATACAATGGAACAATTATAACAATATACTGTGATAAAAGTTGCGCAAATATGTTTGAGCTCCCTTTCTCTCTCAAAATATCTTATTGTATATGATATTTTCAGACCATGGTTGCGAGTAACTGAAACTGTGGAAAGGAAAATCACAGATAAGGGGGGACTACTGTTTGTAAAAACAACAAAAATAGCTTTTCTTTTCTTTTTTTCTTCTTTTTTTCGTAGGCTCAGCAGAGATCCAGTCCAGGGGAAGGGAAAGAAAATGCAACCTGTTTAAGGACAGCCCTGTTTGTCTTTGAGATTTTTTTCCTGCCATGACTGCTAATGAATGATCCAAGATGTTCGTGTCGCAGTGTGATTTTTCTCCTGCTTGTTCCTAAAGAGAAGCCAAGAAGCCGAGGAATTAATGATGTCACAGTAAAATTGTAGGGGTTAGGCAACGTGATTCTGGAAGTTAGGCTGGTGAATTTCAGATAGGAGTCAGCAGAAGCTGGGTTTCTGGGGAGAAAAAGATGCTGCGTTACAGCCAGCATTTTTTGATGAATGCAAAGAAATGTGCCTGTTAACGTAGAGTGCTTCTCCTTTCTTGAAGCAGGTAGTCAGGGTTTGCATTGAAAAAAATCAAAGAGCTTGCCTTGGAAGTGCCGCATGTTGATGAGCCAACAAAGATGGTAGTCGTGATGTGGCTGTGCTGATAGCTCCTCTCTGTTCCTCATCACTTACATTGACTCCAACTGATTTTCTCATTAAGCCATATCATAAATGTTTACAAATCAGCATCTAGAGAAAGCACGGGGAATCAGGAAGCCTGGGTTTGAGGCTTGGGCCTCTCATTAACCAGCTGTATTACTTGAAGGAAGTCATGTAACATCCTATGTCTTAATCTCATCATTTAGAAAGTGCGGAGGGTAGCACCTATCTATGCCTAGCCCTCTCCCCAGGATTATTGTCAGGAGAAACGTAGAATAATGTGAGGCAAAGTACTTCACGAGAATATAATACAAATACACCCGGTATCATATCTGTGAAATGCTTGTCTCACACACAGTACTTACGTGACCAACCAATGACAATGGGTTGTTAGTTGGTTATTCATGCTGGAATTAGGCATAAATATTTTTGTGGAAGATAGCTGGAGTGAAATTGTATAGCCATGGATTGAGCTAATTGCTGTCCAGTATATATCTGTAAGCCCCAGGAGGGGTAAATGCAATCTCATTGCCATATGGTGTCTAGAGTTTGAGTGGCCAATAGCCAAGTAGCTGCCAGTTGGTTCTTTGCATGTAGTAAAGGGGTCACACCACGCATAGATTTCACTCCGTCTCTCTTGTGCATGTTGGTAAAGATGCAATTTCCTCCTGGGAAGCCAGAGCTACTTGCAGAAGCCTGCATGCTAACACAGGAGGTGTCTGATGCCTGGGAAGGGTAAGAGAGGCACCAAGATGAGGGGGTGCACCCAGCTCTGTGTCAAAAAGAGTTGGTTAACTCTTCTACCCAGACCGATTGGGAGGTGGGGTTTCTGGTTAACCAAGTGCTTTGCTTAATGGATATGTGCCACATGAATGGATGGCACATGCCTAAAGGCACAAGAACACAGCAAACTTCTTATGGCAAAATTATATTCCATACAATCGAATGTGCCTTTGTTGATTCAAAAAGCACTTTGGGATCTTGCAGCTTCTCTCAGCAGCCACATGAACTGAGGTTACCACTACATTGTAGATAATGCCACTTTACATTTATAGGCTGCTTTAGTGTCTGCATGCAGCATAGAGCACTTTACGGTGTCCTATCCTCTCATCACGATTTTGAGGTCACAACAGCCCTGTGCAGTAGGTACTGTGATTTTCTACATTCTCCTGATAGAAAACAGTTCAGAGAGGTGAAATGACTTTCCTCAGGATTATACAACTAGAAAGGAGAAGAACTAGGACTTAAACCCAAGTGACAGGAGTCCTGGGGTCTAGTGTGCAGAACAAGCCAATTTCAGCTATATTACAGGCTGTGGAAAACCTATCTCAGTACTTAAAATAATACATATTTTCCTAAAGAACAGAGGAAATAATTAATTTTTCTTGGTTTTGACATGTGGGCCAATACTAGGAGTTGAGTAAGCACTATTACCATTATTCCAAGGGGCTTCACTAAGCTCTCCATTTTTACACCATCACTAAAATGTAGTGATAATGTAAGTCACTCCATTCCTCCTCCCCTTCTCCCTGCCTGCCTCCCTGCTCAGCCCCCTCTTCTCTAAGAGTAGGTGCAGGTATTATTAGAGAAAAATGATTATAGTTGTAGACAGCTGCTAATGCTGGTCCATGTGGCATTTGACATAGTCCCAAAAATGGGAGAAGAAAAAAAGCCAAATTGAGCACTTTCTTTGACCAGTGAGTTTTATCATCAATAAGTAGTTGGATGCCTTCTCTGCAAGTAAAGGGAGAAATGTTTGCCAAGTTCATTTCTAAACTGACAATGAATAGTAGTATTAGGAATGTCATCAGGCTGAGAAATCTCTTAGCAACAACTAAAAAAGCGAGACTATATTACTTTATATTGACTTTACTGAAGATGTACTCACATCTTCTCAATGGTTCCGGGCTGGGAATAGATTTCTGGTTTGTCTCACAATCATAAAGACTTCATCAAGTCAAAGTGTGTATTCAGCAACCCTCCCAGGGCTGTACCCATAGCCATTACTCACAAAGTCTTTCATCAATACATGCTTTAAATGGTTACCAGTTGATATTTATAAATTTCTTACTCCTCCTAAAGAATGGCGTGGGGAGAATTTGCAGCAATATCCAGGCAGGATATTGAACTGGAGAAGCAATTTACCTAAATGGGGATTAGGTCTCTGCTGTAGTACAAAGGAAAGGAATTCTCTAAACAAGTCTACAAGGGCTCTGCGAGTGGCTCTTATAACTTGACTTTGGGGCCACTGACAGGTTATGGGAATGCCATTAGAAGCTGTTTCACTACTTGAATTTCTAAACTAATATGAGACATTTTGAAGAGAGGTGCAGGGAAAAATATCTGGTCTCAGTACCAGGGAACTTTATGTAGAATTACTCTTTGCCAAATGTGGTGTTTCCACAAACTTCCACCGCAGCAAATGCAGCTGTCGAGAGGAGTTGTACTCATGATCTGTGATTCACTAGTGGCAGACCACATGCTGGCCTGAAAAATGGCAAACTGGGAATGCTCTCTCTCTGGCTGACAGTCTCCTGGGAGCTAGGGAAAATGCAAATTCCTCATTATCAATTTGAGTTTTCATGTGGCTCACCAAGAAGCAAATTTCCCAAGAACCAACAGTCTTTATGGGAAGAAAATAACACGGCAGAAAAAGAAGGACCTGCTTCCACAGCCAGGCATTCAGCCTTATAACCTAGGTCTTCCTGTTTCTATTTATAAACAAAGAAAACCAAATGCATTCAGGGTTATAATGCCACATTAATATTGCTAAAACTTTTCTTTCATTCTTTGTTTGTTTTTGTCACAGGGTCTCATTCTGTCACCCAGGCTAGAGTGCAGCAGTGCAATCACGGCTCACTGCAGTCTTGACCTTGCAGACTCAAGTGATCCTGCCACCTTAGGCTCCTGAATAGCTGGGGCCACAGGCATGCGCCGCCATGCTCAACTAAATTTTTTTTTTTCATAGGCAAGGTCTTACTATGTTGCCCAGGCTGGTCTTGAACTCCTGGGCTCAAATGATCCTCCTGATTTGGCCTCCTAAAGCACTGGGATTACAAGCCTGAGCCACTGCACCTATTCTAAAACTTTTCTTGATGCAGATGGATCATGGAAATAGAGCAAATGTGCAGCAAGCATGGGTGACGTTTATGGACCTTGCTAACTTTCTAACAGTGCTTATTACAACATTTCACTGGCATATAAAATGATTTGGACATTGTCATGTTCTCAGGTTACATGTGAAACAAGTTTCTCTCTCTTGAGGAATATTAAAAGCCAGACTGAGGAGGAGAATGACTAAACAGCTCTTAGAGGCTTGCATACTCACACGCAGAAATAAGAGATATTTTACTGTGCCTTAACTTTGCTGAAGGCAACCTAGCAAGAGGGAAATCCCTGGGGAAGAAATTGAGCATTTCCAGTTAATATATGGACGTGAATTTTACTCGCTAATGAGACTATTATAGACACATTTAGTTGATAATGTGCTTTTCACACCAGATCCTCAGTTGGGTATCTCATCTGGGTTTCACTTCAATTTGTTACCTTACAAAGTTAAACACAGGTTTAAGACAGTCACAAAAGACTGCATATTAACACAGAGTAGCATCTTAGACCAACTTCTTGAGGTCTATAAGAGTTAACTCAGTTGGCTATCAGAGATAGAGAGAAATGTGGGAGGCTGGGAATGAAAAGTGAGAAGAGAAAGGTGGTAGAAAAGTTCAAGAGTTCAGTAAGCCCCCCAGTAAATTGCCAAAAATATTGTTTCCTGGATTATTCAGAGTGAGATTTTCAATAGAATCTACAGGCAAATGCTAGACATCACTAGTGCCTTTGACAAATGGTTCAATCCACTGTTTGCTTTACTGGAAAGAAAGATCATGAAACCCTTTTTCTCCATTGCTTGTTGATTATAGTGCTCCCAGAATTTCAAAGGCAATATATAATCCAAGGGATATGACATGACGTTTAATTATGGCATCAATCCCATTCAGAATGGCGTTTGGTTTTCTTCCACACTTGCTCAAGGGTTAGCCATAGGTTGGCCATTGCTTGCTCAGGCTATTTTGAAGTCCCTCCCTGCCTTTTTCTTTTTTTTTTGCAACTCCCACATCCAGAAAGTCTCATTGTTTGGCCCGGGGATGTTAGGTTGGCATAATATGCCCAGCACCAAAAAACAATTCTTCCTTGTGTCCTTTGTCGCACTCAAATGCAAAAAGCTCGACACTTAATGAGAGTGTTAAATTAAAGTGATTTGCTATTTGCATGAAGGTAATTGATCCATGAAACATATATCTTACTTAGCAATGTGGTTTGGTACATCAAGCTTACGTTGAGATGACTACTTCCTGGGCAATAAATATGCTAGAATATTTTATCAGTACGGGCAGGAGAGACAGATTGAAAGATGTATTTAAAGGTGGTGGCAAGGACGGCCAATTGGCAATCAGTTTGCCAGTGCCCATTTGTTCCCAAGAGGCCACCTAGCAAAGGAGCTTGTTCTCTCCTCTCACAGACATACATCAGACAGATTATGAATAGAGTTTTATACCATAAATTAACTTGTTACTGGAGTAAAAAGTGAAGGAGAGTTGCAGTGAGAAGTAGTTTTTTCCTGTTTCACTGTGAATAACCCCCAGGAAGCCAGTTGGATTCTGGCCACTCCAAATCAAAGGCCAAATAGCAACTGGTTTCCACTTATAGCCCTTCCAGGGTCTATGAATGTCTCTTGGACAGTGCACACTTTCTGGAACTTATCATTACACTTTGAGGAATTTTTCAGGAAAAGTTTTTCAATTCAGAAAGAAACCTGATTTCTCATTGTTCACCACAAAATTTTGAAAAGGCAAACCAAATGCTAAATGTTGAAAAGGAGGAAGAAACCCAATTGTCAAATTGCCTTCAGAGACTGTCGCACATTCCTTTGAATCTTCTCAGTGGTGACAAATCTTTGTCCTCAGAATAGGCTATATTTGAACAAACAGCTAGAAGTCATCAGAGCCCACACTGGTGGATAAGGTGGGTAATCATGCTCAGTGATGAATGTTTTGGATTTAGAAATGAGCTGTGTCTCTCTGGGAATGACTTTCCTGTGTGGCTTAAAAGTGAGTTTTGGAGGAAGTTGTGATAAAAAGTGCAGCAGAAAGTTTGGAGCACTGTTTACGTCCTTGACATCAGTGTATATCCTCCCATGGGTACAACTCAGAGTGGTATCATTTGCTTGGTTTTGGTGGTTGGTTGAAAAACAGAAACCGTATTTGACTTTGTATTAATATGTTATATGAATGTGGGATATAACACCTGAGCTCTTTATAATATTTGCCCAATTCTGAAAACACAATTCTTGTTTTTTTTTTTTTTTTTTTTTTTTTTTTTTTTTTTTTTTTTTTTTT
>NW_026652282.1:117353004-117382448 GCF_009828535.3 Hylobates moloch
TTTTTTTTTTTTTTTTTTTTTTTTTTCCTGAGACAGGGTCTCTCTTATGTCGCCCAGGCTGGAATGCAGTGGCATGATCATGGCTCACCGCAGCCTCCATTTCCCAGGCTCAAGTGATCCTCCCACTCAGGCCTCCCTATTAGCTACCATAGGCTCTGCCATCACACCTGGCTAATTTTTAAATTTTTTGTAGAGACTGTGTCTCACTACTTTGCTAAGGCTGGCCTCAAACTCTTGGTTTCAAGCAATCCTCCCACCTCAGCCTCCCAAAGTGTTGGAATTACAGGTGTGAGCCACCACATCCAGCCTGAAAACACAATTCTTAGGGGTGGTATGGGAAAGCAGAAAGGATCAGACAGACCTAGTTTCACTTACTAGTCTTCTTAGTTTTGAGCTAATTTTCTTTATCTATAGAGTGAGGTAACAGTAATACCTACTTCACAATATAGTAATTTTTATGAGTATTGAAGGAGACCATGTACATAAAAAAATGTAGTGACATGCCTGGCACATACTAAGGACTCAACTAATTGTAGCTATCATCGTTGTCATCGTCGTCATCATCATCATCATCATCATCATCATCATCATCATCATCATCACTGCTGCTGCTATTACTACTATTAAGCAAACATCCAATGGTCAAGAAATGATTAGAGGACTATTTTGTAAGCATCCACTGATAGGATGGCACTGCTTCAGGCAGGGGATATGGGAGTGGAGGAGGGAGAGGCAAGGTCTTGGGCAGACGAAACTATGAGAACAGAATGAAGGTGATTTGGGATTGCCCATCTCCATCTGTTTGTGGGATTTCCATTTTTAGCAGGTAATGTTTGTTTTTTAGGGAAGTTGGTAATGAGAGATTTGTTTAGAGTTTATTATGGAAATGGTTAGGGGTCAAAAAACCGTATTGATGTTCTCCTCAATTAGGCTGGAAATATTTAAAACATTTGGACAGTTAACTGCCTTGTTTATATGAACACTATAATAAATTAAAACGTACCAGACTGGTCAGAAATCACCACACAAAAACAAATAAACAAACAAAAAAACCCAGGATCAACAAGGTGAAATTTTAACTGGATCTGAGTTTTTTTTTTCTCTCCAAGTCACTCTGTGCCCATCAATTTTGTGCTGTTAGGTCACTTTTGCCTTGGAGTCCCTTTTTTTTTTAACTGATGAGGATATTTAAAAGTAGGCTCTGGGATTTTAAAGATGTATTATGAATATGTTTCATACGCAGAAAGTGACTTAGTTGATGCACAAACTTAGGCAAAAGTTCACGTGGAGTGACTTTGAGAGAGCTCCTGGTAATAAGAGATATGGTTGAGATGAGCAGCTGCAAATTTCTGCTTGCTGTTCTTTAGGGGGAGTAGAAAATTTCTCAATATCAATTGGAAGACAATTGGTGGGAAAATGCTTGTCTCATACACTTCTGCCTCCTTAGCCTCCTACCCTGAAGTAAAGCTCACTAGCAGGATCATAAATTAAGAAGATCCAGAAGTCATGCTAAGGGAAGAGAGGTGTGTGTGTTGAGTACAGGCCTTCATTTGAAAGGAAAGGCACTGTGGGAGATGCCTGTACCTGTTGGATTTATTCCACTCCACCAAGGCTCTCTGACCACTATGGAATCTTCATCCTCTATTCTTTTATTGTGATAAAAAGCACATAATATGAAACTTGTCATCCTATTTTTTAGTATGTAGTCCAGTAATGTTAAGTATATTCACATTTTTGTACAACAGATCTCCAGAACTTTTTCAGCTTCCCAAACTGAACTCTAGACCCTTGAAATACCAACTCTTATTCCTCCCTTCCCTCAGTCTACTTTTTGTTTCTATGAATTTGACTACTCTAGTTATCTCATGTAAGTGGAATCATACAGTATTTGTCTTTTTGTGACTGGCTTCTTTTACTTAGCATAATGCAGAATTTCTTTTCTTCCGAAGGTTTTCTCCTCTATTATATAGATATATTATATTCCATTTATGCATTCATCTATCAATGAACACTGGGTATATCTCATTTTAAAGGGATCTTTCCTCCACTGACCCTACCTTACATTCCCACACAGCATAAAATTTGAAAAGATTCTGACGGCAGTTAGGGAGAGTGCATTTCATGAATTAGCAAAATGAGAGAAGAGAGAAGAACATTATTTAATTTGTCCTGATTCCTGCATGCTGACAAAAACCCGTAGCTGAAGTATAAGTCAAAAACGTCTTGGGCTTGGGATTTTCTCCAAATCTCAGTTTTCATAGACACAAGAGCCCCCCCTTTTCTTTCTGTTAACACAACCTCTAAAAAATAATGAACAGGTTTTCAAACTGTATAAGATTTAGTTTGTCAATAATATAATAAAAAGAGGGATTGTGTATGAAAACCTCTGGCACACTGGTTAGTGACATAGAAGGCTTAACAAATATTGGATAGAATAATTATTAACATACAATTAACTATTTCATGAATATGGATCGTGTGCCTTCTATGTGCAAGGCCCTATTGAGCATTCGATATAAAACATTTGGCAACTGGGAGGGGTTTAGAACTATGAATCAACATAGCTACTTTTTCCTGAGCTTGTCAAAAACAAAAAAATCTGAGAAAATTTGACAAAGGCTGTTTATTCATAAACTTGTGGCCATCATTTTCTTTTTAGTGGGGGTACAAAAGTGTTAGAAAGGACAGTAAGTTTTAGAATATAAAAGGAAATACTGAGAAAGCCTCTGATTGGCAAACATTTTGTTAGAATGGGAATTTTGGAATGAGGGGAGACTTTGTAATGGGTCTTCAGGCATATTTGGCAGTCCTTGGTTGGCTGCAAGGGGGCAAACAAGCAGTTTGGTGACATTTCAAAAGAGAAAAAAAATTATTCAATGTTAAGGGTAGAGGATTTTCTGACTGTTTCCCTGAATAAGTAGGGGTTGATGGGGTGTCTTTGGTGTCAAACAGTTGTCATGGTCCTTACAGTAAAGGGTTGTCATGCAAGCAGCTCTCGAGCAACTTCTATGTGTCAGGTTTGTAGCCTATGTTACATCACTCTAATCAGCACAGCAAAACTGGGAAAGAAATGTATTTCAAAATGAAGAAACTGAAGTACACAGAGTCCAAATAACTTGTCTGACGACACACAGCAGGTAAGTTGCAGGGTCAGGACTTGAATCCCCTGCTCCGAACCCTTCTTTGATATTCCCTAGAAAAGGTGATCTATAGGGAAAGATGGGAAAGGAAAAACACTAGTTCCGTTACAGAAAAGAAGGCTAAGACATGTGCATGGTGGGGATGCATTTGTTCTTACCATTAAAATTATCATCATCATCATCATCATCCCAGTAAACAATATTTATGAAGTGCCCAGACACCATATGCTGTATGAGGGCTTTTGGACCCCAAGAGAGAAATAATAGATTTGTTTTTCTCACTGCAAAGAAGAACATTTTGTGATTTTTTTTTATTTGGTCATACTTTTTTTTCCTATCTTAAGATAATCCAACTTCATTTTTCTTCAATTGCTATTGCTTCTAAAAGGAAAAATGAAAACAATTGCAGAGCAAAATGCTTCTCGGCACCAATATTCTGCATTGTCATTTCTCAGAAGTTCCAACAAAAGACTGGAAAGAAAATTTCGTTGGGCCAGTGAAGGAAGAGAGGGAATGACTCTCATCTTAGGCATCTAAGAAAGGCTTAGATGATCTTGATTTTGAATTTGATGGGTGAGAAAGCAAAATAGCACACTTCCAAGTAATGTATTCTGCTAAGTTCAGTTTAGGGCCCTAAAACGAAGGAGGGAGCCAGTAGAACTTTCTCCAGAAGTTTTCGGCTTCCATGTTGCTTGGACTAAATAATTTGAACTTTAATCCAACAGGTGCCAAAAAGGAATGAACCTAATTGTTCTTCTGCCCCACCCATAGGGAATTTCCCAGCTAGCTTCTGGGCAAAAGGGAAAAAAGTTCCATCTTTGAAACAACCACAGTCATAATCACAACCACAACCTCAAAACAAGGGATTCAAAAGCCATAAGTAGACAAAGTATCACCTAAAATCCTATGAAATGTGCCTTGCCTTCTTTCTTTTTTCTTGGTCTTGCCTTTCTTTTTCTTTCTTCATGTGGGTTTGTCCCATTCATTCTCCATCTGCATCCAGCAGCACTGCCAGCATTTCTGGTTGAGGACCTATGAGAGATATATGGGTGTGTAAGAACTTCAGGCAGACAGGGAGACATCTGCTCCTCCAGCTGTTGCATGGGCAGGAGGGCAATGAAAAGCTTGATCATCAGACCTGCCCTTTAGTGAATGTTCACCGTGCTTTGGGAAGGGCATATATCTTGTCTCTTTTAATCTTCAGCAGAACTCAGTGGGGTAGGTACTATTAATAGCATCCCCATTTTACAGGTGAGGAAACTGGGACTCTGGGAGGTTACGTAATGTGCTCAGGGTTACACCGTTAGGATGTGGTGGAGTTTGGATGCAAACCCAAATCTGTCTGCTCTGTTGGACCTGATGTCTTGAGTTTTTTCTCTGACTCAAATTCCTAATCCACATGTTAAGTACTAAAACCTGCCCACTGTAGACTTGTGAAAGTTCTGCCTTACAAACATGTTTAGAATAGAAATTCTGGAGACCTTGGGGAATTGGTTTGCAAAGGCTGAAATGAATCTACGGATGATCAACAGCATCCTTCCTCCAGTTTTGGAGACTTTGGCCCTTTAGTGGAAAGCAGGAATCTGAGCACAAATATATTAAGCACATGTGCTTCAGTGGCAGTGCAATGACAGTAAAGAGAAAGTAAACTGGATCTGGAGAAACACTAGCAGGTAGGATCTGGATGTCATGTTTGAGCTGACCTCATTTACTCCCCACATTTTACTGATGAGAAAACCGAGGCTGAGAGAGTGCCAGAGGGGTTAACAGGTGAATTAGTGGCAGATCATGGACTTGACTCTGGGTCTTCCAGCCCTGAATTCTTCAGTCTGACTTTTGCTGCCTGATTTTTCCCTGGGACATTTCTTCTTTCTTGAGCATCATTGCTAATGACAAGAATTGGTGGCAGCAGGCCTGGGAGCTGGGAGTGGGTGCTTCTGCACTTTAAGATGGAGGGCAAACAGAAGTGAGGACCATTTCTCTTGAGGTAACTTTGAGGAACTGAGGTCCAAAATAGTAGTGCTAATTACAACTATCATTTTGCTGCCTTGATATGGCATTACCAGTTTGACTCAGTTGAAAAACTTAAAGTGTAGACTGTTGTCTGTCATAAAGCAGCCATTTGATCCTAGTGCCTGATACTTAAATATCATCTGCAGTCCAAATCGGGGTGCATATGGCCATCTCAGGAAAGTCCCAGGTGACTCTTGTATCTGTCATAAAACCTAAGCACACTTGGACACAATTATCAACATTTCTCTTTTAATGAGTCTGATTAATCCATACAAACAGTTGAATGTACTGCTTATTAACAATCCCCATGTGAACACTTCACAGCAGTACTTTTATTTCCCCTGTTGAATGTCATAAGGTTTCCAGAGAAAATTCAACACAGCTTTGCAAACAGAACCTGAAAAGATCACTAAGGTCTTTCTTGGCCCTATTTGCTTTCTGTTGCTCATGTGTGACCCTCCCTGCTCCCACAGCATCTTATGAAAAAGCCTTTCTACATTGAAGAGACGCAAGAGCAGGTCAGGGGAGGCATTTTTAAATTTTTTTTTTTTATTATTATACTTTAAGTTCTAGGGTACATGCGCACAACGTACAGGTTTGTTACATATGTATACGTGTGCCATGTTGGCGTGCACGTAAATGATGAGTTAATGGGTGCAGCACACCAACATGGCACATGTATACATATGTAATAAACCTGCACATAGTGCAGGGGAGGCATTTTATAGGGGCTTCTTCATCCTGACTTTTGCATTTACACCTCATTCCTTTTCAGGCTCTGGATGGTTGGGCTGGTGCTAATTGGTGAAGCTGGTTTGACATTTAAATGAGTTGAGTAGCAGGTGGAGCAGCTGATGGGGAAAAGACCTCTGGGAAAGCCAGGGATGTGGCTGCTGGGGAAGGGGAAGAATCTGGTGGAGCCTGTGTCTTCCAGAGGCTGACAGCATCAAAGAGTAAGACTCCCCTCCCCCACCTCGCCAGGCCTTGGGGATCACACAGCCACCCAGATTCCTTATAACCTATGGCCACCAAACACCATTGGCACAGCCCATTTCAAGTAACCCTGAGCTATAAAAGTCCACATGCCCACAGATGTTCTAAGAGGACTATGTTTTTCCCTTGTTAAGATGATTCGCTTTAAAAAAAGGAGTCACCATGAGAAATCCTATTTATTTATTTATTTATTTATCTATCTATCTATTTATTAGAGACAGGGTCTTGCTGTGTCACCCAGGCTGGAATGCAGTGGTGCCATCATAGTTCACTGAAGCCTCAATCTCCTGGGCTCAAGTCACCCTCTTGCCTCAGCCACCAGGGTACCTGGAACTACAGGTGCATGCCACGATGCCCAGCTAATTTTTATTTTTTATTTTTTGTAGAGAAGAGGTCTCCCGATGTTGCCCAGGCTGGTCTCAAACTTCTGAGCTTAAGTGATCCTCCCATTTTGGCCTCCCAAAGCCTTGGGATTACAGGATTGAACCACCACCCAGCTATGGAATCCTTTTAAAAACAAAGCTCTAAGATAGCACTATCCTTGTGCTTGATGTGTACCATAAGACTGATGGTGAGGGCTTGGGTGGTCATGTTACTAGTAATGGACCAAAGTTTCAGTGACTCAAGAAGTTTAAGCACATTCAGAGTTGACCCTCTATTGATGTTGCCCTCATTCAATTGCACCTGAACCTGTTTCCTGAAATGGCAGACAGTGAGGAGGTATGACTAGAGATGTGGAAACAGCAGGGACTACAGGTTTGCCTATGCCTTTTTCATGCATGGATATGTCCCATAAGGCAGGAGAATCATTGTGAAGAAAAAAGATGGAGAGATGCTGCTCTTGAATATCAAGGGCACATTTTGTGTTTGGTGTGAGGTAGGAGCAAAGATGGAGCTAAAAAATAAAAGAGAATAGAAAGATATGTCAGGATCTTGAATCAGTTCTGCTACTAACAAGCTGTATGATGCCAGGCAAGTCATTAACCTTAATCGGAAATTAAAGGAAATTGCATCAGATCCTTGCTACTCAATGTGTGGTCCATGGAACAGCAGCATCTATGTCACCGGGTTGCTTGTTAAAAATGCTGCCTCTGCCCCAACTCTACTGAATCAGAATTTGTATGTTAACAAGATCCCATGTGAATTTATACACATTAAAATTTAAGAAGCATTGGACTAGATCATTGGGTCTTAACCCTGGCTGCACATTATAACCTAAGAAGTTTTAAATAAACACTGATGCCTGGCTCCAGCTCATATTAATTAAACCAGAATCTCTTCTGCTGATTCTATTGTATTTTATTTATTCTAATAAGCATTTATATCCTGTTCACTTATGTGCCAGACACTGCTCGAAGTGCTTTACAAATATTAGCTTGTTTAATCCCCATTACAGCCCTATGAAGAATGGGCTATACCCATTTTACAGATGAGTAATCTGAGGGACAAATTTCCTGTTTAAGGACAAACAGGGATTCTCGCTATAGTGTTTGTGCACTTCACTTCCATACTATGAATTTGATTATCTCTAAGTTTTGATCCAGCTCCGGCATTCAGCATCTACAAGTTTCCAAACTGTAACGGAGGGTTTAAAGTTGGGAGAAAATCAGGAACTGGGAGTGGAATGCTGCTGTGTTTCTGACATTTTGATGTGGTATCTCTTGTGTGCTGGCAGCATGAGGTGGGTCTCCTTGGGCCTCTCTTGTTCTTTCTTTGCAGACTCCTTAGTGGGCCTCCTTTCCTTCTTTCATGGCTTAAATGTGAATGTTGCCTAAGGCTTTATCCTCAGCCATGGTCTTCTCCTGAGCTCCAAAACTATATAGGCAATTGCCTGTTTAACATTTCCATCTGGGTCACTTATGGGCATCTCATACTCAACAGATCTAAGACCAACCCCATCACCTTTTTTTTTTTTTTTTTTTTTTTTTTTTTTGAGATGGAGTCTCGCTCTGTCGCCCAGGCTGGAGTGCAGTGGTGCAATCTTGGATCACTGCAACCTCTGCCTCCTGGGTTCAAGTGATTCTCTTGCCTCAGCCTCCTGAGTAACTGTGATTACAGGCATACACCACCACGCCTGGCTAATTGTGTGTGTGTGTGTGTGTTTTTAGTAGAGATGAGGTTTCACCATGTTGGCCAGGCAGGACTTGAACTCCTGACCTCAAGTGATCCACCTGCCTTGGCCTCCCAAAATTCTGGGATTACAGGCATTAGCCACCGCACCTGACCCCCATCACCTTTCTTGAAAACTATTCTGTCTCTGGTGTTCTATGTCACAGTGAATGATATCACCATCCACTTTATCACCCAAACTAATCATTTGGGCCTTAAGACGCCTTCCTGTCATTTGTCTCCCTCTTCTTTGAATTTGAGATGACTCCCAAATCCCTGGCCCAGACCTCACTCCTGAGCTACACGTACATAAGTCCAACTGTCTATTTGACATTTCCACCTGGGTGACCAAGAGGCACCCCAGACTCCACAAGTGTAAAGTGTAAATCAGAACTTGCCATTCATCCTTTCATAAAACTTGCATCTCTCTCTTAGTGGCTGGATCTATGGAATGTGGGGAAAGGGGAACACAAAAATGAGATCTAGGTTTCTGCCTTAGCTCTTCGGTCTTAGGCTTGTCATTCATTGAGATGGGGAAGATTGAGGGAGAGGCAAGTTTATTGATATAGTGTATGGAGGGGGAGAGGGATATTGATCCTCTGTTTAAGATTCAAGTGGAGAAGACAAGTAGGCAGTTGGATACATAAGTCTGGAGCTAGGATAGAGTTTGGAGGTCGAGATATAAATTTGAGAACCACCTTTGTAAAGAGGTTCTCTTTTCTTTCCTTCTTTTTTTTTTAAATACAAATCACGGGGCTAGATGAGATCACCTAAGGAAAAAATATAGAAAAGAGAAGAGGGGCCTAGGACTCAACTCAGTCCTCAGTCACTCCCATATCAACAAGTTGTGAAGAGTAGGAGAATGAGCCTGGTAAAGAAGAAAGGGAATTCACACAGGTAGGAGAAAACTCTGGGGAGTGAGGTGTCCCAGGAGACAAGGGAGAGAGAATTTCAGGAAAGAGGGAGCAGTCACGGGATTAAATGCTGTTGAGATGTTCAGTAAGATGAAGATTGAAAATTCACCACTGGACTTAACAAAACAGAGAAGGGCTGGAGAAAACATTGATATAGAGAATAAGGCAGGAAAGCCTGGAGCACGTTAGAGGAATAGGAATTACTTAAATTTACCTTGAGTGTAATGTATGCGAAAGGGGTGCTGTGTATTGGGAAATACAGTTGGAAATGTTGATTGGGAACCAGGCAGTTGGAGGGCTTTGGCTGACAGGCTCATGTATTTTATTTGCAAGGCAGTGTGGGGTGGGCTGAGAGTACCAAGAGGTGTTTCGACAGGTGAGTATCATGATCAGTCCTGCAGTTTTGGAAGATGTGTCTGGAAGCAGACCATGAGAGCTTACCTTTTCCTCTGAAGGGTATAAGGCATTAGAAATCTCTCTTCCATTTAAGCAAGTAAGTCATAAAGAGTCACATTCAAAAATCTGTTCAAATGCTTGGCAAAACAAATGAGGTTTTATCTTTTCACTGTTCTGCAGTTCTGCAGTGCTTTGGGATAGCCATGGTCTTAGGTTAGTGCTGGGCAGCATCCTAACTCTAGTTTCCAAGCAGAGATTGAGAGGGTCAGGCAGACCAGTGACTTTCTTCCCTTTCTAGGCCTAGAGCCAATGGAGAGCACTCAGACACTGAGATCCTGGGGAAAGTTATGTACTTTAGCGCTGAAGTCCTTATTGTAACTTCCTTTAGTTTTTCTGCATGACAATCACATATTTCGGGTCCTTAAACCCAGGATAGTTATTGCAGCCAATTACAATAGCAATTTTCCCCAAGATACTGACTTTGTTCTGCAAATGGTACATCCACAATTATATTATTTTTATGCGTCACCATAAAATACTAAGAGTCATCTAATATATCACTGACAAAAGGTAAGTTTTAGAAAATTTAACATAAATTGGTAAAAAAGTTAGGTGACTCATTATTTTTCTTTTAGAACCAAAACAGCTGCTGCCTGTGATTGAAAATCACATCTGATTGGCTGGTGTCAGCATTTGGGTTATCAGCAAGGGAACTGGAGAAGAGCCCAAACTCATATTTTGTAATCTTTTTTTTTTCAATCACTTTTCTCCATTATCCTTTGATCATGGAATATAGCTGTGGCCTTCTGTGCTGGCAACTTTTCGGTCTTCTGCTTTCCCAGAAGAGGCCTCTCTCTTCTGTTTCTGATTCATGTACTTAATAACATTTCTGAATATCATCTCTGACATTAAACTAGTGCCATGTGGGGACAATGCCTAAAGCCCAGGCTGTTGGTTAAAGGAATGGGATGAGATGGAGGAATTTCTCATTGCTGTTCTGAAAGGAGAGTTTGCCTATAATATGTAAAGAATGACTGTAAGGTCATGAGCTTGATTTTGATTTTTAAACTTGGGAGGCTGTATAGGTTACATCTAAGGATGCTCCCATTCCTCAAAAGCCACCTGGAAACAGCCTTCCTTGGAATATCCCTTTTCCCTTCAGAGCCAATTTACCAACCAAAAAAGACAACCACGGCTTACTACTTTGGAGTCACAGGTGGTGCTTGTCTTAACTAATATAGTATCATTCAGCCTTCCACCCCACCCCTATTCCCACTCCCACCCCCACCCCAGGCAGGCTACAACAGATCTGGTTCCAAATAGCTTATGACTATTTCCAAAACCTTACGCCCTTTCTCAAAAGATGAAGACGTGAAGCCATCAAGAAGTTTACATGAAACCTTATGCCCTTTCTCAAAAGATGAAGATGTGAAGCCATCAAGAAGGTTGCATGAAACCTTATGCTCTTTCTCAAAAGATGAAGATGTGAAGCCATCAAGAAGTTTGCATGGTTGGGCTGTAGGTCCTGAAGGCAGTTTCCCAGGGGGTTTTCTCTCTGGGGAGTGGAGCACCCTTGTGTCAATGGTTAAGGTCAATGTCATCTTCCTTAGGAATTTTAAACATATAATAACTTTATTCCTTTTTTAATTACAAAAGTAGTCCATGTTCATTGTGGAAATTTTAGAAAACACAGTCAAAAGGAAGAAAATAAAATGTACTAATAATACACTCCCTGTCCAGAGATAGTCTCTGTTGAGATTTTGGTGGCTATTTTCCAAGATATTTTTCTAGACACAATACACACTCACACTCACAGATATCCATCCATCATTAAGTGCTGTCAGTTTTACTTCTTAAA
The DNA here is from genome assembly GCF_009828535.3 of Hylobates moloch. Taxonomy (NCBI): domain Eukaryota; kingdom Metazoa; phylum Chordata; class Mammalia; order Primates; family Hylobatidae; genus Hylobates; species Hylobates moloch. The sequence goes on from NW_026652282.1 coordinate 117,364,428, forward strand.
TTTATCTTTATGCTTTATTTCTGCTTCCTCTATTACTACCACAATCGAATCCAATCACTTGGACAACTGCAATCGCTTCCTAACTGGAATTGCTGCTTCTGCCCTTGCCCTTCTCCAAACCCTTTTCCATTGTGTGGCCACTGTGGCCTTTTAGAAACACAAATGAAAGTCCTTAGAATCCTCTAAGGAGTCCTGTTATGAGGATAGAGACAAAACTTCTATGGCCTACTAGGATCTTGTGATCTGTCCACTGTTTTCAGCCTTGCCTTCCCTATCATTCCCTGCACTCCAGCCACTCTGGCTTTCTGTCATTTCCTTAACTTATTTTTCATTTTGAAGTCTTTGCCCTAGCAATTTTTCTAGAATACTCTCTTCTGTTTTTTTTTTTTTTTTTTCCTTTTCATGACAGGCTCCTTCTTATTCTTTAGGTCTCAGTCTACATATTGCTTCCTCAGAGGTCCTCCTTCGCCACTCTATCCAAATCAGACCCTCCCTATTATCTTATTTCCCGCTATGGCTGAGTCTAATCAGAACCTACCCTACATGCCTTGGCCTGGCAGGAGTTTTCAACTAGGGGACAAAGGGAAAACACTGTTGGAATTGAGCAATCCCAAGATTGACCCTCAAAGTCCTGCCTCACTCTCACATCTTTTCCAGTTTCTGATTCTTCTGGGCCCTCACTGGTCTTCCTGCTGTACCCTCCTGGACTCTGAGCTATTCCAACCTATTTTCTGACATAGCCCCAGGATTAAATACATTTCTTGCCCCTGACATCTAAATTCTGTTCTCTTCTACTGGCACTTGGCTCTTCTTTCCAGGGAATTCACAGAAATCTTGGGAGGGCAATGGGATTTCCAAAAGTTATGGAAGAGGAGTTACACATTCCATACAATGGTAAACTGCTCAGTAATAAAAATGAGTGAACTACTGATACATGCAATAATATGGATGAGTCTAAAAAACATTTGAGTGAAAGTAGAAAGACATAATAGATTACAGACTATGATTCCATTTACAAGATGTTCTAGAATAAGCAAAACTCATATATGGTGAAAAAATGTAACAGTGGTTACCACTGGTGGGTGGATAGGGGTTACTAGATGAGAGGGTGCATGAGGAACCTTGCTAGGGTGATAAAAATGTTCTATATCTTGGTATGGTTTGGGTTATACCGGTTTATGCATTTGTCAAAATTCACTGAATGATACACTTAAGATGGATAACAAATTTTGAACACTAGTTCAAAATGCATGCTGTAGTGTTTTGGGGTGAAGTGTACTGATGTTTGAATTTACTTGGAAATACTTCCATAAGTAAGATAGATAGATTAATGGATGGATAGATGTGTGATAAAGTTAATATAGCAGAGTGTTAATTGTGGAATATAGGTTATGGATATATATGTGTGTTATTACACAATTCTTTTATAATTTTTGGTATTTTTGATATAATAAGTATTTCAGTATTATTGATATTTTTATCAAAAATATCAATTATAAGGTTTTATCATTTTAATAATAAAATATTGGGAAAAATGCCCTAGACTGAAAACCGCTCTGCAGTATAAAACCTTTTGCAAAGTAAATAATTATTGGGTACTGGAAATGATTTCTACTTAATTTATCTGCTTCAGAGTATAGAGAGTATTTTGAAAGAAAGGCCATCTCTAAAGGGTATATAGATCAAGAAATGAGGTCTTAACAGAGTAATTACACCAGCCTCAGGAAGCTGGGAGCCAGGGAGGTATTTTGCAAATCACTGAGAAACAGAAACCAGGGTGTGTCTGTATGCGTAGAGGGGATCAGAGATTCCTGACTCAGAGTCCAAACCACTTAAAATTGAGCCTTCCTTGCCACCTAAACTCCAGGCTCAAAAAGTAAGTGAGTTTGGCAAACTCATTGGCCTCACAGCCTCAGAATGGGGTTGTTCCAGAAGCTTTGAGACCAGTTTCCTTGAACTTTAGGGTCACCTTTCTGCACTTTTCTATCCAGGAAAAATGGGAGGGAACAAAAATGCTCAGAGAGTCTGAAAACTCCCTGGTCTTCAACATCCTGGGAACTCTGCTAGACTATAAGCTACGTGAGGGCAGGGACACAATCTGTCTTGTTCAACACGGTTTCCTTGACACTCAACACACAGCCTGGTACCATAGTTAGCACTCAACAAATACCCACTAAATGTATGAATGTTTCGCTGAGTGAATAATATTTGTTGATTCCGACATTGCTAATTTCTAGTCATCTTTCAAGTCTCAGGACAACTGCCACTTCCTCCAAAAGTCAGTCCCTGAATTCCCCCTTACCATCCCAGACCATGTTAAGCCCTTCTTCTATGCATTTCTTTGGTTATTCTTCCAATCATTTAGTGCATTTTTAAATGATAGTTTTGATGTCTGTTTTCCCCTCTTGCCTGTAAGTCCCATGAAGGCAGGGATGGTGTGCATCTTTGTTACCTCTGCACACTTAGTGTCCAGTATAGGTGATACATAGATTTAATGAATAGGTGCAGTCTTTCCTTCATCTGGGTAAATTATTCTACCATGTGTTTTTGCTCACCTTTTCCCAGCAGAAATTTGAGAACTAGAGAACCAGAGGCATGGCGTTTAACTCTTTGTCTCCTTTGCTTTGCTGGGCACAGAATGGATATAAATCAAGCACAGTTCATGATCACTCCATCATGACACACAATGATGCTCCTTCTCTCTGGGGACAGCTGACACTGAGGTTCTGCCTACAATACACAATGATCAAACAGATTTAATAGGGACTAAACCCACAGATGTAAATATCAGTGGCCTAGTCTGACAGAATGCCTTTTAATGGATCATATCAAACTATTGCCAAAGCCAGGCCCAGCCATGTTAAGAGGAAGTTAAGTAGAGACAGTTAAATCAGCCAATGTGGTTTTTGGCCCTTGGTTCTCATCTCTGCCCTTACAAATCCCAGGGTTAGCTAGGAGTGATTGGAGACTTGTCTGAAAGCTGCCCAGTAGCTGGGGGCAGTGGCTATAGAATAAAGTTATCTTCTTCAGACTGCAGTCCAGGAGAGGCCTGGGGATTGGGGACCATCTGCCCTGGTGTGGCTTCAGGCACTGCCATGCAATGTGGCCTGTGGACAAAAAGAGAACAGGAGGTAGAGCCTCAAGAAGAATGTCCTCTAGGTCCAGGAAGACATCCTGCTTATGCTGTTACAGGACCCGATGCCGATGTAGACTAGTTCCTGATGTAAATGAACCCAGGGGCTGTGGGACAGGCTCCTTGTACCACTCTTAATTTCCCTAATGATCTGCTTCCATGTGCCATGTGGAGCCACAAAAAAGGGGATAGCCTGTGCCAAAAAAGAGAAATTACTGTTGAAAAGGCTCTAGTAAGACCTTCACTTAGGATTTTTTTTCTCCCCTTTGGAAACAAATAACTTGAGTAGCAAGTATAACCTTGACTAGGATGACCACATAATTTATTGTCCAAACCATGACCCATTTGAAAGTGAAAGAGGACCCTGTTGATAATTATGCTGGGCCACAAACCTAACCTGAGACTATCCCAGGCAATTTGGGATGTATGGTACCTGCAGCCTTCACCATCATCTTGGATGAGCTTTAAAGCTCTCTTGGACCCTGGCATCCAGCCATGTGGAATGTTTCAGATGGTTGATAACCTGCAGTAGGAAGCAGAGCAGCTGGGCAGATCTAACAGCAGAGTCTGTGAGCAGCAGAGTCACAGAGCCATCTAGCCAACTGATGATGAGCATCTGCTGTGTGGACAGGACGGTTTGGTCATCCATCAATCACTTTTCATGCTCAGAGCTGTATGCACAAGTAGGATGATTGTCAGCAGACTAGTCTTCAAATGTAAATAACGGCGGCTTATCATCACAGAATGCTTCCTATGTGCTAGGCATTGTGCTAAACACTCCTTATACCTTAGGTCCTACTGTATATTTGTTGATGTTCATAGCAAAGCCTTCCATGTAGAAAGATTTTGTATTTAGTGATTACCTTTCTATTTACTGTCTTATTTGATCCTCACAACAATCCAAGGAGGTAGGTGTTCCTATTCCAATGGCCAGATGAGGAAAGTGAGGCTTACCAGATAAAATAGCTTGTAAATAACTGCTAGAACTGGGACTTAAATCCAGGTATGTTCAACTGCAAATTCTATACTCTTTTTTGATGTCACACCTAGTTAATGTGTTAATTCAACAAATATTTGCAAGTTAGACACTATGTGGCAAAGACTGTGCTAAGTGCTAGGTGTGTAAATATGCATTGGTGGTGGGCTCAAGCTGTGAAAAGGCAGAAACATTTTCTGCCTCAAACAGCTCCTTTAGCGGGAGAGACAGGCACACAAACACATAATTTGAATACAATAGACTGGACACCATACTCTACATAATATTTCAATGAAATATAAAATACACAATAATATTGTATGATATATTAATATCATATGAACTACATTTATATATTCTATTCTGTTTCTATTTTATAAATAAATATGTAAGATATGTACAAAGTGCTGTGGGAGCGCAATGGAGAGGAACCTGAGAAAGTTTCACAGAGAGGGTAACATTTAGGATGGGCTTTGGAGGGTACCTAGGAGTTCGTCAGGCAGAGAAGTGAGGGAAGCAAGCCCACACTTGGCAGAAGGAATAGACTGTGAAAAGGCACAGGAGAGAATGAGACATGTTTGGAAACCAGCAAGCAGGTTGATGAGTCTTCCTCTGTGAGAATAGCCCACTTGAGGATTTACAGGTAAATTTATATGATACCTGAGGTTTGCTTTAAAATGCTCCAGAAAAACCAAAGTGTGTGGAATGGGGAGGAGAGGAAATAGATAAAACAAGAATGACAGGAATTGGATAATTTTGAAGCAGCAGGATGATAAGTATAGGGAGATTAATTTTAGTATGCTTTTCACTTTTGCATGTGCCTGAAATTTTCCACAGTAAAATCTTTTTTGAAAGAAAAAAGCAGTTTGGTGGAGATGGCACAAAGAAAAGGTGGAGGGAAGTGTTCAAAGGTGAGGCCAGTGAACTAGGTGGCATGGTTGGTGTGAGGGTGGGAGGGCAGAAAATGAAAGGTCCTCACAAGCCAGGCTAAGTATTCGGGACTTAATCCAGTATTTAATAGGGAGACATTAAAGGATTTTAATCATGGGGTTGACAAACTCATTGCATATTTAGAAGAGATCATTGGCTCTGTATAGGAATGGATTATGAGGCAGGGAGTGGAGAGGTGGGGAAGCAGGTCCAGGTAAGAAGTGATGGGGGCCCAGGCAATTAAGGAAAAAGAGGTCAGAGTTACAGTCTTTGGGTTTTCTTCTGAGTACAATGGGAAACCACTGGAGGGTTTTAGGCAAGGACCAAATATGATTTGATTTACATTTTTAAAAGATCCCTTGAGCTATTATGTGGAATCTGGACCAGGGAAGGGTGGGCATGGGTAGAAGTGGGGAGAATGATGAAGCCTTTTGCCAAAGTCCAGATGATGTGACTTGGATTAGATTTGTGGCAGTAGAGTTGACAGGAGTAGATGGATCTGAGACATATTTAGGAAATTGAATTGGTGGGAATTGGAAATGGATAGATTCGGTGTGTTGTAGAAGAGGGAGAAATAAAGGATATCTCCCAGGTTTCTGGAATAAAGAATTAGGTGGAGGGTGGTGCCATTTACTAAAGTAGGACACAGGGAGGAAATGAGGAGTCTACCATGTGAAAGAAAATGGCAGCTGGCAAAGGTTTTCAAGAGGGAATACCTTTCTGAAACTTGAAATAAATTTCAGTGGATTTTGGTAGTGCATATAGGTTACAGAAAAATGTATTTAGACTGTGAGTCCTGCAGTTCCTACAACCAATACTCTTTAGAGTATATTATTTATTACTTTATTGCACACAAGAGCTCATTATCAAACAAAATATGAAAAGTTTAGCAATCATCCAGGCTTCATTTTATGAATGTTCAGAGAAGAAATGATTTGTACAAAGTTACAGTAAGTTTGTGATAGGTCAAGGTCTACAAGCCAAGTCTCTTGACACCCAACTTTGTTTTCTTTCTGCACAGAAATTTATATTCTGAGTTCTTTCTGAATTAGAATTGACTGTGTTCTTGACCCTTTTCTCCCTGTCTCCTTGGACCCCTTTTCTCTGCCTAAGTATGTGTATATAAGCAAATATATGAGAAATGCCATCTAACTAACTTTCTTTCTTTCTTCTTTCTTTCTTTCTTTCTTTTCTTTTTTCTTTCTTTCTTTCTCTTTCTCTCTGTCTCTCTTTCTTTCTTTTCTCTCTCTCTGTCTCTTTCTGTCTTTCTTTCTTTCTTTTTATTTCTTTCTCTCCTCTTTCTTTCTTATTTCTTTCTTTCTCTCCTCTTTCTTTCTTTCTCTTCTTTCTTTCTTTCTCTCTTTCTCTCCTTCCTTCCTTCCTTCCTTCCTTCCTTCCTTCCTTCCTTCCTCCCTTCCTTCCTTCCTTCTTTCTCTTTTTCTTTTTTTTAAAGATGGGGTCTTGCTCTGCCAGGAGGCTGGAGTGCAGTGGCACTACCATAGCTCACTGCAGCCTTAAACTCCCGGGCTCAAGTGATCCTCCCACCTCAACCTTCCAAAGTGCTGGGACTACAGGTCCTGGCTACTATGCCCAGCTCACAGAATTTCTTTATGATTGGGCCGTATGTCTTTTTTTATGAATACATATATTATTTAAAAATATTTTTGCGGCCTTTGAGAATTTAACTTGGAAGATATTAAAAGAGAGGGTTTAAGTTGGTAAAAAAATTATCTCTGAAAACAAAAAGTGTAAGGCTATTATTCATACTCATGAAGCAGATACTTCATGTGAGTCTGTTGTGCTGTTTTCTCTGAGTTCTGAGATCTTTCCATGACTCCTTTTTTGACTTCTGAAGGCACATTGAGGGCACGTCTGTGTTTATTGAAACACATGACCAGATAAACTTGCGATTGCAGAGCCAGTTGTTCCTCTAGCTGTAGGGAATGTTTCACACTGCACTTAAACCCTAATCCTCCCAAAGATAGTCCATAGGATTAAAGGCTCTAGCACTGTCATTCTGGTGTTTTGGTTAGCTCACTATTTAAAACGCTTGCCTTTTTCTGAACTGAAGTTGCCTTCAATGTATTTCACTCCCTCCCAAGGTTGCTTGATGAGCTGACGATTGATTCCTACAATCGCGCTGGCAGATGAGGAATTTTTACAATTTCCTACTATCTAAATACAATTCTATTTTTGCAGTATCTCAATGCCCTAGTTTGGTCCCCTTGTTTCTTCTTTATAATGATTTAGCTTTTCTCACCTTTTCTCTACTTGTTGAGGGAGATTGACTCCAGGAATAATGTGGACAGGCTTGATTTCATCTGTACCAAAAATTATTTAAGCCCATAAAATCTATATGTATGAACATTCACAGTGCCTGATATTAGCTACCTTTTGTTGAGTGCTTATGTGAGCAAAACACTAAGCTAAGAAATTTACATATATTATCTTATCACATCCTTACAGCACACACTTGAAGCATGTTATGGGCTGAATTGTGTGACCCTCCCCAGTTGATATGTTGCAGTCTTAACCAGTAGTCCCTCAGGATGTGATCTTATGTGGCCTTCAGAGAGGTAATAAAGGTAAAACGAGATGATTAAGGTGTGTCCTTATAAAAAGGGGAAATTTGGACACAGGCATGTGTGTGGGGAGAACATCATGTGAACATGAGGACAGCCATCTACAAGCCAAGGGGAAAGGTCCAGAAGAGATCCTTCTCTCACAGCCCCTAGGAGAAACCAACTCTGCAGACACCGTGATCTCAGCCTTTTAGCCCCCAGAATTGTGAGATGATACTTTTCTGTTGTTTAAGTAACCTTTCTCCAAGTTTGTTGTGCTTTGTTATAGCAACCCTAGCAGACTAATGCAAGAGAGTATTACTATCAACCCCACTCTACAGATGAATAAGCTGAGGTGCAGAAATGTAACTGACATGTGCAAGGTCATAAAGTAAATAAGGGCAAAGCTGAGATTTGAACTCAGTTCAGTCTCACATGAGAATCTGCTCCCCATTGTCATGTTACCTATTTGCCTAGAGTCTCTGGCTAGCCCGCAAGACTAGCTTATTATTGTATTAATCCTAAAGATCACCACCAAAAATCACCACCAAAATGTACCTCCTTGAATTTTATAACTACCCTTCAAAACGATAGTCACTTAAAAGCCATATTGAAATGATTTTTACTTTTAAGAACTTTTTTGGGGGGGAGGCAGGGAAAAGGCATAGCTGGGAGATAGATGCACTTATTACTGAGAAATTGTTCCTGGGGCACCCAGAGCAATATTTCTTAGCCTAAAGCTGTCAAGTCAATATTGTCCAACAAATGGCCTTCTGTAGTCATTGTCACTCCCTGCAATGTGGGGCTCTGAGACTCAGTTTAGTCATTTACTGGGATACTTCCTGAGACTGGTTAGGCCAGCACAATCTGATTTCTTTCCTTTTGTTCATGCCGGAAAGTGATGGAAAGGCAGAACAAGCACTAAATCACTTCTATTCTGTGTGTTCAAAGGCTGGTTTTAAGTTACTTTCTGTGAAACAGTTGAGCCTAAATTTACTTGATGTGGATACAAAAGTTTCTCTGTGGAAACATATTGGGCTTATTAGAGACTCTCCCAGGGTAGGACAGCAGTGTGGATTATGTAGCAAAACATTTCAAACCAAGTACTATGTGCTAATGGTTTATATACATGTGATGATAACATAAAAGGGCCTTTTGGAGTTATGCTTGAAGACACTAATTAAATTCTCATCAACAAGTCAACATATTGGTCTCATATGGATTTGAGCACTTTGGAAATGCTTTTGTTTTGATACAATTAATTAAATTCACACATTTTGCTGATATTGATTAGTCACCTTAAAACACAGATGGCAAAAGTTGAAGCTTTGAAGAGCACTTTTGAATGCATTTCTTTGTTGCTGAGTAAATTAGAATAGTTTTTCCTTTCAAGGAGCTAATTGACTCGAATTTTCAAAATTTCATGGCGGATAGTGAACAGTTGATTCTTTCTCAACAAATTCAATCCAAATGATGCATGCTTTTACTTAACTGCTACAGGCTTAACTGCAGTTTTAAATTATTCTCAATGCAGAGGCAATAAAGCATTTCAGTAAATACGTCTCAGAGGAGAAGTTAGGAAGAAAAATCTCAAGTATTCCCAGTAGCCACTGTTCAGGTCACTGTTTGAAACTACAAGGCACATGTCAAAGAATTATGACCTGCCATGGGCAGTATTTTTCAGCTAGGAGTTTATAAATATATCAAGGGCCTGAAGAAATGACTCCAAACAGAAAGTGAGTAAACCCTACAGGAATACTTCATTTGAAAACTAAATATCTGCGGCCTTATCTTGTCAACAGAATTGGATTTCTCTCTGTTATTATGTTGTTTCTACTTATGACTGCATCATAATGGAAATCTAGAGAGAAAAGCACGTGTGTGGAGTCTTCAACATGGCTGTGCCTTAGCAACAGGAGCTACTTGCCAAAATGAAGGAGTTTGCTTCCTGACATTCCTTCTCCTTGTTCTTGGCTCCTTAAATCATGAGTTGCAAAAGGCCAAAAGGATTTGCTCATTTTGCCCAGCTTGAAAACGTAATCTGCGCTTTAGAACACTAAGATGGATAATTAGATTCACTTCAATAGATATTAATCTAGTGATGATTGTGTGTAAAGCCCTGCACTTGGTGCTGGCAAGCTGGTGGGAAAGAGGCAGGGTGGTAGAGGCGACAATGATAAAGAGATGAGTGAGAGATGGTGTCTACCCTCTCGAATAATAGCTAACATTTAGTGAATACATCCTATGCCCCAGACACTGTGCTAAACACTTAAAACCACTTACTTAATTTAATGACTGTATAGGTAGGTGCTATTTGTTTACACATTATACAGATGATAAAACTGAGGCTCAGAGAAATTAACTACTGCTGCTTCTCATTCACCTTTGCTGGCACATCTTCCTCACCACCTAACTCTGTAGCACCCCAGGGCTTAGTATTTGGCTCTCTTCTTGGTCTATACTCACTCACTTCATCATCTCATTTAGTTTTGTGGCTTTAGATACCAAGTATATTTTTAATAGGCATCTCAGACTTTACAGGTCCTAAATAGAGATCCTGATCTTCCCTCTCCTTAAGAAGTGCTCCTTCCCTTGTCTTCCCAGACTGAGCTGATGGAAACTTCATTCTTCCTCTTCTTAGGCTAAAAATATTTTTTTCTCACATCTTTTAAGTATATCTAGAATCTGACTACTCTTCATCTTCAAGGCCTGAGCCACTGTCTTCTATTGCCTCAATGACTACTGTAGTTTCTTAACAAGCCTCTCAGCTTCTTTCCTTACAGTTATTGCTGTGTAATAAATTGCCACAAACTCAGCAACTTAAAACACTCATGTATTATCTTGCAGTTTTGTAAATCAGAAGTCCAGAGGGCTCAGATGGGTTCTCTGCTTAGGGTTTCACAAGGCTGAAGTCAAAATGTCAGCCAGGCTGGACTCTTACTTGAAAGCTTTGGGGTCAGAATCCACTTCTAAGCTCATCTGGGCTGTAGGCAGAATCCAGATACTCACGGCTGTAAGTCTGAGGCCTGTTTTCTTGCTGGCTGCTGGCTGGGGTGGTCACTCTGGAATGCTACAGGCTACACAGATTTCTTCTCAAGCAGTCCTCTCCATCTTCAAAGCCAGCAATGGCATACCAAATTCCCCTTGTGCTACAGATCCATTTAACTCCCTCTTCTGCTACCAGCTGGAGAAACCCTCTGCTTTTATTAATAAATTATACTTTAAGTTCTGGGGTACATGGGCAGAAAGTGCAAGTTTGTTATATAGATATACACGTGCCATGGTGGTTTGCTGCACCCATCAACCCATCATCTACATTAGGTATCTCTCCTAATGCTATCCTTCCCCTAGCCCCCCACCCCCTGACAGGCCCCGGTGTGTGATGTTCACCTTTCTGTGTCCATGTGTTCTCATTGTTCAACTCCCACTTGTGAGTGAGAACATGCAGTGTTTGGTTATCTGTTCTTCTGATAGTTTGCTGAGAATGATGGTTCCCAGCTTCATCCATGGCCCTGCAAAGGACATGAACTCATCCTTTTTATGACTGCATAGTAGTCCATGGTGTGTATGTGCCATATTTTCTTTATCCAGTCTATCTTTGATGGGCATTTGTGTTGGTTCTAAGTCTTTGTTATTGTGAACAGTGCTGCAATAAACATACGTGTGCATGTGTCTTTATAGTAGAATAATTTATAATCCTTTGGGTATATATCCAGTAATGGGATTGCTGGGTCAAGTGGTATTTCTAGTTGTAGATCCCTGAGGAATCACCACATTGTCTTCCACAATGGTTGAGCTAATTTACACTCCCACCAACAGTGTAAAAGCGTTCCTATTTCTCCACATCCTCTCCAGCACCTGTTGTTTCCTGACTTTTTAATGATCACCATTCTAACTGGTGTGAGATGATATCTCATTGTGGTTTTGATTTGCATTTCTCTAATGATCACTGATGATGAGCTTTTTATAATATGTGTGTTGGCTGCATAAATGTCTTCTTTTGAGAAGTGTCTGTTCATATCCTTCACCCACTTTTTGATGGGGTTGTTTGTTTTTTCTTGTAAATTTGTTTAAGTTCTTTGTAGATTCTGGACATTAGCCCTTTGCCAGATGGATAGATTGCAAAAGTTTTCTCCCATTCTGTAGGTTGCCTGTTCACTCTGATGATAGTTTCTTTTGCTGTGTAGAAGCTCTTTAGTTTAATTAGAATCACATTTGTCTATTTTGGCTTTTGTTGCCGTTGCTTTTGTGTTTTAGTCCAGAAGTCTTAACCCTCTACTTTTGAAGGGCTCACTTGATTGGGTCAGGCCCAACCAAGTCATCTCCATACCTTAAGGTCAACTAACTTGGAACTTTAATTATTTCTGTAAAATCTCTTCAGAGCTGTACCCGGATCAGCATTTAGTTGAATAAACAGGAAACAAAAATTTCGGGGGGTGAGGTGGGGGATCCATATTTAGAATGCTGCCCATAAAATAAAAAAGAATTAATATTAGAATGCTGCCTACCTTACCTCCCTGCAGTTTTTTCTGTACTCAGCAGCTAGTGTGATCCTGTTCAAATGTAAGCGAGATCCTGTTCAAATGTAAGCGAGGATTGTACCCACAGTCCTCTAGGGGCTCCTTATCTCCTTACCATGTCCAAAGCCAAACTCTTCGTCATGCTCCACAAGGCCCTCATGGTCTGGACTGTGCCCCTTATCACTCTGACTTCTTCTCCTACTTTCTCTCACTTACCCTCCTCCTCACTTGTTTTCCCTCTGGACATATTTGAATGCTCCAAGCGTGATCCCACTTCAGGGCCTTTGTATATGCTGTTTGGTCAGCTTGGGATGACTTTCCCCTTGATAACTACTTACCTTAATATTTCTACTCAATTTTCACCCTCTCACTAAGGTCTTCTTTGACTTTTTTGAAGTTACACCCTACTCCATACTCCCTAAGCCCCCTTCCCGCTTCAGTTTCTTCCAGATCCTTTATTACTCTCTAACATAAAATATGTAAATACACAAAATATAGTTTACACTTTTATCTTGTTTATTGCCTTTTTCTTAGAATGTAAGACCCACAAGGGACTTTGTTCACTGATGTATCCCTAGCACCTAGTACAGTGTCTGGAACAGAGCAGGCACTCAATAAATGTGTTAAATGAATGAATAAGTGAGCTTGCCCAAAGTCACACACTCTAGTAGTAAGTGACAGAGTTGGAATTTGAACATGAAACACATACCACCTCCCTGCAGCTTAGAACCCAACGGTAAGGGTGAAGATAAACAAAGTTAGGACTGTAGTACAAAACACTCTAAGGAAAATGCTTAGAGGAGATGCCAAATGAAGATTCTAGAATTTTCAAGGATAGAGAAGTCATACCTGGCTGTGGTGATCACAGATGAGACAGAAGGAGAAAAGACAGAGAGAGGGAGGACAAGCAATGTGGAAATGGAGGCAGAGATTGGGGTAACGAAGCCACAAACCAAGGAAAGACGAAGAATGCTAGGCAGCCACAGTGAGTGTGGCTTTGCTGACAACTTGATTTCAAACTTCTGGTCTTTATAACTGTGATAGAATGAAGTTCTCTTGTTTTAAGTCACCAAGTCTATGGTAATTTGTTATGGCAGCCCCATGAAAGCACTGAAAGAGATTTGAAGGATGAGTAGGATTGCTGTGGATTCTGTGCTGCACTCCAATTCCCTGTCAGGTTCAAAAGATTTGTTCACCCAGCTCCTGGGGTTCTGTGGGTTGCCAGTCTTCAGCTGTCAGCCCTTTATAGGAACTATTTCTGCCGACGTGGGGACCTTGTCCATAGCAACGTCCCTGTCCTGCAGATAGTTTGCATCCAATTACTGTTCAAAATGGGGGTTGTATGAGTTATCAATTGATGCATAATAAATTATCTCACACTTAATGGCTGAAAACAACACATATTTATTATATCACAGTTTCTGTGGGTCAGGAGTCTGGACATAGCTTTACTGAGTTATCTGCGTAGGGTCTTACAAGGCTTTCAAGGTATCAGCCAGGCCACATTGTCATCTGGAGGCCTGTCTGGGGCAGAATTCACTTCTAAACTCAGGTTGTTGGCAGAATTCATGTCTTTACTGTTGTAGGGATGAGGCCTCTGGCTTCTGGCTTCTTGCTGATTATTGGTTGGAGGCTGCCCTTAGCTTCTGGAGGCCATCAGACAGTCCCATACCACATGGGCTTTCTCAACTTGGATATCTTATCAATCCAACAAGTGGAGTCTCTAGAGTGACTTTGGTAGCAAGACAGTCTTATACGGCATAACATAATCATAAAGCTGACATCCTATTTCCTTTGCTGTATTCTGTTGATTAGGAGCAAGTTACCAGGTTCAGTACGTGAACACACTAGGAGGCAGGGATGACTCGGGGAGCATCTTAGAGTCTGTTTGCCACAGGAGTATAAAGGCCTGGTCCTCTCGTTTTCACTGGAGACAGCTGTGAAGGGCCATCCTAGGTTTTTATCCTTTTGTGGGCTTAGCTGTGGCATTGTGTGATCACACTATGGCCCAGATTTTCCCTCTGCCCACTCTGACTTCATTTCCTTCCATTCCACAGGTTGATCCTGACAGCATTCCCTTATAAATGATCTTCACTCTCATTTCCATCTCAGAATCTGGGGAATCATATCTGTGGCAAGGATTTTCATAGGCGGAGGCGAAGAGGCTATTGGAGAGTACCCCAGGACGAGGGAACATATTAAAATACTGAATAAAAATGTAGGGTCTGTGGGTGAGGGAAACAATGGGATATCCAATTAGAGTGGGTTAAAGAAAAGGATGGAATGTGAGGCTAGAAATTCAGGCTGGGGCCACTGTGTGGAGGACCCTGAATGGCATACTGAGAAGAGTGAGGCAGTGGGAAACCCTGGAGGGTTTTGAGCACAAGACATTAGCACCAGGCTTTGATTATGATTCGGACAACAAACTGTTTCAAATACTTTAGGAGGGCCTTATATCTGTTAAAAGAATGATGTAGTAAAAATATGTAAAGTGGCTACCAGGGGAGCTCCTCTTATACATGTAGGCAGAGAGTTTTCTCTCTTAGGGACAAAATGAAGCCTATGGCTGTTATGAGTTGAACTGGAATTCATATGTTGAAATCCTAACCCCCAGTACTTCAGAATGTGACTCTATTTGGAGATATGGTCTTTACGTAGGGATAATCAAGTTAAGATGGTGTCAGCACATTTCTCAAAAGATGACATTTATGCAGCCAACAAACATATGAAAAAAAGCTGAACATCACTGATCATTAGAGAAATGCAAATCTAAACCACAATAAGATACCATCTCATGCCAGTCACAATGGCGATTATTACAAAGTCAAAAAACAACCGACACTTCCGAGGTTGCAGAGAAAAAGGAACACTTTTACACTGTTGGTGGGAGTATAAATTAGTTCAACCATATGGAAGACGGATTGTGAGGAATTGTGAATCCCTCAAAGACCTAGAAGCAGAAATTTAACCCAGTAATTCCACTACTAGGTATATACCCAAAGGAGTATAGATTA
Organism: Hylobates moloch; assembly: GCF_009828535.3. Lineage (NCBI taxonomy): Eukaryota > Metazoa > Chordata > Mammalia > Primates > Hylobatidae > Hylobates > Hylobates moloch. The sequence goes on from NW_026652282.1 coordinate 117,379,562, forward strand.
TTCTATTACAAAGATACATGCATGTGTATGTTCATTGCAGTAATATGCACAATAGCAAAGACATGGATTCAACCCAAATGCCCATCAGTGGTAGGCTGGATAAAGAAAATGTGGTACATATACACCATGGAGTACTATGCAGCTGTGAAAAGGAACAAGATCATGTCCTTTGCAGGGACGTGGATGGAGCTGGAAGCCATTATCTTCAGCAAACTAATGCAGGAACAGTAAACCAAAACACTGCATGTTCTCACTTTTAAGTGGGAGCTGAACTATGAGAACACATGGACACAGGGAGAGGAAGAACACACACTGGGGCCTGTTAGAGAGTAGGGGTGGGGGAAGGGAGAGCATCAGGAAGAATAGCCAATGGATGTTGGGCTTAATACCAAGGTGATGAATTGATCGATGCAGCAAACCACCATGGCTCATGCTTACCTGTGTAACAAACCTACATATCTTGCACATATACTCTGGAACTTAAAATAAAGGTTGAAGGAAAAAAAAGATGAAGGCAGTAGTCTTGGCCCTAATCCAATATGATTGGTGTTGTTATAAAAAAGGGAAATTTGGTGTCCATCAATGGATTAAAAAAATGTGGTACATATACACCATGGAATACTATGCAGCCATAAAAAGGAATGAGATCATGTCCTTTTCAGGGACATGGATGAAGCTGGAAGTCATCATCCTCAGCAAACTAAAACAGGAAAAGAAAACCAAACACTGCATATTCTCACTCATAAGTGGGAATTGAACAATGAAAACACATGGACAAAGGGAGGGGAACAACATACACCGGGGTGAGCCGAGGGCTGGGGGGCGAGGGGAGGAAGAGCATTAGGACAAATAACTAATGAATGCAGGGCTTAAAACCTAGATGACGGGTTGATAGGTGCAGCAAACCACTATGGCACACATATACCTATGTCACAAACCTACATGTTCTGCACTTGTATCCCGGAACTTAATATAAAATTTAAAAAAAGGGAAATTTGGGTTTGTGGATGCACACACACACCTACACATGCACAAGGAGAATACCACGTGAAGATGAAGGCAGAAATTGGAATGATGAAGATGCAAGCTGAGGAATACCAAGGATTGCTGGCCATCACCAGAGGCTAGGAGAGAGATATGGAGCAGTCTTCCTCAGAGCTCTCAGAAGGAATCAACCCTGCCAACACCTTGGTTTCAGACTTCTAGCCTCCAGAACTGCAAAGGGACAAATTCCCATTGTTTAAGCCACCCAGTTTGTGGCATTTAGTTATGGCAGCCCTAGCAAATTAGTACAATAGCTCTTTCTCCTCAGTTTCCTGGCTGTGAGCTCTGTGAGAAAGAGACCATGTCTGTATCAGTTAGGATGCTTCAGGCTTCAAGCAACAGAAAACTTAACTAAAAGTGGTTTGAAACATAAGAACATTTATTATTTCACATGAGAATATCAGAGGTAGGGCTGTCCCAGAATGGATTAACTCAACAGCTTAGTGATGTCAGGGCTTAAGTTTAGCTACCTTGCTCTGGTTTCAGGGCTTGAGATCTTTGGGACCACTCAGATGATCCTAAGTAGAGATAGAATCCACGTGAGGCATGGTTTATTTCCACCTCATGCTGCCTATCATCTCATCTTTTCAGGTCCCAACCCTAGATGATGGGTGGTTTTTAGGGCCCCCAACCTTCACAGACCCTGTATTCCACATGTTTTTATTACCCTGTATTCCACATTTTTTTATTAATTACCCTGTATTCCACATTTTTTTCTCTCCAATACTGTCAAAAATGTTGCTCAGCCTCTCAGTCACTTCTATATTGGTGAAAGCCCCATGGACAAAAGTGGATCAAATACCTCTCTTGGTTTCCTGATTCAGCTCTGTTTCTAGGCTTGGTAATTCTCCACTCTTTCATTATTTCTTTGATAATTATAGAAATGTATTCTTTTAAAAATATTGTCTTTTCTCAATTTTCTTTAGCAGAAAGGCAGGTCCAAATTAACTCATCTTTAATGATCAGAAACAGAACTCTATCTTTTTAGACTTTATCACTAAAACAAAAATTATACAAGCTACTTCAGTAGCCCCCCTCTCTCTCAAGAAGGAACCATTATTTAGAATTTAGTTTTTATAATTGCATATATTTGATACATAGGTGCATATCCTCAAACAATGCATGGTATTGTTTTTATAAATGGCATTATACCATATTCTTCAGCAGCTTTCTTTTTCTATCTATTATGTTTTTGATATTCATCCCATTTTGTTATGCTAGAGACATAGTATATTAATTATACTGGCCTCATAGTATTCCCTTATATGATTGCACCACAATTACTCATTCATTCTCCTGTTGATGAACATTGGGGTTATTTGCATTTTAAAATGTGCAGTCTGGTCCAGGCCACAATATTTGTATTTGACTCAACAAAGATGAGAAAGTAGTGCCTCTTAGACAATCAAAAGGCTTAGATGAAACTTCCATGCTGAAAAATGTCCCAAGGGAAATTAAAAATTCTCAGTTGACAAATGAAGACCAGAACTTAATAACTCTACAAAATTCTTTGAGTAAAAATTTGATCACATATGATGAAGGAAATGGGGGCCCCATCCTTATTCAAAGGTCCTAAGTGTCCACTGGTACAAGGTGCTGGGATAGACAGAGGACAGAACTGGTCACGTGGCTGTGGTACCAGATTCCCGGCAGGGCAGGAGAGCTGGTTGTTGAGATGGCTTTGCTGCTGCAGAGTACACAGACCTTGGTTCCAGACCTGGGCCATCATCAGTTTCCTTACCCATATTGATGTTTTGCAATCTTTTTATGGACTTACTCCTTTTTGATAAACTTTTAAATCCTTTGCCTCCCTTCATAACTGCTTTTTCTTTTTCTTTTCGTT
>NW_026652282.1:117382611-117395576 GCF_009828535.3 Hylobates moloch
TTTTTTTTTTTTTTTTTTGTATATTTAGTAGAGACGAGGTTTCACCGTGTTAGCCAGGATGGTCTCGATCTCCTGACCTCGTGATCCACCCGCCTCGGCCTCCCAAAGTCCTGGGATTACAGGCTTGAGCCACCGTGCCTGGCCATACTGCTTTTTCATCCTTTGCTTTTTTCCTAACGCTTTCTTATGAAAATTTTCAAACATCCAGCAAAGTTGAAAGAAATTTGCAATGAACAACCACTGGTACCATTGGATTTTATAACGAACATTTTGCTATTTTTGCTTCATTATCCATCTGTCCATCTATCTATGTCTGTTCCCATTTATCCATCCATCTTATTTTTTTTCTGGTGGATTGGACAGCAAGTTGCAGACATTAGTATACTTTACCTCTAAACCCTTCAGCATGAATATCATTAAGTTCAATATTTGTTATTTTTTAATTGAAGTAAAATTCACATACAATGAAATGCAGTGATCTTACGAGTACCATTCTATAAGGTCTGATAAATGCACACACCATATAATCCTAGCCCCTATCAAGATACAGAACATTGCCAATAGCCCAGAAGGCACCCCCACGCTCCTTCCAAGTCAATCTCTGCCTTCACCCTCCACAGGAAACCATGGTTCTGATTTTTCTACCATAGTTATTTTTAATAACTTTTATTTGGAAATAATTTCAAATTTAGAGAAAAGTTGCAAGAAAAATAATACTACAAAGACCACCTAGATACTCTTCACCCAGATCCACCTCTCATTAACATTTAACTAATTTGATTTGGCATTTGCTTTCTTTCTATGTATATAGATTTTTTTTTTTAACCTGGCGTGATGGCATGCACCTGTAATCTCAGCTATGCAGTAGGCTGAGGTGGGAGAGTTGCTTGAGCCCAGGACTTTGAGACTAGCCTGAGCAACACAGTGAGACTCATGCTTCTAAATTTTTTTTAAATAAAAATAAAATATTTTTTTCTGAAGCACTTGAGATTAAGTAGCATGCAACCATAGATTAGTTTTGTCCCTTGTAGAAGTTCATAGAACTTCACACAGCATGACTTTCGTTTTTAAATTTTTATGAAGGTAATATATTCACATAGTTAAAAGAATCAATAGTATGGAAAGCGTTAACGAAAAACAGCAGTCCCTTTTAACCATTCCTACCATTCTGTCCTGTCCTTAAGAGTCTATATCTTTTTATTCTTTTAAATATTCCTTGTGGTAGTTACTTCCTTATTCCTAAAATAGTGTTATATTATTGTTTTTTTTGTTTCAGCAATTTTAGACCTTATCCAGTCATTTTACATTATGATAGATCCATTCATTATTATTATTCACTCATTAATCCATTCATTCAACAAATATTTTTCTGGGTGAACACAAATTTTTATTTCGCCTGAGTAAATAGCTAGAAGTGGGATTGCTGGGCCATATAGTCAGTGTATGTTTAACTTTGTAATAAACTGACAAACTAATTTGCAAAGGATATGTGCCATTTTGCATTCTCATCAGCAATATATGAGAATTCCAGTTGCTCTGCCTCCTCACCAAGTATTGTCAACATTATCAATTTTAGGCATTCAAATAGGTGTGTGGTGATATCTCGTTATGGTATACATTTTCATATCTCCAATGACTAATGATGTTGAGCATGTTTTTAATGTGCTTATAGACATCTCTAAATAATTTTTGGTGAAATGTCTATTCAAGTATTTTGCCCATTTAAAAAACTTTATTATTTTATTAATTTTCTTATTGTTGAGTTTTAAGAGTTTATTGTATATTCTAGAAACAATTTATTCGTCATATGTGTGGTTTCCAAATATTTTCTCCTGGTCCAATATTGGATTTCAAGGCTATTCTTGAGCTGAGGAGAGTGGTATGGGAATAAGTTCAGTTAAAATGCCTCAAAGCTCACTCTTTTACAGAAACTCAGCCATTTTTCTTGAATAAATACTCCCCAGATTTCTCAAGTCCCTTGGTTAATTTCCAGAGTTCTTAAAATGTTGATCCTGACAAATTATTTTCCAGTGTTCTCGTTGCTTCTATGGGGAAAAGAATTTTTGGAGATCTTTATTCCACCATTCCTACTGATGTCACTTCGGAGATTTTCATAAAACAGATTTTTTCCTGCATATTTTATTCTTTCTAAGTTTGGGTTCCCTTATTTATTTATTTATATTATAAAGAATATATTTATTCTTTCTGAGTTTGGGTTCTCTTATTTCTGTTTGGTTTGTTTGCTTGTTTAATTTTGGAGGTCTTTCTCAAATTTATTCATTCATTCAACAAATATTGAGTGTCTAAAATGTGCCAGGTACTTCATGTGAACAAAATTAAAACAAAGACCAAACTGACACAGAGTTTACATTCTAGAGGAATGGTAATAATATAATGTTGGATGATGTCTGCTGAGTGCTGTAAAGAAAAATAAGGCAAACTATCCAGAGCAAGAGAGAGATGCAGAGCAAGAGAGAGATGGAGTACAAAGGCACTCACATGAAAAGATATTTGATACAATTGAACAGCCAGGAGACTGAGCAAAGGAAAGAGCAGTAAGAAGTGGATTTGGAAAGGAAAGGCCTTTGTGCGCCTGGAGATGGACTTTGGCTTTTATTTTGATCAAGGCAGGAAACCATTGGAGGCTTTTTATAAAGAAGAGTGACATCTTTTGAGTATGTCTTAAAAGTCTAATTGATGATTCTACTGAGAATAGGCTGTAAGAGGGTGAGGGTGGAAGATGGGAAACCAGTTAGGAGACTATTGCAGCAATCCAGGTGAGAGATAAAGGTGGCCTAGGTGAGGGTGGCGGAAATGGAGGTGATGATAAATGGTAGGATTCAAATATCTCATGAACCTTGGCTGCCTGTATATATTTAAGAGTGAGGCACAGAAACATTTATTGAAAGCCTGTCTGTGGTTGAAGATTGTTGACTGGTAGTCTACAATGAAAAGTGGTTAGACAAGGAGCCAGACTCTTCCATTGAGACTTAAATCTCCCATGTAAGTATGTAGAAATCTTTTTTGCTCAGATAGGTCATTTTCTTCAACAATAATTCTTCCCTATCTTGGAGCATGTTGGAATATAAGCTTGGCTGCTGTCAATTTTAAACCTAGCAGGGGATAACTTGGGAGTGGGGGTGGGCTCAGCCTCACAGGTTCAGGAGCAAGTGTTCAAGACATCTCCTATAAGACTTACCCCCTGCTCACCAGCGTAGCTCGTGTCTTTTAAACCCTAGACATCTTCATTTAATATAAATTTCATTTAATGTTTCCAGAAATAAAACCTCGTTTCTTTCCTGGATGCTTACTATGAAGGTGGGAACCTCAGAGAGTATTTAGTCCATGTACAGATATTCAAACAATGTCCTATTTTCAGCTCTGTACTTCGGACCTGCCTTATTGGTGCCTCTCAGGTTTTAAAGAGCAAATCAACTGGCTATGTTCTGCATCCTCCTCTGCAGGCATTTAAAGTTGTAGCATTCTTCTCTCTGTTCTACTTCCAAAAATTGTTGAAATTTTTCACCCACTGATGTCTTCTATCTTAATCTTTTGGGTCCTTATATGTTTATGCCTTTTAAAAATTCATTTGCTGTCATTTTGGGAGCACTTGGGAGGGAAAGGAGATAGATAATGTGCTGTCAACCAGCATCTTTGCCCAGTAAGTATACTTCTTTCACACTCCATATGACCCTCTGAAGATTTGGATTTCCTTTCCCTACACTGAGAACCAGTGATATATTGGGCATCTATCATCGAATTTTAGGGTTCTACTTTAGAGACAAACAGATATGAGTTCAACTTCCACTTACACTTTTACTGGTTGTGTGATCATGGAAAAATCACCTAAGTTACTTGGGCCTCAGTTTCTTCATTTTAAAATAATATTATGTTTTATGTGTGTATATGTATATATATATTATGTTTTATGTGTGCATATATATATATTAATTATTCACATCCATTTTAAACATGAAGAAACTGAGGGTTCTGGGGATCTGATGCACAACACAATCATTATAGTTAATAATACTATATTGTTTGCTTGAAATTTGGTAAGAGAGCAGATCTTAAATGTTTTTAATACACACACACAATGGCAACTACGTGTGGTGAATGATGTGTTAATTAGTTTGATTGGGATAGTCATTATACAATATATACATATATTAAATCATGTTGTATACCTTGAATCTATACCATTTTTATTTGTCAATTATAACTCAATTGAGTTGGAAAAAAATTGGGGTGATTATTATGCCACATCAAATTGATGTTATAAATGCTTAATGTGCTAATCTATGTAAACCTCTTAGCACAGACTGATCCATGCTCAATAAATGGTATATATTTCACTTAGCATAATGACCTCCAGTTTCGTTCATTTTGTTGCAAGTGAAAGGCCCAGAAAGACAAACATGGCATGTTCTCACTTATTTGTAGGTTCTAAAAATCAAAACAATTGAACTCATAGAAATAGAGAGTAGAAGGATGGTTAGCAGAAGCTGGGAAGGGTAGTGGGAAGGTTGAGGTGAAGTGGGGATGGTTAATGGGTACAAAAAAATAGGACGAATGAATAAGATCTAGTATCTGGTAGAGCAACAGGGTGACCATAGTCAATAATAAATTAATTGTACATTTAAAAATAACTAAAAGAGTGTAACTGAATTGTTTGTAACACAAATTATAAATACTTGAAGGGATGGATACCCCATTTTATAAGATGCGATTATTATGCATTGCAGTCCTGTATCAAAACATCTCACGTACTCCATAAATTTATACACCCACAAAATTAAAAATAAAAATTAAAAAATAAACTTCTTATCTAAATGGATCCTTCTGCTGGGAGGGAGAATAATTTGGTGGGCATGGGGTGTGCTTACATTCCATAAGCTATGATTCCTTAAATTGTATCTGTTGTTTGTAAATAAAATAAGACCTTTTCAGTAGGAGGTATGAAGATTGCCTGGTTAATCTTACCACATAGTAAACACTCATCATCTTTATTCATTTGGTCATTCATTCTTTAATTTATTCATTTAATATTTGTTGAGCTCTTACCATATGTCAGGCACTATGATAGGTGGCTGGGAGACAGCACAGGCAAGACTCAGCAAAGCAGTTAAACAGGGTTCTCCACTTCAAGTATATAGCAGGCCGGGGTAGATAGACAAGGAAGGGCGATTTTGAAGCAATGTAATTGTGCTACGATGCAACACATGTTGCTGTGATTAACTGTTTGATGACTCTCTTTCACTATAAAAAGACCTCATCTATCTTGTTTATCACTGTTGTCCCGGTGTCTAGCATTGTGCCTGGCACATGAGAGGTGTTCAATTAGACTTTTTTATTGAAAAAATGATGTGTGATGAAAATCTTTCTTTGATAAGTTTCCATAGAAAATATATTTGAAAAATTTACCTTTAATTCTTAAGATGAGAGCATTCCTGCAATGTATGTGTGTTCAGTGAGTGAGTGCATGACTGAATATTTGGCAAAGGGTGAGTCAAGGATAAGAGGAAGTACATCACAGTTCAACAAATATTTCCTGAGTGCCAACTCTGTGCCAGGCATAGTGTAGGGTATGGAGGATACAGAGATGAATAAGACATAGCTTTTGCCCTTAAGGATCTCCAAGTCTAGCCTGGAGACAGACATGTGAACTGTGAATTACAGTACAGTATGATAAAGGCCATAAATAAAACTCAAATAAGATGTGAATCTTAAGCTTGAGGGCTTTGGGTAAGGCTAGAGCCATTAAACATGATTCTGAAGACATGTTCCATTTTCTACAATAAGATTCAGTGGGAAAACAATTGCTCAGAGAATCTATTATATATTTTTCAGAGAAAGTATGGAAATCTCATTATTGTTAATGGCAATAGAATAGAGAATAAAATAGAATGAAAAGCAATATCTAAATAAGCTATCATTATATATGAAATAGAGTCACTTAGTGGTTAAGTGACGTTTGTTAGGAAGTTATCCTGGCAGTCGCTTTTGGAAAAAGAAGATCAAAAGCATACCAAGAATGCCAGTTAATGCCATCATTATTTACTTAGTATAAATTCACAGGAAAATATGTTCATGAAAATAAAACATCATCTAAAGAATTGAGTGTGATTTTCATCTTTATTGTTGTGTATCACTTTTCCTTTAAAAAGCAAACAAACTTATTTATAACTTTACTGTAGGAAACAGTGACTGAGTTGATAAAGAAGGTATACTAGGTAAGAAAAATAAGTAACAATGGCTTAGAAGTCACCACTCCATCCAAACAACAAGTAGAAAACTGAAAAAACTGAAAAATCAACACATCTTCTTAGATCCATCAGAGAAGTGAGGTCATAGGGCAAACCACTGCCACAAAAGTAGAAGAGACAAGCAGATACAGAGAATCATAACTTACCAGAGCAGAAACCCCAAGGAGAAATCTGCCCAGAAACTAGTTCTGGGGTAGGAAAGCCTTAATCGTAATTGAAAAGTTGTTGGAGGCTCAGTGTGGACAACTCTCAGAGTTAAAAACTCCAGGGGGATCAAGTTATAGGGAGACCTATGTTTTGTAAATTTTACCTCCAGGAGTTCTACATGTCCTCACAGTGAATATTGGAGAAAAATCCCCTTGTTCTTCCAGCAGGCATTAGGGGGAAAGAAACCATTTTGAGATACAGCAGAGCATTCTGTTCTTCACAAGTCCAGCCCTCGGAAGAAACTATTTTTACCAATCTAACCTGCTGGGGTCATATCAAAGCCTAACCTACCTGGGGGAAGGGAAATAACCAGCTCCAGCTCCAGCTCCCTCTAGCTTTCCTCATAAGAAAAAAGAAATACCCGACTCCAGACCCCTCCAGCCATCTTGCCCCACCTAAGAGTTGCTGGCGGATGGTGGAGGGGGGAGGCATGACTGAAAAACAGTGGTGAAGTTCACAGTCCGGGGCACAGGCATACCAAAAGACTGAGATCTAATCATAGGATTATAGAATGCTTTCCCTCTTCCTACACCTTACCACCACATTACTAAAGGCCTGTTTACTGCTGTTGCTTTTAGCCAGTACATCACGTCCACCTTTCACCAAAAAATTACAAGGCATATTCAAAGGCAAAACAAAAATAAAAACAAAAACAAAAACAAAACCACAGTTTGAAGAGATTGAACCAACATCAGAACCAGGGTCAGATATGGCTAGAACATTGGAATTATCAGATCAGGAATTTAAAAAACTAGACAACATGAAAGAACAGATGGATAATGTAAGCAGAGAGCTAGAAATTCTAAGAAATTTAAAAATACTCAAGGTCAAAAGCACTGTAACAGAAATAAAGAATGCCTTTGATGGGATCATCACTAGACTGATCACAGTGAGGAAAGAATTTGCACTTGAGGACGTGGTAATAGAAAGTTCCAAAACAGAACAATGACTGGGAAAAAGAGAGTACAAAATATCTAAAAAATGTGAGACAATTACAAAAGGTATAATATGCATAATAGAATACCAGAAGGAGAAGAAAAAGACAAAGGAACAGAAGAAATGTTAGAAGCAGTAATGACTAAACAAAACAAAATAAAAAAGTCTACACCTAGGCATATCGTATTCAAATTGCAGAAAATCAAAGATAAAGCAAAAATCTTGAATGAAGCCAGAGAAACCACCTTATCGCTAGAGAAGCAAAGATAATAATTACATCTGGCTTTTCCTCAGAAGCCAGTGAAGCAAGAACAAGGTAAAATACAATTAAACATTTAAAGTGTTGAGAAAAAAAGACTCACCAACCTAGAATTATTTGCCTTGCCAAAGTATCCTTCAAAAGTGGAGAATAAATACTTTCTCAGAAAAATAAAAATCGAGAGAATTTATGTCAGTAGACCTGTCTTGCAAGAAATGTTAAAAGTTATTCAGAGAGATGCAAAATGATATAGATCAGAAATGCAGGTCAATATAAAGAAATGAAGAGCATCAGAGAAGGAATAAGTGAAAGTAAAATAAAATGTTTTATTTTTCTTATTCTTAGTTGATCTGACAACAGTTTATTCAACATAATAATAGCAACAATGTATTTGGCTTTGTGTGTGTGTGTGTGTGTGTGTGTGCATTTGCTAGGTATATTTATATATAAGGGAAATGAATGACAGCAATGATACAAGGTACAGGAGGGAGTAGTTAAGAACATTTTGTTATTGTAAGGTACTTGCCATATCCATGATACCTATTTGGGTGACAGATACTATAAAGTGGTATGCTGTTATTTGAAAATGGATTTGGATTAGCTGCAAATATATATTGCAAATTCTAGGGTAACCACCAAAAATAGTTTAGAAATTATAAAACATATGTTAAGAAAGGAGAGAAAGGGGAATGATATAAAATGCTCATTTAAAACCACAAGAGGCAGGAAAAGCATGAAAGACAAAAATAGGAAAAATAAACAAAGGCAAGAAGTAGAAAACTATAGTAAATATGGTAAATATTATAATAATCCAACTATATCAATAATCACTTTAAACGTCAATCGTCTAAATACACCAATTAAAACAGAATTCTGGCCAGCTGCAATGGCTGACACCTGTGATCCTAGCACTTTTGTAGGCCAAGGCAGGAGGGTCATTTGAGGCCAGGAGTTCAAGACCAACCTGGGCAATATAGTAAGACCCCCCATCTCTACAAAACGTTTTAAATTAGCCAGGTGTGGTGGTGCATGCCTGTAGTCCCAGCTACTCAGGAGGCTGAGGCAAGAGGATCACTTGAGCCCAGAAGGTTAAGGCTGCAATGATCTGTGATCTGACACTGCACTCCAGCCTAGGTGATGGAGCAAGACATTGTCTTAAATAAATAAATAAATGACGGATTTCACAGAAAGACAAATACCACATTTTCTCACTTATAAGTAGGAGCTAAATAATGTATACACATGGATGTAGCATGTGGAATGATAGAAAATGGAGACTTGGGAAGGTGAGGGGGTGAGATTGGGTGGGTGATGAGAAATGACTTAATGAGTATAATATACATTATTTGGGTGATTGATACCCTGTAAACTCTAACTTCACCAATAAGCAATCTATGCATGCAACAAAATTGCACTTGTACCCCATAAACGTATACAAATAAAATAAAAGAGTTCGTCAGAGTGGATTAAAAAAACCTATGTGTTGTCTACAAAAAAAACACTTTAAATATAAAAACAGGAGGGTGGAGCCAAGATGGCCGAATAGCAACAGCTCCAGTCTACAGCTCCCAGCGTGAGCGACGCAGAAGACGGGTGATTTCTGCATTTCCAACTGAGGTACCAGGTTCATCTCACTGGGGAGTGTCGGAAAGTGGGTGCAGGACACTAGGCGCAGTGCATCGAGCATGAGCTGAAGCAGGGAGAGGCATCACCTCACCCGGGAAGTGCAAGAGGTCAGGGAATTCCCTTTCCTAGTCAAAGAAAGGGGTGACAGATGGCACCCGGAAAATCGGGTGACTCCCATCTTAATACTGCACTTTTCCAATGGTCTTAGCAAGCAGCATACCAGGAGATTATATCCCGTACCTGGCTCGGAGGGTCCTACGCCCATGGAGCCTTGCTCATTGCTAGCACAGCAGTCTGAGATCAAACTGCAAGGCAGCAGCGAGGCTGAGGGAGGGGTGCCCACCATTGCCGAGGCTTGAGTAGGTAAATAAAGTGGCTGGGAAGCTCGAACTGAGTGGAGCCCACCGCAACTCAAGGAGGCCTGCCTGCCTGCCTCTGTAGACTCCACTTCTGGGGGCAGGGCATAGCCAAACAAAAGGCAGCAGAAACCTCTGCAGACTTAAATGTTCCTGTCTGACAGCTTGGAAGAGAGTAGTGGTTCTCCCAGCACACAGCTGGAGATCTGAGAACGGACAGACTGCCTCCTCAAGTGGGTCCCTGACTCCCGAGTAGCCTAACTGGGAGGCACCCCCCAGTAGGAGCAGACTGACACCTCACACGGCTGGGTACTACTCAGAGACAAAAATTCCAGAGGAAAAATCAGGCAGCAACATTTGCTGTTCACCAATATCCACTGTTCTGCAGCCTCTGCTGCTGATACCCAGGCAAACAGGGTCTGGAGTGGACATCCAGCAAACTCCAACAGACCTGTAGCTGAGGGTCCTGACTGTTAGAAGGAAAACTAACAAACAGAAAGGACATCCACACCAAAACCCCATCTGTACATCACCATCATCAAAGACCAAAGGTAGATAAAACCACAAAGATGGGGAAAAGACAGAGTAGAAAAACTGGAAACTCTAAAAATCAGAGGCCTCTCCTCCTCCAAAGGAATGCAGCTCCTCACCAGCAATGGAACAAAGCTGGATGGAGAATGACTTTGACGAGTTGAGAGAAGAAGGCTTCAGATGATCAAACTACTCGGAGCTAAAGGAGGAAGTTCGAACCCATGGCAAAGAAGTTAAAAACCTTGAAAAAAAATTAGACGAATGGCTAACTAGAATAACCAATGCAGAGAAGTCCTTTAAGGACCTGATGGAGCTGAAAACCACGGCACGAGAACTACGTGACAAATGCACAAGCCTCAGTAGCCGATTTGATCAACTGGAAGAAAGGGTATCAATGACAGAAGATCAAATGAATGAAATGAAGCGAGAAGAGAAGTTTAGAGAAAAAAGAATAAAAAGAAACAAACAAAGCCTCCAAGAAATATGGGACTGTGTGAAAAGACCAAATCTATGTCTGATTGGTGTACCTGAAAGTGACAGGGAGAATGGAACCAAGTTGGAAAACACTCTTCAGGATATTATCCAGGAGAACTTCCCCAATCTAGCAAGGCAGGCCAACATTCAGATTCAGGAAATACAGAGAACGCCACAAAGATACTCCTCAAAAAAAGCAACTCCAAGACACATAATTGTCAAATTCACCAAAGTTGAAATGAAGGAAAAAAATGTTAAGGGCAGCCAGAGACAAAGGTCGGGTTACCCACAAAAGGAAGTCCATCAGACTAACAGCTGATCTCTTGGCAGAAACTCTACCAGCCAGAAGAGAGTGGGGACCCATATTCAACATTCTTAAGGAAAGAATTTTCAACCCAGAATTTCATATCCAGCCAAACTAAGCTTCATAAGTGAAGAAGAAATAAAATACTTTACAGACAAGCAAATGCTGAGTGATTTTGTCACCACCAGGCCTGCCCTAAAAGAGCTCCTGAAGGAAGCACTAAACATGGAAACGAACAACTGGTACGAGCCAGTGCAAAAACATGCCAAATTGTAAAGACCATGGAGGCTAGGAAGAAACTGCATCAACTAATGAGCAAAATAACCAGCTAACATCATAAAGACAGGATCAAATTCGCACATAAAAATATTAACTTTAAATGTAAATAGGCTAAGTTCTCCAATTAAAAGACACAGACTGGCAAATTGGATAAAGACTCAAGACCCATCAGTGTGCTGTATTCAGGAAACCCATTGCACGTGCAGAGACACACATAGGCTCAAAATAAAGGGATGGAGGAAGATCTACGAAGCAATTGAAAGCAAAAAAAGGCAGGGGTTGCAATCCTAGTCTCTGATAAAACAGACTTTAAACCAACAAAGATCAAAAGAGACAAAGAAGGCCATTACATAATGGTAAAGAGATCAATTCAACAAGAAGAGCTAACTATCTTAAATATATATGCAACCAATACAGGAGCACCCAGATTCATAAAGCAAGTCCTGAGTGACCTACAAAGAGACCTAGACTCCCACACAATAATAATAGGAGACTTTAACACCCCACTGTCAACATTAGACAGATCAATGAGACAGAAAGTTAACAAGGATATCCAGGAAGTGAACTCAGCTCTGCACCAAGCAGACCTAATAGACATCGACAGAACTCTCCACCCCAAATCAACAGAATATACATTCTTTTCAGCACCACACCACACCTATTCCAAAATTGACCACCTAGTTGGAAGTAAACACTCCTCAGCAAATGTAAAAGAACAGAAATTATAACAAACTGTCTCTCAGACCACAGTGCAATCAAACTAGAACTCAGAATTAAGAAACTCACTCAAAACCACTCAACTACATGGAAACTGAACAACCTGCTCCTGAATGAATACTGGGGACATAACAAAATGAAGGCAGAAATAAAGATGTTCTTTGAAACCAATGAGAACAAAGACACAACATACCAGAATCTCTGAGACACATTTAAAGCAGTGTGTAGAGGGAAATTTATAGCACGAAATGCCCACAAGAGAAAGCAGGAAAGATCTAAAATTGACACCCTAACATCACAATTAAAAGAACTAGAGAAGCAAGAGCAAACATATTCAAAAGCTAGCAGAAGGCTAGAAATAACTAAAATCAGAGCAGAACTCAAGGAGATAGAGACACAAAAAACCCTTCAAAAAATTAACGAATCCAGGAGCTGTTTTTTTGAAAAGATCAACAAAATTGATAGACCGCTAGCAAGACTAATAAAGAAGAAAAGAGGGAAGAATCAAATAGATGCAAAAAAAATGATAAAGGGGATATTGCCACCGATCCCACAGAAATACAAACTACCATCAGGGAATACTACAAACACCTCTATGCAAATAAACTAGAAAATCTAGAAGAAATGGATAAATTCCTTGACACATACACCCTCCCAAGACTAAACCAGGAAGAAGTTGAATCTCTGAATACACCAATAACAGGCTCTGAAATTGAGGCAATAATTAATAGCTTACCTACCAAAAAAAGTCCAGGACCAGATGGATTCACAGCCGAATTCTACCAGAGCTACAAGGAGGAGCTGGTACCATTCCTTCTGAAACTATTCCAGTCAACAGAAAAAGAGGGAATCCTCCCTAACTCATTTTATGAGGCCAGCATCATCCTGATACCAAAGCCGGGCAGAGACACCACAAAAAAAGAGAATTTTAGACGAATATCCCTGATGAACATTGATACAAAAAAAATCCTCAATAAAATACTGGCAAACTGAATCCAGCAGCACATCAA
>NW_026652282.1:117415576-117430820 GCF_009828535.3 Hylobates moloch
CAAACAAATTTACAAGAAAAAAACAAACAACCCCATCAAAAAGTGGGCAAAGGACATGAACAGACACTTCTCAAAAGAAGACATTTATGCAGCCAAAAAACACATGAAAAAATGCTCATCATCGCTGGCCATCAGAGAAATGCAAATCAAAACCACAGTGAGATACCATCTCACACCAGTTAGAATGGCCATCATTAAAAAGTCAGGAAACAACAGGTGCTGGACAGGATGTGGAGAAATAGGAACACTTTTACACTGTTGATGGGACTGTAAACTAGTTCAACCATTGTGGAAGTCAGTGTGGCGATTCCTCAGGGATCTCGAACTAGAAATACCATTTGACCCAGCCATCCCATGACTGGGTATATACCCAAAGGACTATAAATCATGCTGCTATAAAGACATATGCACACGTATGTTTATTGCAGCACTATTCACAATAGCAAAGACTTGGAATCAACCCAAATGTCCAACAACGATAGACTGGATTAAGAAGATGTGGCACATATACACCATGGAATACTATGCAGCCATAAAAAATGATGAGTTAATGTCCTTTGTAGGGACATAGATGAAACTGGAAATCAGCATTCTCAGTAAACTATCGCAAAGTGAAAAAACCAAACACCGCATGTTCTCACTCATAGGTGGGAATTGAACAATGAGAACACATGGACACAGCAAGGGGAACATCACACTCCGGGGACTGTTGTGGGGTGGGGAGGTGGGGAGGGACAGCATTAGGAGATACACCCAATGCTAAATGACGAGTTAATGGGTGCAGCACACCAACATGGCACATGGATACATATGTAACAAACCTGCACATTGTGCACATGTACCCTAAAACTTAAAGTACAATAATAAAAAAATATGTATATATAATTGTCTTAAATATTTTCTCTACCTACATTTAGAATCACATCAGACGTTGCTATAATTTTTGCTTCAACAATCAACATAATTTAGAAAAATCAAGAAAAGGAAAGGCTTTGTTTTCACCTGTATTTTTGCTTCCTGTGTTCTTCCTTCCTTCCTGATATTCCAAGGTTCCTTGTTTGTCATTTCATTTTTGTTCAGAAAACTTTCTTTAGCCATTCTTTTAAGGTAGATCTGCTGGTGAAATATACTCTCAGCTTTCCTTTGTCAGAAAATGTCTTGATTTCCCCTTTATTCCAGAAGATTATTTTCTCTGGGTATAAGATTATGGTTTTACAGTTATTTCTGTACTTAAAAAATGTTGTGCCACTTCTGTCTGGCTTCCATGGCTTCTAATGAGAAGTCCATTGTCATTTTAATTGTTTTTCCCCTATAGGTTTGGTGTCATTTTTCTCTGGCTGCTTTCAAGATTTTTTTTTCTTTGTCTTTATTTTTCAGGTATTTGATTATGAAATGTCTTGGTATGGATTTCTTTGGGTTCATTTTGTTTAGGGCTTTCTCAGCTTCTTTAATCTGCAGGTTTATGTCTCTTCCCAAATTTGGAAAGTTTTCAGCCATTATTTCTTGGAGTACTTATTTAGCCTTGCCTTCTCACTATTCCCCTTCTGGGACTCTGATGACATGAATGTCAGCTATTGTGGTATAGTCCCACAGGTCCCTGGGGTTCTGTTTATTCTTTTTGGTTTAGTTTTTCTCTGTTGTGTAGGTTAATTTCTATTGTTCTGTCTTCAAGTCCATGGATTCTTTCCTCCCCTCCATTTTGCTATTAAGCCTATGCACTGAGCTTTTTATTTTTGTTATTATATTTTTCTCTTCCAAAATTTCCATTTGGTTCTGCTTAATATCTTTTATGTCTTTGCTAAGACTTCTGATTCTTTTCTGAGGCTTCCTGTGTTTTGTATATTTTTTTCAAGAGTGTTTACAATTGCTCCTTTAAACATATTAGATGATGGTTTCTTTAAAATCTTTGCCAGATAATTCTAACATCGCTGTCATTCTGGCATTGGCATGTATTGATTGTCTTTTTATACAGCTTGAGATCTTCCTGATTCTTGTTATGACCATGATTTTTTAAATTGAAAATTGGTCATGTTTATATTATGAGGTTGTGGATTTTCTTTAAATCGTCTGTTTTAGTTGACATTTTCTGACACTGCTCTGGCAGGGAAAGGTGAGAGCATTGCCTCATTACTGCCAGGTGGAGGTAGAAGTTCAGGGTACCCACTCAGCCTTCATTGACACCTGAGGGGTAGGCTGTTTATTTGCTGCTAGGTCGAGGTAGGAGTTCTGGCTTCTCACATAGTCTCCACTGACACTGTGGTGGGGGTGGCCTTGTAACCACTGGACAATGGTGAAAGTCTTGAGTCTCCACTAGGTCCCTTCTTACACTGACTGGCAAGGAATGGGAGGGACTTCCCAGAACTTCCAGGTGGAGGTGGAAGTACAGGCTCTTGATATGGTTTCCAATGACACTGTGGGGATGGGGGATCATTACTGGCCAGCAGATTAAAGTTCTGTCTCCCTACTTGACCTTAGTTGATAATACTCTTACAGGGTATTGCAGTGCCTTGTTTTTGCCTTGTAAGAATGGAAGTCTAGGCTCCCTATTTGGCACTTACTGGTGTGGCTGGTGGTGGAACAACAAATTTTTATGTAACATTTAGCTGGAGTACAGTGGTTTTTCTCTAATTTTTTTTCTTTTTTGCCAGGCTGCCCCTTTCCTGCTCTTTTGGCTAGAGAGAGCAAGCTTGTGTTTTGTCTTCTTTTTCTGTCTGCTTCTATCAGTCTTTTGAAGTTACCAGTTATTTTCAGCTCCATGTCTGGGATATATGAGGCAAAAAGAAACCCAGGGAACTTACTACCATGTCTTTCCTTGGAACTCAATGTCCCTAAGCAATCTGGTTTCTTTTCTACATGTTTCAGAGTCCTCTTATTGTTGTTTTACATATAATCCCCAGGTGTCCAATGTTTTAATTGTACTTAGTAGTCGAAATAGGGAAAAGTATATCTACTCCATCTTCCTGGAGGCAGAAGCCCAAAATTGTGTTTTAAAAAAGTTTCTCATAAGCAGATGCTGTCATTCCCTTGGGATATCTGGGCTCCCCAAATATCTCCTATGGTACTGTCCAGCATTTTTTGTCATGCTGCTTGAAGTTTCATAAATTAGAGTATCATTTAGGTTAACTAGGATTCTTTTGAAAAATTAGACATTTTTCAGATGTTTAAGGGGACACCGATTTTCTAAGCCACATTAAATAGGACTTATCATGAAACAGCAGAGATGAAGAGCTGCATGTATTCTTGCAGCACGGAGCACCAGCCCAAGGAGGACAGTTTAGTGGTGTCCCAGTGGGTAATTTAGAGCAGACGTAAAGGCTGTAGGGACTCAGGGAGCTAGGCAACAGGAAGAAAATGCTAGGTGAAGAAAGGCAGATACAAGGATATTAAAGGTAAACGCTAATGATTTTTAAGTCTTGATTGAGGCCCGTTCTGTTCCCAAGAATAGTAATTATCCTTTATTTTCTATCAAGTGCCAGGCACTTCAGGTATGTTATCTCACTAAACTCTATAATGACTCTGTGGAATAGGAATTATAATTTTCATTTCACAGAGGAAGCAACTGGGGCATAGAATTTAGGTGACTTCCCTAAGTTCTCATAGATAATAGATTAAAAGGTCCAGATGTAAACTCAGATCTGTCTGACTTCAAAGTCCAGTTCTTTACCATTGCAAATTCACTCTTCTTCCTCTTCTTCCTGTTCCCTCCAGCAGAATGTGAGTCCTTTCCCTTATATCCTTTTACCCAGGCCTTGGGTTCATGAAGATAGTTCCTGAATGCGGGATAGTAGGCTTTTCAGGGGTAGCCTAAGACTCACCTCAGCTATGGAGCTTATTTTGTGGATAAACACATTCTAAATCCAAATAGCTGACTTATAAATGGCCCTTTGGAACACAACCCATTTCAAATGTTGGGGAAGCTTGTAATTTTCAGTCACATACAAGTGCTTTCTCTCTCTTTCTCTTTTTCTCTCAATGCTACATTTTCATGTAACTTAAAGAGACAATCAGGTTAGAATTTTTAAAATATATCTTTCAGGTAATGACCCAGTATTTTCCTTCAGGCTCATACAAGCTCTGAGGACTATTGCAATCATTTATAAGATATTTTCATTGGCCAAGAAACATTTTTGTCTATATTCTGCCATACAATCTAATAATAGGAGTAATTGATTTAATAATCACAATAGCAGGAACCTCAGGGGACCATTTAAATGTGGCCTGTGTTGATATTGCTGAGGCCTTGTTGGAGGCAGGGCCATAAGAGATTGGGTTTTTCATTTCCATAAACAAAAGTACACTTTTCTCCCTTGGTCTTATATGCAAGAGGCTCCCAACACTTATACACACCTGGGGGATGGGAAGCCAGATAATTGCCTTGCAATAGGGCAAAGGAAAAAAGAACTATTGAAATTTGATGAGTTGTGTTTTTATTTCAATTCTGTCAAAATACCCCAATGAGATTGAGGTGATATCAAATGGGCAATATAAATGCAAATCCAAGGGCTCTCAGTCTGCCAGCAGAGGTCACTCACTGGGGTGCATTGTAGATATACAGAGGTCAATGTCTATAACAGTACTCAGGTTTACCTGAGATGGAAATCCAGGCTCTATGGTTTGACTTCATATCTAGGGAATTTCTTATGCGGACACATGTCTTGAATACAGTTATGGAGTTACTATTGACAGCTTTACAGTTGTAAAAATAACTAAAATTGTTACCAACCTGTTGGTTTTCAAAGAAAGTTGAAAGAACACATACAAATTTTCAAATGAAGTTTAGCAGATGGGGGATAGCTGTGGGGAAGCTTAATGAGCAGCATGATTGTCACAAGAGGACGTAGCTTTGAACTCCAGCTCTGGCGTTTACTAACAGAAACCTGGTTAAAGTAATTTAACCTCTTCGAATCTCAGTTCCTATATCTGTAAAATGGGATGACAATGCTCTTGGGGACTCTTTGAAAATTAAAATGAGAGGATACATGTAATAACAATTACTGTTATTGAGTGTGATTGTTATTGAAAAAGTGAAAGAAAACTTGTATCTCAGGTCAGCTAGTTTGAAACTATATTTCATTAAAGGTTATCTACTATATTTCATAATGCTATACACCAGGCACCTTGCTAGGTGCTTTACCTGGATTACTAATTTAATCTACACCATAACCCTGTGGGAGGTACCACTATTATCCTCATTTTATAGCTGAGAAATCTGAAGTTTATGGAAGCCAAGAACCAAAGCAACACAGTTGGCAGATGGCTGAGCTAAGATTGTGACCTAGGCCATCTCACTCTCTAGCTTATTGGAAATGAACTCTCATTTCCTTTCTGAGTATGACAATTTCAATGTCATGTTAGGGTTGTTCACCTAATGATAAATTGTTTTAGCAAAAGTAGCTTTTTAATTGAACAAGTATAGCATATCTTTTCTTTTTTGACAGCTGTTTCAGTTACAGTCATGACAAGAAATTGATGGCATGCTCAATATGGATGGATTGAGAAGAGTTTAGTAAAGAGGCTATCTGAAAATGCATGGGTGGGATTTAGAGAAACCAAAAAGTGATGGTGGAGTACCTTGGGGGTTCGCAAAATCTGGGGGGCTGTTACCTTTTCTAAGCCTGAAGGGGCAAAAGGAGGAGGCAGTTACTGGAACCAGTTGTATGAAAGAGCTGAAGGACAAGAGCTACAGAAGGATACAGCAACACAGGTGACCTGGGATGGAATGGAGCTGGAGGAATAAATACATCAATCTTATTCTCCTCACACTCTCTGACTTTCTGCTGCTGCCCCTTACCCACTGGCTCAAACTTAACCAGAATCCAGAAGGCAAAGACAATCCATACAGGTTAGTCTTCCTAGGCACAAAGCAGGATGGAGAAGGGTGAAGAGTGGAAAGTAAATCTGGAGGAGTAGAGAAAAAACATCGAGCACAATGTAATTTGTTCTTATTTTTAGCTATTTATGCCATTGTAAAATAAAATTCAGAAAGCAAACACATGTGCAATGTCACCATTAACAGTTTGGTTATAATTCTTTCATGAATTTGTTTCTCTCTCTTCCCCTTCCCCCTAACTGACACACACACACACACACACACACACACACACACACACACACACACTATATATATATATGCAATTTAGAGTAGGTTTACCTACTGTAACACACAGACCCCAAGACACAGGGACTCAAGACCATATAAATTTATTTTTTGATCATGTAACTGTCCTGGACAGGTGTTTAGTTTGATGGGATTGCTACCTTCAACAAGGTCATTCAGGGATCCAGGTTTCTTCTATCTCAAGACTGATACATAGCTTAGGACCTTGTTATTGTCTGCACCCAGGAAAGAACATAGAGGAGTACATAGACAGAGGTTTTATGAGCCATTTCTGTTCACATCTATTGGCTAGAGTTGTTACATGGCCACACATAACTGCAGGTGTGGCTGGGAAATGCAATTCATCTGTATGTCCAGGAAGAAGGGGTGAATGAACTCTAGTGAAAAATTAGCTAGCACTCTCTGTGACAGTGATGCACTTATGTTTGTGTGTATATGTGAGTGATTTTTTACATAAATTGAATCATATTCATACGGATTATTTTTAAGTGCACAATTTTGTGCAGTTTTTTATGTTTATATTTCCCCTTCCACACTTTTCCTCTCCACCTGTATTAACATCTTCCATTCCCACCCCACATAAACAACTCAGTTTGAGAACCTGCTGTGCCAACACCCATGTGTATGAAAACTTTAAAAAAACTAGGAAAGGACAGGGAACTTCCTCAACTTCAAGAAGAACATCTACAAAAAAACTTACAGCTAGCATCATACTTAATGGTTGGACTCTATTCTCCTAAGATCAGAAACAAGGCAAGGATGTTTTCTCTCACCACTCCTATTCAATGTCATACTAGAAATCCTAGCTAGTGTAGTAAGATAAGAAAACGAAATAAAAGTTATACCTATAGGGAAGGAAGAAATATAACTATCTTTCTTCACAGATGACATGATTGTCTAGGGAGAAAAATCCCAAAAAACTACAAAAAAACAAAAACAAAAACAAAACAAACAAACAAACAAAACTCCTGGAAGTAATAAACAATGATAGCAAGGTTAATATACAAAAACAGATTGCATCCCTATGTATCAGGAATGAGCAATTAGAATTTGAAATTAAAAGAATGGGCCTGACGCGGTGGCTCATGCCTGTAATCCCAGCACTTTGGGAGGTTGAGGCAGGTGGATCATCTGAGGTCAGGAGATCGAGATCAGCCTGGTCAACATGGTGAAACCCCGTCTCTACTAAAAATACAAAAATTAGCTGGGTGTGGTGGTGGGTGCCTGTAATCCCAGCTACTTGGGAGGCTGAGGCAGGAGAATTGCTTGAACTCAGGAGGTGGAGGTTGCAGTGAGCTGGGCTCGTGCCACTGCACTCCAGCCAAGGTGACAGAATGAGACAAAAAAAAAAAAAAAGAAAGAAAGAAAAGAAAAGAAATTAAAAGTACAACGCCATTTACAATAGTACCCCCAAGAGAAATGTTTAGCTATGAATTTAATAAATAGAACCTACATATGGAAACTACAAAATTGTGATTAAAAAATTAAAAATTTAAACAATGGAGAGCTATTACACATTCATGCATCACTATTGTTAAGATATTAATTCTTCCCAATCTAATCTATAGCTTCAACACAATGCCAAGCAAAATCCCAGCAAACTACTTTTTAGATATCAACAAACTGTTTTCAAAGTCCATATGGGAAGGCAAAAGACACACAATGCTGAAGCCAACACAATGTGAAGAAGAAAAACAAAGTTAGAAGACTCATACTACCTGATTTTAAGAATTACCATAATGCTACAGTAATCAAGACAGCATAGTATGGGGGAAAGAATAGACAAAGATATTAAGGAAACAGAAAACAGAGCCCAGAAGTAGGCTCAAAAAAAAAAAAATACAGTCAACTGACCTTTGATAAATTAATGAAGGCAATTCAATGGAGAAAGAATAGTTTTTTCAATAAATGGTAATGGAATAATTGTATGTTCATATGTTAAAAAAAGAACTTAGACACAGATCTTACATCTTTAACAAAAATGGGTCATAGACCTAAGTGTAAAATTCAAATTATAACATTTTATAAGAAACTATAGGAAAAATATATAGGTGACCTTGCACTTGATAAGTTTTTAGATACAACACTAAAAGCATGATCCATAAAAGAAACATTATGTAACTTTTATTATTTTCTTTTTTTTTTTTTTTTTTTGAGACAGAGTCTCGCTCTGTCGCCCAGGCTGGAGTGCAGTGGCGTGATCTCGGCTCACTGCAAGCTCCGCCTCCTGGGTTCACGCCATTCTCCTGCCTCAGCCTCTCCGAGTAGCTGGGACTACAGGCGCCCGCCACCACGCCCGGCTAATTTTTTTTTTTTGTATTTTTAGTAGAGACGGGGTTTCACTGTGGTCTTGATCTCCTGACCTTGTGATCCGCCTGCCTAGGCCTCCCAAAGTGCTGGGATTACAAGCGTGAGCCACCGCGCCCGGCCTATTTTCTTAAAACTTACAACTTCTGCTCTGTAAAAAGACTTTGTTAAGAGAGTAAAAAGATAAGTCACAGAAGGGGAGAAAATATTTGCAAAACACACATGTCATAAAGACCTTCTATCTAAAATATAAAAAAAACCCTTAAAATTCGACAATAAGAAAACAAACAATCCAATTTAAAAATGGACAAAACATCTAAAGAGACACAACATCAAAGGAGATATATAAATAAGCATATGAAAAGATGTTCAAAATTATTTGTCATTAGGGAATTGCAAATTAAAACAACAATGGGATACTACGCCATATCCATTAAAAATGGCTAAAATCCGAAACACTGGCAATACCAAATGCTGGTGAGGATGCAAAACAATAAGAACTCATTGGTGGCCAGGTGCGGTGGCTCACGCCTATAATCCCAGCACTTTGGGAGGCCGAGGCCGGTGGATCACCAGGTCAGGAGATGGAGACCATCCTGGCTAACACGGTGAAACCCCGTCTCTACTAAAAATACAAAAAATTATCCGGGTGTGGCGGCGGGCTCCTGTAGTCCCAGCTACTTGGGAGGCTGAGGCAGGAGAATGGCGTGAACCTGGGAGGTGGAGCTGGCAGTGAGCTGAGATCGTGCCACTGCACTCTAGCCTGGGCGACAGACCGAGACTCTGTCTCAAAAAAAAAAAAAAAAAAAAAAAAAAAAAAGAACTTGTTGCTAAGTCACTCATTGTTATTGGGAATGAAAATGCTACAACCACTTTGGAAGGCAGTTCGACAGTTCCTTATGAATTTAAACACAGTCTTACCATACAGTCCAGCAACCATGCCCCGAAGTACCTACCTAACTCCAGAAATCATGCTTCTAAAAACTTACCTGTTTAAAAAGCTTATGTCCACATGAAAACCTGCTTACCTATGTTTATAGCAGCTTTATTCACAAGAACCAAAACTTGGAAGCTACCAGGACGTCCTTCGATAGGTGAATAGATAAGTAAATTGTAGTATATTCATACAACAGAGTATTATTCAGTAATAAAAAGAAATAAGCTAACAAGACATAAAATGGCATGGATGAATATTAAATGCTATTCCTAAAAAAAAAAGAAGCCAGTCTGAAAAGGCTACATACTGTGTGATTACAATTATAAAACAATCTGGAAAAGGCAAATTATAGAGACAGTAAACATGCCAGTGGTTGCTGGAGGTACCGGAAGAGTAGAGGAAAGGTGGAATAGGTAAAACACATAGGATGTTTTAGGGCAGCGAAACTATTCTGTATTATACTGTGATTGTGAGTGCATGACTATGTGTTTGCTAAAACCCATTGAACTTTACAGTGCATGAAACTTAATGTATCCAAAACATTTAAAAAGTAATTTAAGAGGTTGGAGAAATCCCAGGATAACAGTCTAACTGTGTTATAAATATGCGAAACAACCTCACTTAAGGAGGTTAAGGAAAAAGGTGTTCACCTAAATGACTTTGCTAATAAGTGGAATCAGTAAAACTAAAGACGAAAGGAACCGCACATAAGCATTGTACTCTAGTTGACAGAGTTGTTTCACTTGGAGGTACAAGTTAACAATTCTGATGCTGCTACTGATGTATACTGGAATGGAGCAGCTAAGTAAATGAATGTCAGATGGTGGGAACCAGATTTCTCCCTTTTTGGAGTGGGAGTTTACAGATAAGCAAGGGGAGGAAGCTAGAATAATTCATAGGGTGAGAATTAGAGTTGGAGACATCAATATAAACTCATGTTTAGCTTGATATGGATACAGATGGTTGCATATAGAAATATTTATAGGTATGTATATATACATGAGCTAGTATTCACACATATATATTTTTCCCTCTGTCAGCTGATAGGGCCTACAGGCAACAACATTCCAGTAGGAATGAATACAATTAGTGCCCAGATCTTGGTTTCTAGTACTAATTTCCAATTAAAAAAACAAACAAACAAACAAAAACAGGGGCCAGACACCGTGGCTTCTGGTCAGGAGATCGATCCTCCGAGGTGGGCAGATCACTAAGTCAAGAGATCAAGACCATCCTGGCCAACATGGTGAAATCCTGTCTCTACCAGAAATACAAAAACACCTGTAATCCCAGCTACTCAGAAGGCTGAAGCAGGAGAATCGCTTGAATCAGGGGGGTGGAGGTTGCAGTGAGCCAAGATTGCACCACTGCACTCCAGCCTGGCAACAGAGCAAGAGTCTGTCAAAAAAAAAAAAGAAAAAGAAAAAGAAAATAGGCTCCTAAGAGAACTGGCTGATTCTAGGACTAGGGCAAGATATATATAAGATGAACTTGGAATATCTTATGGTGTCAGGAAGTAAAGAAGTGTTCAAAAATTAAAAAAAAAAAGTAGATCCACAAGGATGAGAGTATGTCAAAGAGACTCTAGAGTCCACCAAAAGAGCTCCCAATGGCCAAAACATGGAATAATTTGGGCAATAAAATAAAAAAAGTAGTACTGGCTTATAATAAGTATAAATATCAATGAATCCATATTAGTAAATAAACAACTGGGTAACGAAACAAATGGGGAAAAGAGCCAAATGTCCTATAGAATAATTCCAAATAATTTATGTAGAAATTCTGCCTTGAAGAGGTGGAGCCTAACTTTCCACTCCATAAGTGTGGGCTGCACATAGTAACTTCCTTCCAGAGAGTATAGTATGGAAAATGGGGGAAAAGTGTAACTTTAAAATGGGGGAACCTGACAAATACTACCTCATCCAGGTAATCAAGGTCAGTATCAACAGTGATAAGTCATGTTGATGGCATGTGCCCTTGATATGATGTGATGAGAATGGCAATTTATCTCTATGGTCTTCCTCCCCAAAACCCATAACTATAGTCTAATCATGATAAAAACAGCAGGTGAATCCCAGTAGAAGTGCATTCTAAACAAATATATGACCAGTTCCTAGAAACTGTCAAGGTCTTCAAAAACAAGCAAAGTTAGAGAAACTGTCACAGCCAAGAGAAGTCTAAGGAAACATGAAAACTAAATGGAATTCAGTATTCTGTGTGAGATCCTAAAACAGAAAAAGGACATTAGATAAAAATCTAAGGATGTCTGATTAAACTATAGACTTTAGTTAATGACAGTGTGTCAATATTTTTCATTAATTGTAAGAAAGGTGTCGTACTAATGTAAGTAGTTAATCTGGAAAACAAGATTTGGGTGTGGAGTTTCTCTGCACTATCTTTGCAACTGTTCTACAAATCTATAGATATATTCTAAAATAAAAAGTTTATTTTCAAAAATTCTACTGTATATCTTTTCATACTTTTTCCCATGCCCATATAATCACACACACACAATTGCATGCAGTTTTCTGGTTATTATTTCTGGA
Organism: Hylobates moloch; assembly: GCF_009828535.3. Classification (NCBI taxonomy): domain Eukaryota; kingdom Metazoa; phylum Chordata; class Mammalia; order Primates; family Hylobatidae; genus Hylobates; species Hylobates moloch. Next base: position 117,427,485 of record NW_026652282.1, read on the forward strand.
AAATGAAGTCACATACATATAGTTCTGCATCTTGCTTTTCTTACTTTTCAATATCTTATGGAACCCTCTCCAAGTCAATTGGTATAGCATTTTTTTCTTCTCTCTCTCTCTCACACACACACACACACACACACACACACAGTCTTTCTCTTTTTTGATATATGCATAATATGATGTAAATGTAGATGTACCCAAATTAATTCCATCATTTCCCTATTGATAGGCATTAATTTGTCAAAAATTGCCACTAAACAATATTGCAATAAATATCCTTGTATGTATATCATTATGTATTGGTGCTTTTATATTTACATTATCTTTTTTAGAAGTGGAATTGCTGAGTAGAAGGGCACACGTAGTTTTAATTTTATAGTTACTTCTAAATTGTTTTATCAAAAGGCCATAATTGTTTTTATTTTGACACATTTATAAGAATCATTGTTACCATAGTTTAAATTGTTTCCAGTCTGATGGATATAATGTGTTATTCCTGTGTTACATTATTTTTCATTTCTCTGAGTATTATTGAATTTAAGCATCTTTTTATATTGTTTTCTGGCCCTTTGTATTTGCTCTTCTTAAATTGACTATTCATGTCTTTTGCCCATGTTTTATTGAATTGTTTGCCTTTTTTTTTTTTTTAATTTCAAGCACTCCTTACAAATGACGTCATGAACTCATTTGTCGTACTTGTTGCTGATATGCTTTCCAAATCTATGATATGCCGACAATATGGACTTTGTTCCATAGCGGGTTAAGCCTGTATGTTGGCACTCTTAATTAATTTGGTATTTGTATTCTTTGCTCTTGATAGCATGTTTGTAGGCTGTTTGTTTCTCTTTCATTTGCATGAAGATTTCCAAGTCCTACTTCCTTTGCAATCTAACTTAATGCATTCATTGAGTATAGGTTTGGCTGAATGTAAGCCATCCCAAAACAAAATGGGCTTAAAAGGGAGAGAAGTTTCGTTCTATTACATATAAAGTTCTGCGCTGTTTTGTTGGCCTTGCTCTGTGGTTCTGTCCCGGATCCAGGCTTTTTACTTCTTTTTGTGTAGCTTTCCCAGGATGTTATTATCATGCTCATAATTTTGTCTCTATTTCTACCAGACAGAAGGGGCAAAAGAAAGGAAGAGGTGCACCTTCCCTTCAAGGGCATAAACTGGAAATTACAAAATCACTTCTGTTTACGTCCAGTGGAGCAGAAATTTATCATATAGCCTTAAGTTGCTGCATGGTAAGCTGGGAAATGCAGCTTTTATTCTAACCGGCCAGGTACTCAGATCAAAATTAGAGATTCCGATACTATAGCAGCTCAGGAGAGCTACTAGTCTCTGCACATTTATCAAGAGCCATCTTAAGAGAGAGACATTCCTAACCATAATTCTAGACTAGCTTCCTGCCTCCTCCATAATCTATTATAGCCCCTCCCCTCTCTTGTACGTAATTGATAACTGAGAATCCTAGGGAAAATATGGAAGGACTATCTAAGGAAACATGATAATTTTAAAACTCTTATAGTAGAAAATCTCCAAAATGTACAAAATTATATTGAATAGTGTAATGAGCCTCCATATACCCATAATCCAGCTTCAACAATTATCAATTCATAACCAATTTTGTTTCACCTAGAATTTACTCATTCTCCTTGAGATTATTTTGAAGCAAATACTGTGCATCATATAATTTTATGTAAACATAGTTATTTTAAATATTTGCTTTTGAAAAACAGCTGACTAATAAACTGGAATAGAGAAAGTTGGAAGATCAGGAAAGGTAGTTATCAAGGGCAAGCCTGGATTATCATTCACCCATAGCAATGGATTCACTTAAGCATATCTTTATGAAGTCCATTATTCTTCGCATGGCTAGCTCCTGGTCATTCTTTAGGTCTTAGTTAAATGTCACACTATCCTTTTCTTTTGTAGAACATATCACAGTTTATAATTACTTTATTTGTTTATTTGTGTGTTTCTTCCAGAAGAATGTAAGCTCCATGAGGACAGGGCCTATCATAATGCTTGGCACATAGTAGGGCATCAATATATAATTACGGAAGGAAGGAAGGAAGGAAGGAAAAGAAACTAAGAAAGGAAGAATTCAAAGCTTTTTATTAGTTGCAGGATAGACTGATACTATAGATATTATTACAATGTGAAGCCTGCCTGGAAGGGACTACCAGTTTGATAAATAAGACAGCCAGCCAGGCAGGCAACTCTAGCACTCATCTGTTCGTCCATTAAGTGAATAGTTGCTGCACATCTACTATGGGTGAGGCCCTGTGTTAGAAAGGTGGACTGTGATAACTGCTAAAACAGATACATAGACAGAGTGATGGACAGGAGAATTCCATCTCAGGGAGGCAGGACTCAGGTAGGGCTTTGAAGAATGAGCAGGAAGGACATCAACAAAGGGAAAAGCATTATTGGAAGTGAGGATAGAGGGATAGAAAGAACAAAGGCCAAGAGGTTGGAAAGATTAGGACACATTCAAAGTCTTACAGCATACAATCATTGGAGTAAAATTGTGCTATTTATGCCCCTGTTTTAAAAAGATAGATAGTAGAAAGACATAGTGGGGGTTGCTGCCCTGGGGTTACAAATTTTTTAAAATGAAAAATTAAGAAATGAAGAAACTCTAACAATTTTTTACTAAGCATGGTCTCTTTTTCTCCAAAAATTCTCTCATAAACAGCTCCTTCTTTATTTAGATAATGGTTATATTGATAACAGCATAATACCCCCGGGGAGAGTCATGGAAAATCAAAACAACTGGGACCTTCGTTAAATAGAAGAGCTACTTCTGTTCCCATGTGTGGTGGAGTGAAAAATGGCCAGCTATTTTGTGCTATTTGTCCTGTTAAAAAACAGGGTTGGCCGGGCGCGGTGGCTCACGCTTGTAATCCCAGCACTTTGGGAGGACGAATAGAATATGGTAGAACTGACATTTTGGGACTTTTGTGGCTGTGTTATAAGAAGCCTTACCGTTTCCACCTGGGTTTCCTAGAACCAAACTACTCTGCTGTAAAGAAGCCCCCAAAAGGCATGTGGAAATGACCGCAATGAAAAGCATCAAGACCTCTGGCCCACAGCCCCAGCCGAGCTCCCAGATGGCAGCTACTACCAATTTGCCAGACTTGTGAATATATCACCTTGAAAGCAGATCCTCCAGTCCCAGTTGGGCTGCCTCAGCTAGCGCAACACGAGCAGTGACAGGCCATCTCTGCCAAGCCTTGCCCAAATTCCAGAACCATAAAAAACAAATGATCATGTTATTTAAGCCACTAAGTTTTTTTTTTTTTTTCCTTTTTTTCTTTTTCTTTTTTTTTTTTTTTTTT
>NW_026652282.1:117431142-117459137 GCF_009828535.3 Hylobates moloch
ACAACAGTCCCCGGAGTGTGATGTTCCCCTTCCTGTGTCCATGAGTTCTCATTGTTCAATTCCCACCTATGAGTGAGAACATGCGGTGTTTGGTTTTTTGTCCTTGCGATAGTTTACTGAGAATGATGGTTTCCAGTTTCATCCATGTCCCTACAAAGGACACGAACTCATCATTTTTTATAAGCCACTAAGTTTTGTGTAGTTTGCGTAGTTTGTGTAGTTTGGTGTGCAAGCAGTTCTGGTGCAGTGGCTGCTGCTGGCAGGCCACTGTGTGGCTGAATCTGCTTCTTCCACCCTAGCCTCTTTCTGATATGGATTGTAAATCTTTAGAGTTCTTTTTATATATAAATTAAAAAGTAATGTAAGTTTCATGTAGTAAAGTTAGGAAATATAGAGAAGGAAATCAAAAAAATTAAAATTACTCATTGTGCTACCTCCCAGAAATAACCACCATTAATATCTTGGTGCCTAACATTCCAGATTTATTTCCTTCCTTTCTTCCTTCCTCCCTCCCTCCCTGCCTGCCTTCCTTCCTTCCTTCCTTCCTTCCTTCCTTCCTTCCTCTCTCTCTCTCTTTCTTTCTTTCCTTCTTTCATTTTCTTTTTTTTGACGGAGTCTCGCTCTGTTACCCAGGCTGGAGTGCAATGGTGCGATCTCAGCTCACTGCAGCCTCTACCTCCTGGGTTCAAGCGATTCTCCTGCTTTAGCTTCCTAAGTAGCTGAGACTATAGGTATATGCCACCGCACCCTGCTAATTTTTGTATTTTTTGTTGGAGACGAGGTTTCATCATGATGACCCCAAAAGAGTAGAGTGTTATCAAGTCTTGGCTAAAGGAGAGATTATATGCAGCAAGAACAAGCTCTCAGGTTGAGTGACCAAGGTGTTCTCTAAATTGAAATCATGTTGAGACTAAAATCATGTGTGCCCCATGAGGAGACTATCAACCCTGACCAATGTCCTCTGGGAGAATCTGGGATTCAAGACAAGATGTAGATGTGAGTAGCTGGTAAGGCCAAGGCACCAAAGTGAGATAGAAGAGGAGCCTGAGAAGTGAGTTTGAGAAAGACTTTTCAGGCCAGATACCTTGCATCCCTCCAACTTCAAAGAAGTCTGGGCTATTGGCCATGGCTGGCCTTCCCACATTTGGCAACTGAACACAAGATCTAGGAGGTATCATGCTGGAAAACGCATACACACATGGTTGCAACCTCTACTCAGTTTGTAAAATCACTATTTTTGGTGATTTAGTCTAAGCCCTGAAGCCACACGAGCAAGGGGACATTTGCTCTGCCTTTCGATTTGACAACAGGATAACCTGTGCAATAAATTGCTAAGCCTGGAGAACAATGACTGAGTCAAATCCTGTGGTGGCTAGATTTTCTTCTAGCTGCACTTCTCACTCCATTGCAAATCAAGAGAATGTGAACTTTGCAAGGGGAATGGGACCATAGAACTATTAGGTTTTCCTCCAGCTTTGAGGTTTTATGAGTTGATGGGCATGTCTGCATATGACTTGATCATAAATGGAGAACATCCGGCAAGCTCAGGGCATCTCCATGGCAGTCAAGGAGATTTAGTGTGTGCATGTGGGTGTTTATCCATTGATTGGAGGGGAAAGGCTCCCTCTTGAGGCTGGAAATTACTCTTTTCTTAGCAGAAAAGCAAAAAAGAGAAATGGAGGAGTTTGGAGGAAAAGGAATACTTGAGAGTTGGGGGTTGGGGTTGGTGGGGAGAGACTTTCCCCCCTACAAAATGAACTTAGTAATGGGAGGTTTGGAGTTAGTGAGGCAGGCTGACTCACAGCTGGAACAGTAGGCCACTATGTGGCCTCCAGATCCCACAAAGAAATGGTCCATTGAAGTTTTGAAGTGGGAAAGTCAGGAGGGCAGGCAGCAAAGGCAATAATGCCAAAGTGGAAAGACTCTTGGCTCATAAGAACAGAAATTTGGCAGCATGGGGGTGATGGGGAGCTTGCCAGCTTCATATACCAACTACTGAACAAATGTTGTTAAATATTGCTTGCTGTGAATTAAACTTCTCAGTATAACTCTTTGCCAAGAATGTTCAATAAGACATGGTGCATGGGCAAAGAATACCACTTGATTAATGTAATAGATATGCTCAGGTATAACACACACTAAATAAAATAGAATATTCATGAAATTCTTACTGTGGATGCTTCATCGTAGTCAAAGACAGCTAAAGGGTATGTGTGTGTGTGTGTGTGTGTGCGCGTGTGTGTGTGCACACGCATGCGTGTGTGTGTGTGTATGTTGCTTCTCTAGAGGGTTATAGGCATATGTTGGCAGAGCCTATGAACTCAAAGCTGAGGCTACAATTGAGAAAGAGAAGTCAGGAATGTTTCCCAGTAATTAATGTTTACTTGAAACATTAATTCAAGTAATACTGTTTTCTATTTACAGTGTACCAAGTGCTGCCCTGGGCTCCATATTTTATATAAATGAGTAAGACCAGGTTTCTGGCCCCAGAGGAATGCACACTTAGAGGAATGAGACAATGGCATACAATGTTATAAATACTGATAAAAGTTAGCTCAAGTATTATGGGGGTTTAATCCACTCTACAGAAAATGGAGTAAGGGAAGAATTCTCTGTGATGGTAGGGTAAATGAAAAGCTTTTAATGAACAGGTGATAGAACCCAATGAGAGGGGGACTAACTGGGTCAGCCACTAGGGGGCATGTGAGTACGGGTCTGCAACTGGGAAAGAGGATCCTGTTGATGGCTTTTGGTAGCGGTAGGGAGACTGTTTCCCTTAAACAGGAAACCAGAGAGGAAAGGATAGTTTTTCTGCTCTTGTCTCTCCATTAAAGCAAATGGTTATTTTATAGGCAAACTGACAGGTATTTGGTAATTGAGGGGGAAAGGCTGAGCTTATTCCTGAGGTGGTGGATCTCACTAATGTGGGTCCCAGTAGATTTAGGCTAGGTACACATGGCTGGAAAACTTAGCAAGATGGGAGAGATGGCAGCAAGACACATGCCAGGGACCACAGGGAGCTCAACACAAGAAGACTCCTGCTTCCCTAGTAACCAGAGGTGATGTACAGAGTCAGGGTGATGAAGGGGATTTTGGCTTCCACGTGCAATCCAATTTCTCTTAAAGTCATCCCATTTTATATTCTGATTTAGCTTTAATTTTTCCAGGCCTCTCCAATGTGTGGGAACTCATGGGACTGAATTAATAGGGTTAATCTAAATGGCCTTAGCTGGTGCCTCCATCCACCCAGTGTGGAACCCAGGCCCCTAGATTCATCAAGTCTAGACACAGAAGTCGCCAGGGAGACTCGCGGATACTCACAAACAGTCCTCTCATGGTTTTCTCCTTCAGGTCCTAAGCTGAGCTTTCTGCTAAGCTTGTGTTAACAGTGTTCTAAAGAATAGGAGGATATTTTATTTAATTTTGTGTGTATGATAATGGCAATGTGATTTTGTTTAAAAATAAATTCATATCCTGAAATATTTATGGATGAAATTAAATGATGTATAGGATTTGCTTCAAAATAATATGTAAAGTATAGACAAAACAAGATTTTCCAATTGATAATGATCAAAGCTGTGTGATAGGCACACAGGGGTTCATTATACCATTCTGTCTAATTTTATATATATTGGAAAATTTTTGTAATAAAAAAGAGAGCAGAATATCATATGAGTTGATAAGAATAACATTTATTCATATAGAGCTTGTTGGACCAGGTGAATCAGGATTTCCAATTCCCTGTCTCCAATAGTAGCCTGAATGCTTTTGTAGAATTTATTGAACGTAAGATGTATACCAAAGCAAGGTGAACACTAATCCTTAAAGGAAAATGAGGGATACATTACATGTATCAGAAGTTGGGAAGACCAGAAGGATCCTGGAACAAGAACAAACTAAGCTGTCAAGATTTGCCTCAAAAAAGGAATATAAATGTGTGTGTGTGTGTGTGTGTGTGTGTGTGTGTGTGTATTTTTTCATTAGTTCTGTCCCTCTAGAGAACCCTGACTAATACAAATGGCTAATTACAAAGGTATTTTATGTGTATACTGACAAGAAGACACTCAGGGTAAACCTAAAGACTGTTGAATTCACACATTTAGTTCTCACTACTAGAATGTTGATGATCAGGCGCAGTGCCCTAGGCAGCCTTCTTCAAATGTGATGGGGCCAAACCTTGCCTTGCTTGCTCTAGCACAAGTGGTAGTACCTCTCCCGGTATCTTTGGTAGAGTGGGGATGCCCCAGGTTCAACAGCAAGAGATTCCCTGAAAGCGGTTTCATGCCCATTGAGAGTTAAGATTGCAGATGTTTACATCATTAGTGTGATTTACTTGTCCACTTCCCAAGAACAGCTGTGTGGGAGGTTGGCATGGTGAAGATGTGGCTGGATTCTGAAGCAATGTGTGTGATGAGAAAATACATTTCTAAAAATGCCAAATGGTTAGATAAAACCCTCCTTGTTTCTTTGGAACTGTGATCAATGCCACTTGATTTTCCTTTCTTCTTCCTCCATTGCTGACCTGGTTGCTCTCCCATGACATTTGGAACCATTGAAGGGTAGTTCCCGCATTTTTAGTGGCTGTTAAACAAGTTTTCCACAGTGAGAGGCTGAGGCAAACTGAAACTTATAAAACTACTTGTTATAAATCGAGACCATGGAAAGAGCAGCAATACTCTAAACTGTCTAATTGTACACACATCTTCCTTCTTCAAGTTCCTTACAATAGCTGTGAAGTGAAATCTATTTGACATATCGGGCAAATCCCACCTGCATATCAGGGTGCAGTTTTACCTTCTGCAAAGTAGTTTTGCAGAGGAAATATTCCAGGTCACAACCCACTATTCAAAACAATAGCCAGTGATATTTAAAACAGAAGATCATCAAAAGAGGAAGAATTTGGCAGAAGGGTCCCAGTTCTAAGATACTTTCAGTTGACTGCCCGATTTCCTGGCTATCCTGCTCCATAAAACAGGATTGTACAAGGAAGAGAAGTGGTCATGTCACCTCTTGTGATTGCTCAGGAGGCAACAGACAGCTGGTGAGGCAAGCGGGAGGTGGGAGTACCCACAAGGAGCTGACTGGAAGGAAGTCAGGACGCTGAATCCCACTCCTGAGTAAAGAATTCTGAAAAGAGAAAACTACTTCTCTTGGTTTCTTTCACTCGTTTCAAAGTCTCATAAGCTTGTAAGGAAATTGTCAAAGATGCTCTTATATAGGCTACGATCAATCAGATATAGAGTTAGTTCCTAGGAGTTCTAATGCCGACACTGGAGACCCACCTATAATCACCTTCTCTGGGCTCCCTCAGCACTCTGTACTCTTTACAACACTCATTATATGGTATGGTGATAATTTATTTGTTTCCATGTCTGTTCGCCAGCTAGATTGTGCCCTTCAGGGAAGATACCTTATCTAATTAACCTCTGTATCCTCAGCACTTGACATGGTGACAGGCATAGAATAATAATTCATTAAGTGTTTTTCAATGAATGGTTGAAAGGATGGATGGATGGATAGATGGATGGATGGATGGATGGAATGAAATATAATGTCATTTTCTCCATTCAGTAGCTGGAGCTGGGAATGGGTAGATGAATTATTTCTGTTCAGGATCCAAGCTTCTCTAACATGGAAACCTAATAAATGTTCGGTTGAACTCAGCTAGCATATGAGCTCTTACTATGTATTAGGACAGTTCTAGAAATAGTGTGGGGGATTCTAAAGAAGTACAAGATGGTTCCTGTCCCCCAAACCACTTTCAAAGTCATTGAACATACAAAGTGATAAACCCATGAAATAAGCAACAGAGAAAGCGGTGTTATAACCAAGGACTAGACGTTGATAATAAGTTCTACAGAAGTTTATAGAAATGACAGGAGAATACGGGCCAAGGTAGAACAACCACAACAAGCAGAGATGAGGGGAAGGCACAGAAGCAAATACAAGGTTGTGAGCATTTATGGCATATCTGTACAGCAATGCTCCCTTTTCCTGGTTACTGTCCCCTCTTTCCCTATCCACATGATTCTAGCAAAGTCTCTCACCTTACCTAGGAATATAGAATTCTTCCCCAGGGCATTTGAAACTAGAATTGATAAGTTTAGTGTGGGTCTGTGGGTAGACATAGTAACAAGTAAAACTTAACAAGTGTCACTGGTCAGGAGGTGTCGCTGGTCATGTTTTCCACCATACAAAGGATTCCGATATGCAGTGAAAGAGAATAACGCAGAAGCAAAGGCAGAAGTTGTGGTGAGAGAAAGGACAGGAGTGGCGGTGGCAAAGAGATGGTGTTTCCCTGGGTTTAGCTGATCTGGAGGTCCAGCTGCATCCCTGTCTTCCCTCAGCTTTTTCCAAGTCCCTTTCAGCAATTTCTCTTTTTTTGTTGAAACCACCCCAAGTTGATTTTCTGTTATGAGCACATTCAAAGTACACATTCATAGATGTACCACTCACTGAGGAATAGTATATTTTCAGAACAGTTTATAATTAGGTGTGGCGAGAGGCTAAAGTCTGGAAGTGGGTGGTGTGAATATTGAAGCAGTTAAGCAGAGACCTACGGTTAGACTTGTTCTTAAAGGGACTGCTGGTGGGAATGTGCATGATGAATTCCATGGGGAAAAAGACTGGAAGTAGGGAGACCAGTTGACAGAGGAAGAGCCACCTCATGAGTCTTCAATTTTGCTTCATCAAGTAGGAGTCAACTCTTAGAGAATAAAAATGGAGGTTATTTAAAAAAGAAACTTAGGAAACAAATTAACCAAAATAAAATTGATTACTGTTACTGTGCATACTCCCAAAACACTAGACCTTTCTATGAACATCCTCCTGCTACTCTGTACCTTATCCTGGGTCATTTTAAAAATGTTCTTTGCAATGACTCCTCTTAAAGTAGAATTGAGATCGAGCTCCCTCTCTTCCTCCTCTGTATGTTTCCTATTCTGCCTCCCATATTCCTTTTCCCTTCTTAGCCTGGCTAACCCTGAACTAGGGTTGCTAATTTAAGGTAAAACAAATTTGGGTCTCAAGAAAGAGAACTCCCCTCTCAATCATTGGGGTTTGTATGGAAATGTCATTGTAGATTTTTATGGCATAAAGCCCAGATCACCTACTATTTAACATCTAGAGTTGAATCACAAATATGGAAGGAGATCCAAGATTACTAATCAGCTGCCTTAGTCTGCCAAGAAGCTAACTCAATATCAGGAAAAAAAATATATTGCATGGCATCTGTCTGTAATGCTAGCCAAAGAGGTGTATAATGGGCAGTCACAATTGAAAATGACCTTCATTATGCTGAATTCATTTCTCTAATGTGTCCATTTTTCCTCATCGTGCATCCTGACAGTAATAATAGACATGAAAATAAATTCAAATTGTGATTCAAATTTCAGAATGTGAGATTCACAGGTGTGGTGGCTTTTCTCAGCTGAATGTGGGGGGTAGATGAGTAAGAAATCTAGGAGGATTTAACAAAGTGAGGAGCATTGTTCAGAAAATCAGACACGGACACAGCATGGGCAAGACTGTCTGTCTTACTCAAACAAAAATCTTTACATAATGTACCAAGAATTTAAGTAAGTGATTTGCAGTTCAGGAAGAAAAAGTTAACTCTTAGCATTACAGATAGGCCCCAAAATATCTTTGAGCACCTGTTTCTGCTTTCTCGGTGCCGTACCTGTGGTGCCACTGGGACCATAGAACCATTTGGCCATTGTTTGTTTATACTGGCTGTGTAGTTAGCAGAAAGAGTGCTGGATTCCAAGTCAGGAGACCTGGAGTGGATCCCTGGCTCTGCTACCTATTGTCTGTGCCATGACAAGGAGTCACTTAACCCCTGAGCTTTAGTTTCTGCAACTGCAAAAGGGGACTATAATCACTGCACATTATACCTTGCAGGTTTGTTAGGATCAAATGACATAATGGATGTGGAAGTGCTTTGTCAGTTGTAAAATATATTATTATTGTCATCACAGTGATTTGCCTCCGTTATTTCAGAGAACACTGAAATACCAGAAAATCAGTGTCAATTTCCACTCTGTGAAAATTTCCACTTACCCATAGCCTGATAATTTTATGCATGATGAGTCTCTCCTCCATCTCTCTCAGCGTCGTCCCTGAGAACTCTCAGGCTGGGTTGTAGCAGCTCTCTCTTGCTGCTAAAGTGTGTATGATGTATGATTTGATGAAGGGGCCTTGTGGTTGACTGAGAAACACAGGGTAGGTCAAAACAATACCAAATCTGGATGAATTCAGTGCACAATATCATCAAGCCTCTTGATTGGTCTTTCTATACGTACAGCCTCAATCTCGTAGCTTAAAAGATGGCGGCAAGCTCATGACCTTTGCTTAATGCAATGTTTTGCTACTCTCTACCATTCTGGATATCAAAGGAAGCTACCAAATCAACCTGAGAGAGTAATTTCTTAATGAGATTCTTCAAAACATAGATAAATGGACAGTGCTGTCATTTCCATGAAAAACAGAAATGATAAAAGGAACTCTATTTCCTTTACCTCATGACTCATCCACTTGCTGGTGGGAGGTTTTTTTTTTATGTTTTTTGTTTTACTCTTTTGGAGAATAGCCAAAAGGGTATTATTCTGTTATGCTTAACAGAAAAATAACTGTCCGGTGCATTTTTAACAGAGCTTTCACATATATTATCTCATTTGAACTCATTTTATTTACAACCACCTCCTTGCTCTGTCCTTTCATCTAGCTTCCAGAGAGTATCTTGTCATTGCTGTATCTTTATAATTGCCTCCCAGTTGCTTTTCAGATTCTCTCCACATTGCCTGAAATTGTCTTGACCTGGCCATGACCAAATCCTATGTAACTGCTAACTCCAATGGTCTTTTCTTTGTTCTCATCAAATCCAAACTCTCAGTAGCATTTAGTTCTTTTGAGCTGCACCCTGGCTTCATGAAACTCAGCTCTGGAACATTCTTCTGCATCACTCTTTGCCAGTCTCCTTTGTGCATTCTTTCTCCCGTGCCCCTTGGAAACTCTTGTTCTTGAGGGCTCACTCTTGGCACTCTTTTCTTACTGTGTGCTTTCTCACTAAGCTATCCCAATACTGAAGTATTGTGGCTTCAGTTACCATTCTAGGTGCCCAAGATTAAATCCAATTCAGACTTTTCAGTCACTCTCTTCAAGCTATACATTCCTACTTCTAAAGATTTACTAGGCTTTGCTACAAAGACGGGCTGCTGGCACCTCAAATTCAACATGTCCCAAACAACATTACATTCTCTTAAGCCTCTTGTATTCCCTTTCCTGTTAATGATCCCACAATTAGCCCAATCGTCTAAGTCAGAATCCTTTACCCCCCTCCTTCCTCCACCCCAACATTGAATCAAACATTGTCTTCTCTATTCCTTCTAAACATTGCCCAAATTTGTCTTCTCTCCACAGTAACTACCACTGTCTTAACTTTGTGTGATACCAACAAATAGCTTCCTACCTGTTTTAGCTGTTCTTTGTCTCTGCTTTCCTCAGCTCATCCCCATACTACTATTAGGGTTAGCTTTCTAAACACAGATAGGAGTTCAGGATTTCTTTTTCTTATCTTTTTTCTTTCTTTCCTTTTTTTTTCTTTTTGAGATGGAGTCTCACTCTGTCACCCAGGCTGTAGTGCACTGGCTTGATCTCGGATCACTGCAACCTCTGCCTCCTGGGTTCAAGCAATTCTACTGCCTCAGCCTCCCGAGTGGCTTGGACTACAGGCGTGCACCACCACAACTGGCTAATTTTTGTATTTTTAGTAGAGTTGGAGTTTCATTATGTTGGCCAGGCTGGTGTTGAACTCCTGACCTCAGGCGATCTGCCCGCGTCAACCTCCCAAAGTGCTGGGATTTAATTTGATGCAAGCATAATCATCATTCCCGTTTTAAAGATATGAAAACAGAGGCATAGAGCCTTGCCAGTAGTAACACAGCTAGGACTGAGTTAACACTGAGCCAGGACTGCAACCTAGTTCTTGAGACTATTCTGGCTTCTTTCCATGCTGCCAGAAGAGGACTACCAGCTTAAAGGAACACACCAGTCACACATTTCCTGTAAGACAGGAAGTGTTCCAAATGCATTGAATTAAGCCTGCTGTCTGATCCTTGCTGTTGCAGTGACCTGGAGTACTGGAATCCCCCTACTGATTGAAGCAAGCGGCTACAGTCCTAGAAACATAACGACAACAGGTTTTATATGTAAAACACATTAACTAAGAAAGGATATTATTTATCAATTAAATTTTAAACTGGCACTACAACAACCCATTCAGGTGCAATCTCCTAGCTTTCTTGCAATCTTGGGACCCTCACCTGCTGCTATGCAAACAGATATAGGGTCACTCCCCCAAAGCCGAACATGGATGGCCTGGGGATTACAGGGTTTGGTTTTATGTGCTGCTACCTTCTTCCCTTCAATGGAGTTGCCAAAATAACCAGATGTTATTAGCCAGATATGTCTGGAAAGAGGCCAATCAGTGATGTGGAAAATAGAAGAAAGTGTTAGGATTGAAAGTGTTAGATGAAAAATTAAAACTCTTTACGTGCCTTGAGGCTGATGAAAAACTTTGCCAAACTGCTAGGACTGTAAGGCTGACTGTTCCTAGAATGGAAACACTGTAGGAGGGGCTCACAAGTCAGGAGGGGCTCACAAGTCCATGGCCAGATGTTTGCTTCTATTTATATTTTACTACTTTTGTTTCGGGACAAATTTAGGGTAACTGGTAACTGATAATATTTTGAGGTTTTGTTGTTAATATTCTGCTGTATTTTATCAGACTATAAATAGGCCTGTTTAGAAGATTTGCTGCATTTTGGACTGTGTTTGTCTTACATTCAATTAAAATTTTCCCCTGGAGATCTGGCTCCAATTAGATAATAGAAGTTATCAAGAAATTGGGTTTTTTTGATGATCGCTTTTAAACAAACTTTGCTGGAATGTGTCTGTTAGCTTTTCAAGAAACATCTGAAATTTTAAATAGAAGCTTTAGAATTCCTTTATTGAAAAATGCTTGTTGATCAATATTTGCAAATCATATATCTGATAAGGAAACTGTATCTAGAATATATAAGAACCCTTACAACTCAATAATAGAAAGACAAACAGAACAATTTTAAAATGTACAAATAATTTGAATAGACATTTTCTCAAAGAAGATATATAAATGACTAACAAGAACATGAAATGATGCTCAGCATCCTTAGTCATCAGGGAAAAGAAAATCAAAACCATAGTGATACACCACTTCACATCCATTAGGATAGCTATAACCACATGATCAGACAATAACAAGTGTTAGCAGGGGTGTGGAGCAATTGAAAACCCCATATATTTTTGGTGAGAATGTAAAATTGTGCTGCTACTGTGGAAAGCAGGCTGGCAGTTCCTTAAATAGTTAAACACAGAGTTATAAGATAACCCAATAATTCTACTTCTGGGAATATACCCAAAGCAATTCAAAGCAGAGACTCAAACAAATATTTGTACACCACTGTTCAGAGCAGCATTATATACAATAAGCAAAAGTTGGAAACAATCCAAGTGTTCATCTACTGATAAATGGATAAAATAATATGGCATATTCACACAATGGAATATTATTTGGCCATAAAAAGGAATAAAGTACTGATTCATATTACTTAAAAAAAACTTTTAGTTCGGGGTACCTGTGCAGGTTTGTTATATAGGAAAATTACATGTCACATGGGTTTAATGTACAGATTATTTCATTGCCAGGTAATAAGTATGGTACCTCATAGGTAGTTTTCCAATTCTCACCCTCCTCGCACTCTATCTTCAAGGAGACCCTGGTGTCTATTGTTCCCTTTTCTGTATCCACATGTACTCACTGTTTAGCTCTCACTTGTAAGTGAGAACATGAGGTATTTGGTTTTCTGTTCCTGCATTAGTTCACTTAGTGTAATGGCCTCCAGCTCCATCCATGTTGCTGCAAAGGATATGACCTCATTCTTTTTTATAGCTTCATAGTATTCCATGGTGTATATGTGCCAAATTTTCTTTATCCAATCCACTGTTGATGGGCACTTACGTTGATTCCATGTCTTTGCTATTGTGAATAGTGCTGTGATTAACATAATGTATGCATGTGTCTTTATGGTAGAATAATTTATAACCTGCTCGGTATATACCCCGTAATGGGATCGTTGGGTCGAATGATAGTTCTGTTGTAAGTACTTTGAAAAATATCCAAGCTGCTATCTAGTTTTCTGCTATCCAGAAATTTCCAACTGCTACTTACAGTGTCTGAATTAATTTACATTCCCACCAGTAGTGTATAAGCATTTCCTTTTCTCTGCAACCTTGCCAGCATCTGTTATCTTTTTGAATTTTTAATAATAGCCATTCTGACCAGTGTGAGATGTTATCTCATTGTGATTTTTGACTTGCATTTCTCCACTGATCAGTGATGTTGAACATTTTTTCATATGCTTCTTGGCCACATGTGTGTCTTCTTTTGAAAAGTGCAACAACATGGATAAGCCTTGAAAACATTATGCTAAGTGAAAAGCCAGGCACAAAAGACCACATATTCTATCTCTATGAAATGTCCAAAACAGGCAAATTTATAGAGAGAAGGTAAATTAATGGTTGCTAAGGCTTAGGGAAGTGGGCGGGTAATTGTGGGGTGATAGCTAAAGAGTATGGAGTTCATTTTTGAGGTAATGAAAATATTCCAAAACTGATTGTGATGATTGCTGAACAATTCTGTGAATATACTAAAAACCATTACAATTAACGGGTGAATTATATGGTATGTGAATTACTTTTCAACAAAATTGTTACAAAGAAAATATTGCTGGACATGTTCTTTGTGCCTTGTGCTGTATCAGGTGCTGGGGACAGGGGTGCAGATATAACTAAGAGTCAGAAGCTCCCAAGAAGCTTATGATTTAAGGGGGCAAATAGGAAAGAAAGCAACTATCAAGATAGGGTAAAAAAAAAAAAGGTGCTATAATAGAGCTTGGTGCTTTTAGCAGAATTAATGAATAGATATGACTGATGCATTTAAGAAATGCTTCAGCTAGGAGGCAGAATTTAATCTGGATCTTAAAATGTGAATGTGAATTCAATTCAATAAACAAAGCCTGAAGATATTTTTGGGAGCAAGTTTGGGGAAGAAGGTCATTCACAGTTGAGGGATCCGAGCAAAGATGGAATGAAGGCTACAAAGAAATGGAAGCCTGAAGTCATCGGTGCAACCAAGGAGCAGCCAAGAATTGGATGGTGCATAAGGATTGTGGAGGGGTGCTGTGAGAGGTAAATCTGGAAAGGTAACCTGGGGTCAGATTTTTGAGGGCTTTGAATTTCCTGGAGCTTGGAACATTCCCTGAAGTAGGACTACATTTCATAGAACAATAATGTGGTAAAGTTCTCAGTAGGAATCCTAAGGTGGTATCTATGACTCTGCTACCTCCAGGCTGTGACCGTGGGTGAGTCACCTAACCTCTCTGGACCTCAGTTTCCTTAACCTGAAAATGAAGATGAACATCCTATCCATAACGTTGTAGTAATGATCAAATGAAAGGAGAATGTGGGAGACACTGCAGGCTGAATAACGCAGCATCTGTTCTCAGCCCGCTTCTCCCTTGCCCGCATCTATAACAGAAGCTTGAAAACCCAAATACCTGCTCAGCTTCCTTTGGAGCTCAAGGTGGCCACATGACAGTGACATACTTATGGCTAATGATACATAAACAAAAGACTGCTAAGGGGCTTCTAGCAGAATTTTTCTTTCCTGAAGAAAAGACACAGGCATTGCTAATGCTGTCTGCTTTTCCCTAGTTTCTGCCTTGAATGCAGACATGATACCTGGAGCTCTAATAGGCATCTTGCAGCTGAATTACTGGCAACAGTGAAGGTGAAAAGCCAACACATTAAGGGTGGGTGGCAGTACGGAGACTGTAAGATGGTCTGGTCTCTTCATGGCCACAATGAATGAATGCCAGCAACCACCTACCTCTGGACTTATGTAAGAAAAATAGCCTTCTGTTTGTATGAGTCATTGTTGCTGGAGGTTCTCTTACCTGAAGCCAAAAGGTGTTCTCCACTGATACAGAGTGTATGAAGAAACTTTATAAGCCAAAAAATTATTTTAAAAAATAAAGAATGATTTCTAGAAAAGGAGAAATATATGACTTGAGTTATATTTTGATAGCAGGCTAAAAATAAATTGGTGAATTGTAGGAGGGAATGTTAGTGAGGTGGTGGTGACAAGAATGAAGACAATAAACAATGGAAGTGCAGTGGCAGTGAGGATGGAGACAAAAGGACAGATGCCAGAGAGAACATGGAGGACCAGACAACTGATCGGACATCAGAAAGGGTGCAGAAATGGGAGGGTTTGAAAATGCTTTGAAAGATTTTAGCCCTGGTGACCGAAGGGATGGTGGAACTGTAAACCTACATTCCTAATAAGGGAATGAGTATAACTTTAAAGAGAACGATAATTAGTTCACTTTTGGACATATTGACTTTGAATTGCCTGCAACACACTTAAGAGAGGTCCTGCAGGCAGTTGAAAATCTGGGAATTAAAGAACAGATGGAGATATGCATTTGGATGTCTGCAGTGTACAAGTGGCAGCTAAAGCCATAGACGTGGGTGGTATCACTCATGAGGAGTAGGGATGGTATAGGAGAAAATGGCAAGAGATGGAAACTTGTGTGTGTAGGGGATGTCTACGTTTAAGTATTAGGTGAAAATGAAGAGTCAGTAGAGAAGAGACTAAAAAGAAACTTTCTATGATTTAAAAATATTTATTGAATGTCTACTATGTGCTAGACACTGGGCTCAAGACTGAGTAGTCAGAAAAGCAGGAAGAGACCCAGAAGTATGTGAAGCTGTGAAGGGTGTGGAGCAGGAAGAGCCCTGGTCAACAGTGTCAAATGCTGAAGAAAAGTCAAGTGGGATGAGAAATGAGGAGCTCCTTTCCTCGGCCACATTCATCTAAATTCCTTTAACAGGAGTTTGTTGTTAACTGTAATAGCCTGTCTGGAAGACAAATGCTAAATTAATTTGGGAACTGACTTCTAAAACTCTCAAGTGGCCTAAATCATTTAAAAGAGGTTCAAATTCTATTATGTGAGATTGAATTGGTTTCTGCAGGTGGTTGTGCAACATTCTCCCCTAGAGATCGCTATGTCACATACGGTTTCTGTCCAGTTCCTCCTAGGAGCAAGAATAGTGGTGATGTGAGAGCAGAGCAACTTCATCAAGTCGCTCTGATGCCTTATTCTGTGAATGTAAATTGGAGCTCCTTGCTTTGAACTCTCATAGACCTTAGTGCCTATGCTGTGCAATATACACTTGATTAATATGATCTTTTCCTTACTTGTGTCATGGGTGTTAGGCTTGCCTCTCTAAATACACTGAAAGTCCCTTAAGGGTAGAGATTATGTCTTTTGGTTCTCTCCCATTTCCTACAGGGCTGGACAGAATAGGCATTAAATAAATATTTGATTATGTCATAGGACTATAGTCAAAGTGGTTTTATAGAACGCCAGTGTGCATTTTATAAAATGTACATTTTTAAAAAATAATGTTATTTTAAATCCCAATATAAAAAATCTAGCTATATAATTTTATTGATACAGGGTATAGTTTGGAAGAGTATAAAGAAAGTGCATGAGTGAACTAGCTGGCATGGTTTTCATCTTGGGCTGGATGAGTAAGCAAAAAAGAAACAGATCTGGCTTGTATGAAACTCAGTATCACTTGGCAGCAATCTCCCAGCTCTCTGTGGGGAAGCCTGGATTAATGCCAACAGGATGAAGGGTATTTCAGGAATCCACTGCAATGTTTAAAGATCTGTGCTTGGGATCTTTATGGGCCCAGTCAACAACAACAGGTGCATTAGAACTTTTTTCCTAAGTTAATTCACTAAACGTTTATTGAGCTTATATCACAAGCAGGTACATGTATCCAGCCATTAAATATTGCAGCTCCTCCAGCGTTCAATCCTTGGATATTCGCCTTTTCTTACTCTACACTTTCTCTTTAGGTGATTTCATTTTCAGCCTCTGCTTCAACCACCACCACCCATAGGCAGATGACTCACATGTTTGTATCTTCAGATTGGAACTCTTCTCTGAGATCCAGACCTATGTGTCTAGCTGCCAGCTTGATAGCTCCTGTTGGATGGCCCCCAGAAATTACAAATGAAACAGGTCTTAAAAAGAGCTCATGCTCTTCTCTTTCTTTCCACTATCGCCTTCAGCCAAACCTGGCCTTCTTCCAGTGTTCTCCATCTCAGCTGATGACACTTTCATCTATCTTGTTCCATTAGCCAGAAACGTGGCACTCATCATTGACACATCCCACTTCTTCACCCTCATATCCAGTCTCTTAGGAAGTCCCTACCATCACTTCCACCTGCAAAATATATCTGCACACTTCTCTCTATTGCCACTGCCACAACTCTAGTCTCAGACAAAATCAGTTCTCACCTGGCTTAGACAATTGCAGCTTTCTTAATTGGCCTCTTTACTCCCATTTTTCTCTCCTTCTAGTTTGATCTCCACCCCATAGGAAGAGTGATTGCTTTGATAGACACATCACATCATGGCATCCTGTTGCATGAAATTTTTCAATGACATACATACCCTTTTTCTTAGAATAAAGAATAAGACAGCTTATAAAGTCTGGAATGATTCCCTAAGTTTCTAACTTGGACTTTCATTTAAGGCATAGTTTTGCAAGTGAACACAAACAGAATTTTGAAAGCAAACTTACAAATCTTTAGAATTACAATATATTTGGAAATTAGAGTTTTAATTTTCCCGATAATTTAAACTTGCTCCTTTAACCACTATATTCCATATTTATGTCTTTACTACACTGAACAAAAGTTAACCTTTTTATGATGATTTGGTGATTCTGGCTCCTCTCTTGCTGCTAACTTTACTTGTCAGTGTGTCAGCCGCAAGCATCCCCCTTCTTGTCTCCTTTTAAATGTATTTTTGAATGAAGTGTATATATATGTGAGCCTGCTTACCTAATTGTGGAGGTTGACTGGGAAAGTCTGAAATTTGTAGGGTAAGCCATCAGGAGGAGCAGGCTAAACATTCTGGGGCAGAAACTGCCCCTGTGGTCAATAGACAGAATTTCTTCTTCCTCAGAGAAACCTTAGTTTTGCTATTAAGGCTTCTTCAGCTGATTGGATATGACCCACCCACATGATCAAAGATAGTGTCCTTTACTTAAAGTCAATTGACTGTAGATGTTAATCACATCTACAATAGACCTTCACAGCAACACCTAGGTTAGTGTTTTACGGAGTAAAAATAGGAATGGTAGCCTAGCCATGTTGACACATAAAACTGACCATCACAGTTGAGAAGTCAATATTTATAGTTGATACACATTCTCATCCACAGGCTGGAAAGAAGCTTTAGATGGCTATGGCACTCAATGCTCATAGGCTTTCTCATTTCTTTCTGGGTTATACAGCCTTGTTCCAGCAGTTAAAGCTGCTGGAAGCCTAATCTCCAGATATCTGAAGTGGTTCTACATGATACTTGGAATTCACATATTATATTTAATTTTGAAACAAAAAATAATTAATGAATTATTTGACAAATACAATTTTAAATATGTAGATGATATGAAAAGGGCTGCAGGTCCTCAATTTAGATGGGGCCTAAAATGTACAACAAAGAATGCTTAGGACAAAAGGGACAAGAACAGGATATCCAGGAGAGAGGAGAAAATGCTGGAATTGGACTAAGGAGAACCTTAATACTAGGATGGGGTTACAGTGTTTATAGGAAATATTATGAGAAGTAATCCATCTTTTGAGTTTTAGGTATTTATACATATCATCATGAAGAAAGCACTCTACATGAATCTATGAATTTAGGCATGATGACATGCTATTAAAGAAATATTAATAATAATAATAATCACCAAGCACTGTGCTAAATGCTTTGGATAAGTATTATCTCATTTCTTTCTCTGACAAGATTTTGTGAAGGTAAGAGTAAACATCATGCCATGATCCTGAGGCCAGAATCCCTTCTTAAGTTATACTGTAGATAGAAAGGAGGCCTCAGCTGAGTAGGCAAAAGTTACTAACATAAAATTAAATTAACGATATGTTGATGTTTGTTTGGAAAATACAATATGGTCTAGAAATGTATGAGCTTCTTGCTACCAGTAAAACTGATGACTAAATTGTGTTAGGAAGACGTTTTGTTGGGGATAATGGTATGTGTTGGTGGGGAGATAGTAGAGAAGGGAAGAAAATATAGTAAATTTGAGGCGTATATCTCTAAGCATCTCAGAAAAGATGAGACTTTAAAGGTAAACAGTGCTCTATTCCGACAGCACAAGAAGCCTAATCCAGAGGTACCTCTGAGTCAGGCTTTGGATTGCTGGGACCGAGGGATGAATGTGGAGTTCAGATTTAAAGGCTCTTGCTTCCCCAATGCCCAAGAGAAATGGTATTGGCCTATAACTGGGAGCAAGGATGGACTAGAAAGTGAAACAAGGGGAGATGATTTCAAGTCAAATCTAAAATTTACATAGCTTACATGTAGTTTGTGCTTCAGGATTTCCTCAGAGAGTCCAGCCCCCGTTTTCAAACTCCCAAATCATAAATATTCCTTCCAGTTTCTCCTATGGTGCTACCACCTGTGAGTCTCTTTTCCTTCCTATGCCGTTTGGCATCCCTCTTCCTCATTGGCCATCCATTGGTAGCATAGATGACTGACCTATACACTCATCTCCAGGCCCCATAAACATTGCTTTTTTCCCCTCCCTCTCTATAGGAAGAACAGCGGCATTGTTCTCCTGATTTTCCCTTCCTCTAAATTTCCCCCTTTGCGGTCAATATCTTCATTTCAGTTCTTTCCCTTCCTAGGTTCCAAGGAATGTGGCTCCCCATCTTTGGGGATGAAGTTGCAGGATGTGGTGGAAATAGCACTCGACTTTGACTGAGACTCTCTTGGATTTGTGTCCTAGCTCAATCTCTCTGAGTTCTGGTTTCCTTGTCTGTAAAATGTGAATAGTAATACCTGCCTGACCTACCTCAAAGTGTTTTTGAGAGTAGCAAAATCAAGCCGAGTTAATGGAGAAGAAAAGACTTTGTCAACTCTAAACACGTATATTCCCAGATCCTAAGTGGAGAAAGAAAAACACAGAGCCCAAGACAAAGACACACTGAGAAACCCAGAAACTAGGAGGAAGAGAGTAAACATAATGGATTAAGAAATTTTGCTTTGAGGCTTGGGGCAATTTTTTTTTGTTGTTTCTGAGTGAAAGCAATGTTCTTTTGTGAGCTGAAAAAAATCCTGATCAAGGCTAGGTAAGAGCAGTGCCAGTGATGCATCTGTATCCATAAGCTTTGAAGTAAAATTAGACATTAAAACAAAACCCCAAGACTGCCCTAGATCTGTAAAGGCCTGGAAAACGACCTAAAGTCACCTCTAGCGTCTCCACAGAAGTCTATGTCTACCTGCTTATTTTTCTTAATTAAATCTGATTTACCTTAAGTAGCAGTCTTGAAGATAAACAAACAACACTTACACAGGTATATACAGCACGTTGTTTACTAGTATTAGAACACCATAGAGAAGTGGTGCATATGTACTTTTAAGGTATTTAAATATGCCATTTTGAATTACACTTTTTGTTGTATAATATAAAAGTGGCTCCACGGTCACTTTTGTTTTTCAAAACTAATTTTTCAAAACTTGCAAACCTAAGGTGTTTTGGGCATATTAGGGGTTACATAGGGTTTTGTGGGCTATGTCTTGGATCCTAACCAGGGAGACAGCACGGCAGTAATAGAACATAAAATTAGGAGTGAGAACATGGGTTAGGTCATACCTCTGTCACTTAATTGCTGTGCAACCTTCATTTCTGTGAAGCTCAGTATTCGCTTCTATAAAATGGAGATTAGACCTATCTTTCTGGGTTGTGATAATGATTAGAAATCATATATATTTAGTTTCCTATTTCTGCCATAACAAATTACCTCAAACTTAGTGTCTAAAAAGAATACAAATTTATTCTCTTACGATTCTGTAGAAGTCCAACCTGGGCCTCACTGGACTAAAAATCAAGATGTTGACACGGTTGTGTTCCATTTTTGAGGCTTTAAGGGCAAATCTGCTTCTTTGCATTTTTTCAGCTTCTGAAGGCTTCCTGCGTTCCTTAGCACTTTTCACTCTCTTCAAAGCTAGCAAGGTTGCATCTTTTTGGCCATTCTTTCATAGCCACATCTCCCTTTGACTTTTTTCTGCCTCCCTCTTCTACTTTTAAGGACCCTCGTGATTACACTGGATCTACCTAGATAATCCAGGATAATCCCCCCATTTAAAGACCAGTTTATTAGCAATCTGAATTCCATCTGCAACATAATTCCCCCTTTCCATGTAACCTAACATATTCACAGGTTCTGAGGATGAGAAGGTAGACATTTTTGCACCCATTTGCGGAGGGAGGGGGCTTCTACAATGACTTGGAAAAGAATGTAGACATCTTTGGGGGGTCATTATTCTGCCCACCACCACCCCTCTATACACACGTACACTAAACTTTTTAAAATTTTTGAACAATTTTCAATTTGGAGAAAATTTGTAAAGATAATACAGAGAGCTCCCATATGTCGCTTACCCATTTTCTCCTAATGTTGGCATCTTATTACCATGGCACATTTGTCACAATTAAGAAACCAATACTGATATATTACTATTAATCAAACTGCAGACTTTATTAGGATTTTGTCAGTTTTTCTACTGATGTTGTTTCTGTGTTCCAGGATCCAATCTAGGATACCACGTTGTATTTATAGAGTTATTACTATTAATAGCAATCTTATTACTTCTATGACAAAGTATATTCCTAATTCCAAGCAACTGATTTAATTCATCTTAAAATATCCCATAGAGACAAAATAGAAAAAACATACTGTGTACTTTAAACATTCTTTATTCCCCTTTCCTCCCTTAAATATATTTATTAAGCACCTACTGTGATACAATTGTTCTTCTAGGCCCTGAGGATACAGAAGTGAATGAAACAGACAAACATCCCTGCCCTCAAGTAGTTACATTTTATTGGGGGGAAAAGAATGGAGTTGTGAAGGGAACCGACAATAAACAAGACAAGTAAGTAGAATATACAGTTTGTATCATGGGGATAAATGAAATGAAGAAAAATAAAGCAGTTAAATGAAATAAAGAAAAATAAAACGGAGAGAGACAGAGAATGCTGGGTGTGTGTGGAGCAATTTAAAATAGTGTAGTCAGGGATCCAAAGCCTGCAAGAGATGAGGAAGTGAGCCACAGCTATCTGGGGGAAGATCACTCTAGGCAGAGAACACAGCTGGGACAAATCCCCTAAGACTCTGTAATAGGTTGGAGAAAGAACAAAGAGGCCAAGGCTGGTGGAACAGAGTGAATGAAGTTAGAGAGGTAATGAAAGGTGGTGCCCAATTATATACAGCCTTACAAGTCATTGCAATGACTTTGGTTTTGACTTGATGGAGATGGGAAATTATTGGAAAGTTTTGAGCAGAAGTGTGACGTGATCTTATTTTGCATTTTAAGAAAATCAATTCTGGATGCTGTGTTCAAAATAAACAGTAATGGGGCAAGTGTTCAGGGAAACCTGTTGGGAGGCTATTGCAATAATCCAGGCAAAAGATGATAGTGGTGTCAACCAAGGTGGTAGTAGGGAAGGCAGTGGGAAGGGGTTGGATTCTAGTTGTATTTTGGAAGAAAGTTAACAGAACTTACTGATAAATTAGCTGTGAAGTATGTGAGAGAGAAAGGTATCAAAAGTTATATCAAGGTTTTGGGCCTGAGTAACCAGAAGGATGGAGATGCCACTTACTGACATGGTGAGACCACAGGAGGAACAGGTTTTAACAGTGGGCATGGGTAGAGGAGCTATACTATAAGATGGGTTTTGTACATGTCAAATATATATGCCAGTTGACCTCCAAAGTAGGCAGTTGGATACATGAGTGTGAAGTTCAGGGAAGGGATCTGGGCTGGAGATATAACCTTAGGAGTTGCCTGTGGTATTTAAAAGCCATGAGACTGGATGAGATCGCTAAGTAAGTGAATGTAGAGAGAGAATACAGGACCAAGAAATGAGCCCCAGGGAATTAAAATATATTGAAAGATGAGGGAGGTGAGGATGAAGAAGCAGTGGATACTGATTAAAAGATGAGGGAGGTGAGGATGAAGAAGCAGTGGAGACTGAAAAGGAGAGGCCAGTGAGGTGAAAGAGGACCAGGAGAGAGTGGAATCCTGGAGGCCGATTGAAGTAAGTATTTCCAGAAGGAAGAAGTGATAATACAGTGTCAAATGCTACTGCTGAGTCAAGTACAATGAAGATTGAGAAGTGACTGTTGGAATCAGCAAGGTGGAGGTCATTGCTGATCTTGACAAGGGCAATTTCAGGGAAATGGTGGGGGAGAAAGCTTGATTAAGATGAATTTAAGAAAGGCTTGGTGGAGAGGAATTGAAGATGATTATGGGCAATACCTTTGTGGAGTTTTTTATAAAAAGAAAGAGAAATGAGTAGTAATTGGAGGGCAATCCAAGATTAAAAGCGTAGTTTAAAATGGGAGAAATAACAGCATGTTTGTATGCAGATGGAATTATCCAGTAAAGATGGAAAAATTGATGATATAGAAGAGAGACAAGAGAATTGCTGGAAAACTGTTCTGAAGTTGGTAAAATGGGATGGGTTTGAGTGCACAAGTCAAGAATTGGCCTTAGTTAGGGGCACAGACCCCTCATCTATGGTAACAGGAGGGAGGCCAGTGTGTGCACACAGATGGAGGTCAGCTGCTGATGGGAGTATGGGCAACAACTTCTCAGCTGATTTCTTCTACTTTCCAGATAAATAAACAGGGTCATCTGATAAGAACGAAGATGAGAGAGGTGCTGGAGGTTGAGGAAGAAGGTAAGGTACTATTTGTTTAGAAGAGTGAGAGAATAAATGAATTAGTAAATGTAATAAAATTACTGAATATCATTAAGAGACCAATTGAGGATAGTGGTCATGAATTTAAAGTGAGACCAGTAGGTACATAGTATGTTTTCCCCAGGCACATTTAGCTGCACAGGTGCAGGTTCAGAGGAGGCAGAAAATTTGATTAAAATAGAGTGGAGACGTTTCCAGAGGGGTATGATGAAACAAGGCAAGGGGCAAGGGAGTCATTGGTATATACAAGAGAGAAATTATAATGATGGGTCATGGAAGTGAAGCTGTGTAATGAAGAAAGTGAAATGAAGAAAGTGAAAAGGTGATAGGCTCAATGAATTATAGGTCCTGATGAGAGTGAAGGATTGCTGAAGATAGGGCAGTAGATGGAGTCAGTGGAAAAATAAGAAGTAGGGTGGGATAGTGGGATGCATAAAATTCAGATAAAGGAAGGAATGCAGTTACTGGTAATGATCAGGTCTAGGATATGGCCATGGGAGTGAGCAGCTGAAGTTGGGGAGTGGGGAACAGACAATGCCACTCAAAGAAAAGAGGTCAAGGAACTGAAAGTCCAGGGCACAGGTAGGATTCTCTATGTGTACTATTGAAATGACCAAGAATTAAGGCAGATGTAGTGTTGGAGAAAGTGAAAGCATGCCAAGAGCTAAAATACTCAGGAGATCAGGGGTCTGTGGATGACTGCAAAAAGGAGGGACTAGTAAGTGGTCTGGTCTGATGGCATGAGATCAAAATGAGGGTGTTTTAGTGGAGAAAAGACGAATGGTCTGGAAATGGCAATGGAAAAAAAGAAGGCCACCTACCCCACTTTCATATCTAGCAGTATGAGGGTTTAACAGCCACCACTAAAGAAAGCAACAAAGGAAAGGGTATTGTTCCTAGAGGAGAACTGAATTTCAGTTAGAGCAAGAAAGAGAAAGAAATTTTCAGAGAATAGACTAAGATTATAGGGAAAACAATTTAGGCAAAGAGAAGGGGACATTGATGTAAAAATATTGGGTTCATTGGGTGGTGGCAGGGGAATATTATCTGTGTGTCTTAGGCTATGTTTCACATCATACAGTTTTCTTAGAGATTTGAAAAAGGAGAGCTGCAGAGTAACACATAGTCAGTGTGTCTCTAGCAGTGGCCAAGAGAGGGAACCCTGATCAGCCAACGTAAGTCCTGGGATCTGCGAAGAAGGTCCGTCACTGCAGCAGAGAAGCAGGACTCATCAGACTGCCATAGCTGGGCAACTATCCTTTGAAGCCATTTAACAACTCTAGTCCTGATTTCTGCACTCTCCAAACAACCTTTGGACTTTAATTTGGTTTTCCAAGTTATCTTTTCTTCTGGCAGAGAATGTGCTGGCTGGCTGGCAGTTCCATTTCCCAGTGTAAATTAATCAATTGGCTTCCCATTTAATCAGTTGGTCTCCTGTAAATTTGGTTAGCATGAGTCAGTCCCCTGAAGCCTGATCACCTCTGCGTGAATGCCATAAAAATTAATTTCTGAATTTGTTAAGCTGAGGACCAGACACTGGCACTCATGATGACCCCAGTAATGTAGCCCAGCCTGAAGCAACTGTGTCTGCTTTCCCCACAGATTTACCTTAATTCTATTCTACTAAGAATGTGTCAAAAAGAGAGTGAGGCTTAACCCTTTGCAAATGCCCTGTAGTTTAAACAACAAAAAAACTGCTTGCATCACATTATTTATTCTTATGCAAATATGATATGAAGCTCAAAGGAACAATGTGCCTTGGCAACTATTTTGGTGAAGTTCACATGCCTTTTCCTCATTTCCTCAAGAACACTGGCTAAGGCAGCAAGATATCTTGCTGGCTTAACTTCAGAGAAGTAAAGCCCAGGTAGGTAAGATAATCAGTGCAGTGATGGATTAGAATTCTCAATCCACAAATGTGTGGACCCATGTTCTGAAAAGAAGTGTTCCTGATTTGAAACACAACATGAGAACTAGCTAAGTCCCACCAATTGTTATAATTTGCATTAATGAATATTTTGATCCTTTTGGGCCTAATGTCCAGAGTACTGTGATTAAGACATCTTGCCTTCTTTCCTTGTAAACAGACTGGCTTTATTCATTATCTGAAGCATCAAAATTCAAAAAGTTAACAGACTCAGACACTTCGGTTTCTCATAGTAATAAGGAAAGATGGTTATTTTTTTCTTTTAACTCCCTCCTCCCCGTGTGTGTGTATGTGTGTGTGTGTGTGTAGAGCTTACATTGTTGTTGGGTTAAATATGAAATCATGAGGAAAAAGAGAAGCAAAATAAAGCAATAATGCTGGGGCCAAAATGAGGCTGAGTAGGAAAGAAATAACAGAAAGGAAACACCTATGATTCTTTCCCAAACGTCCATTAGTTGGTGATGAAATTCAGGTCAAGGAAAAAAGGGCTATAAATGCTATTGGGTTTGTTTGACCAAAACAAGTATTAACGGTAATAGCTAGAAAAGAGGTCATCAAACGATGGTCTGCAAGACAAGTCCATCTCATTCCCTAATTTTGAAGGGACAACAAGCTGAAATGATTTTTTTATGTTTTTAAATGATTGAAACAAATGAAAGGAAGAACAATATTTCATGGCACTTGAAAATTACATGAAATTCGACTTTTAATGTCCATAAGTAAAGTTTTATTGGAATACAGTCACATCCATTTATGTACAAATAGTCTATGGCTGCCTTCACACTACAATGTCAGTAATTGCAACAGAGGCCATAAGGCCCACAAAACCATAAATTTGAATATCTGGCCCTTTGGTTTTTATTAGATGGCAACTGTTTATCAGCTCACATTATTATACCCAAAATTTAAAGTGATTTGGGGAGAGATTAATGGATATTTAGGTATCTTTTCTATTAATTTATTCTTCAATAAAAATCTTTACCAGTGAATTTAACCTCAAGTATTTACTCCACAACTTCTATTGTCTCTATCCCCAAAGAAGTCACAGAGGTGGAGCACCAGATAATAATTTGGAAGTTGAAATACAGAATTAAAAATATATCACTTGGTACTCTAGTTTTTGGTTCTGTCCAGTAATGTCACCATTAAATATCTATCTAGAGCAGAGTTGGGTAATAGAAAGAGTTAAGAATCTGTTACAATATTGAATCCCCAATCAGATAATAGGAAAGTGTCTTTGGATATTAAAAATCTGGCTACTAAAATTAAAAATTCAACACAATGGTTGAATGATAGAATGGGTGTGGCTAAAGAAGGAATTAGTTATTGGAAACTTAGGTAGAGGAAATGTCCCAAAATATTAAACCAAAAGACAAAGAGATGTAAAGTATCAGAGAAAAATTGTGGCATGGAGAATCAACCCAGCTTCATGAAGTTATCAGTGCTCAGGCTCCTTTTATCTTTCTGTTGCAACCATTTTCAAGATATGACTTCCATCCTCAGTTACCTCACAGCTCAAGGTAGCTCCTGGGGCTCCAGCCATCTTATCCAAGTTCCAGGTAGTCAAATAAAGGAAGTGAGAGGAAGAGTAAAATGGACACCTCTCCTAGTTTTGTCAGTTCTCCTTAAGGAGGCTTCCTAGAACTCCTACATAGTATTTATTTTAACTTAATTGGCTAGAACTTGATCAGGTGGCCACACTTGTCCAAAGAAAGACTAAAAAGTATTATGTTTATTCAAGGCAGTAGTGTACTCTGCTAAAAACTGAGGTTTAGTTCGTTAGGAAAAAGGGAAAACTGGACTTGGAATAGGCAATTAGCAGTCTCTTCCATAAATCCTGTTCTTAGGCAAACTGGTATTCAAGGATGAGGGCAAATACATATTAATAAATTTTAGTATTCGTGGACCCGCTCTAAAATACTCAAGGGCATACTAAAACTAAAAAGTAATATAATAAAGAGAAAGACATAACATACAAGAAACAAGTGGTGTGTTGGTAAATGTTTAACAACCAACTCTGGGGGGAAAAGCTCTGATTTGTATCATGAAAATCACCCCCAACATGGCTGACATCAAGCTACCAGCATGATTTCACTGAACACAAAGTTGAAAAGAGATGCTAACAATTGGCTCTTGTGATTAAAAAAAAAAAAACAACGGTTTTAAAAGAGCATGATAAGGAATAACAAAAGATGGGAAGGATAAGTTCAAATATATCAATAATTCCAATAAATGTGAACAAATTAAATTCCACTATTATTTTCAGATTGTGTTCAAATATTTAACATGTGCTGTTTATAAGTGACACATACCTAAAATAAAATGATAAAGAAAGTTTGATGGCTAAGACTTGGGAAAAATACAAGAGAAATACTATTTGGAATGGAATGAAAATAAAGGAACTATACATTAAAATCTTTGCTGGGTGGCTAAAACAGTACAGAAGAAAATGAAAGCTTTATGTGCTTATAAAAAATCCTGAAAATTAATGGAATAAGTATCCAACTCAAGATGTTAGGAGAATAATGGTAAAATACACCCAAGAAACGTAGATGGAAGGAATTCATAATGATATAAGCATTACTAAAACAGAAAATAAGCAAAAGTAGGCCTGACCAATAAAACTTAAAGTTAATTCATTGTAAAGATCAACAGAGGCCAGGTGTGGTGGATCACACCTATAATCCTGGCACTTTGGGAGGCTGAGGTAGGCAGATCACTTGAGCCTAGGAGTTCAAGACCAGCCTGGGCAACATGATGAAACCCTGTCTCTACAAAAAAGACAAAAAATAGCCAGGTGTGGTGGTGTGCACCTGTAGTCCCAGTTACTGCAGGGAGATACTGAGATGGGAGGATTGTTTGAGACCTGGAGTTCAAGGTTGCAGTGAGCCATGATTGCACCACTGCACTCCAGCCTGGGCGACAGAGCAAGACCCTATCTTAAAAAACAAACAAAGAAACAACACAATTAAAAAGAAAAGATTTGGCAAATCTAATTAAGAAACAAAAAGAGATTCAAATAAGCAAACTTTGGAGTAAGGAGGACATAATAGATATGAAAAAAACACATGAAAAAATGCTCATCATCACTGGCCATCAG
>NW_026652282.1:117459310-117515722 GCF_009828535.3 Hylobates moloch
GGCACATGGATACATATGTAACAAACCTGCACATTGTGCACATGTACCCTAAAACCTAAAGTATAATAATAAAAAAAAATAAAAATAAAAAAAGAAAAAATTAAAGCATTTTCAGAGACCAGAATAGACCTATATGTATAGTTGTGACTCTTGAGGTCATGTTTGCATTTTCCTTATTCAAAAAGTGAAATCAAATCAGTAAGTTTGAGGAAACCCCTAAAATTGAATACAAATGGAGACACATTAATTATATGTCAAATTGATAACATAACGAACCCAGAAATAAACAAAAACTAATCAGGTAATTTTTAATCATATACTCTCAATTTAAAGATAAAAAGAAATAAATCTTGAAAGTTTCTTATTAGGTTTGTTGTTAGTAGTGATGTCAGTACAGCAACGCTGAAACTATTTTGTGTATGTTTATAGGATTGGGGAAATGAGTGATTATATTACATTAATGTTGTTGCAAGCCAGGGTTCTCACTGTGGGAGAAGGTACATCATTGTCATGGGAGAAGAGGAAGAATCCTATGGTGTTCGATTGGAATTAGAGATATCAGTATGAGCTCATCCTTAACTCTGTTCACGTAAAAGGTCTAGAAGTGTTAACATCCCCGAACCAATGAGCACAGCTATTGCTAAGATCTTGTTTTCTAAATACCATTCTCCAATAAAAGAAACCAGAGCCTTTTGGAGAAATAGCTGGTTCTAGGGCTAGGGCAAGGGAAATATAAGATAAACTGGGAATATCTTGTGCTAAAAGGAAAGGCAGTGATTCAACACTGATGGGATGTGCCTAAAGGACATAGGAGCCAGCTTGAAGGGTTTCTACAGCTGGATTGGGGACAATTTTACCATCAAAATGAAATCATGAAGGTAAAACATCTACACATCAGATAGTTTTTGTGATATTGAAAACTTTAGTTTTTCATAAATCGAATTTATGAGTCCAAACTGATACTGAAAACCAAAGTCAGAAAAAAAACCAAATCAATACATTAAAAAAGGAAGGAGCAGCCAAAACTATTTTTTATAATAATAGAATGGTCACTAATAAATGTAGTGGGATGACAGAGTTTGAAGCCAATATTTTGCAATTAACATCATAATAATTGATTTGGGCAAGACACCAAAACTATTGAGTACAAGAGTATTGAAAAGAATCAAAGGTATTTCCCCACAGATTACTTACTATAAATCACAAAGGGGAAAAGGGCCTATTCGTGGTGGAGAAGCTTGGTAGATACTACTTTAACCAAGTGATTAAAGCAAACATCCACAAAAAATGGGACAACCTGACATCATGTGCCTTCTGCTGTGATGCACTGAGAAGGGCAAAGCATCACTTCTATTATTTCTGCCCACAATGCAGCATCTGAATATGATCATAAGGAAACATCACACAAAGCCAAGCTGATGGTCATTCTACAATGTAACTGATTTGTTCTCTTCAAAAATGGCAATGCGATGAAAGATAAAGAAAGGCTGGGGTAAAGATGAAGAAAGAGATAGGACAACTAAATGCAATATATGACCCTAACTTGGAGCCTAGATTAGAAGAAAATGAAAATGCTACAAAGAACTTAATCTGAATAATTGGTGAAATTAGAATTTGGGATATGCATTAGGTAATAGTATTTGATTGATGGTAAAGGTCCCAAATTTGATCATTTTCTTGTTACTATGTAAGAAAAATCTTTATTTTTAGTGGACATATGCTGAGGTACTTAGCCTTGAAGGGTCATTAACAACTGGTTACATGGTTCAGGAAAAACATAGTATATGTATATATTTATAAAGAAGTGAAGCAAATGTGGAAACTGTTACAAAATTATTTTTTCAAGACTACTCTTTACCACTTTGTACCTATAAATTTTACAATCTAGGGATGAGTTTCTAGAAAAAAAAATAGATTTCCAAAGTTTACTCCAGGAATGCTTTAAAGTCTGAATAGATCTATTACCATAGGAGAAATTTAGAAAACATTTAATTCCTTTCTTACATAAACTGTTCCAGAGCATAGGGAATAGAGGAAACATAGATGCAGGTCTCATCCCAGCGTAAGGAACCTGCAGTCGTGTCCACTTTATGTGCAATAAACAGACAGCTGAGTGTAACAGACTGGGAGTCAGTGGACCAGGTTATGGTACTGACTCTGCCTCTCAGTGCAGTGGGGATTTGAGCAAGTCACATAACTTCTCTGAGCTTCCATTTCATCCTGTGAAGTGCTAGACTCTATAAAGTGGGGCTGGTGCAGTTTGCTTTTCATACCTCACAGATCTGTAGTAGGAATCAAGTAAGCTAACACTGTAGGAAATGAAAAGCCTTGGACACATATAAGAAATACTAGTCAAGAATTCAGGGAAGTCTGTGTGCATCTTGGGACTTGACCTGTATTTGTAATTCCTTTTCAACAAACGTCTTTTGTTAAAAATAGTTACATTTTGTCTAGTTTGTAATATTGAAAAGGGCCAATGGTGGAATGTCCGAAACTTTTGTATGTCTGACATTCACTCTGCCTTGGAATAGTTTATGTAACCAAGGAATTGTCTCTTACTTAATGGATTGGTGACTCACGTGGATGTGTAAATATATAATTACTTCTGAGCTTTAATGACACTTCCAAAAAGCTCTCTACTCTCCTGGACCAGGAAAGGACCTCTCCCCATAGCATTTGGTACTTATTTGTCTCATTAACCATTTCCTCCCTGCTAGATATAAGCTCAACGAGGGCAACAGCTAGATCCACCTTGTTCATCACTGTCACCTCAGTGCCTACATAGTAAGCGCTCAATAGATATTTGTTGAAAGGCAGCTCTTATTCAAGAAAGAAAAATGAATAAAAATCGTTACTGAAAGAAGAGTTGTATTTTTTAGCAAGTATTTTTGAGCATGTACGATGTGCAGTGCCCTTGGCTGAACAACATGGAGGCTACAGAGGTCATTCTGAGTCTTGCAGTTTCTGACAAGACCACTCAGCTCCCAGGCTGTCATTTTCTCCTCTCTGGAGGCTGAAAGTGACTGTTTGCAGAGTCACTCTGCCACCTTTTGGCTATACCTAGGAATTGCACCTTTTCTGGCATTCCCCTCATCGGGAGAGGACCTGCAACTCGCTCTACAGACCTAGGGCAGCAGCATCATTCATTCATCCATTCCGCAAACATTCACTGAATGCACAGCTCATGCCAAGTTCTGTGCCAGGAGCTGGAGACATAGTGGTGGAAAAGCACACAGAGTTCTTGCCCTCAAGGAGTTTACTGTCTGGTCTAGGGGAGAAAGAGGGCAATAAATGTGTAATTACATAAATAATAACTACAAATGTGTCCAGTGCTGTGGAGGAGAAATACAAGTTGCCATAAGAGTGTCCCATGTCTTTCCACTCCATTATCTTTCTGCAGCAAAATCTCATGAAATGGGAGTACAATACATTTTGCCACCCTAACCAGAAGGGCAGGAAAATAAATGCTCAGGCTAAAAAGGGAGCACAGAACCATGATCAGATTGGCTGCAGTAATGCATATGGATTGGATTTTTTACAACACCCAGGCTTGCCTTTTGTCTAAATCCAGACTGCTATCCAACCCATTCCATTTGCCAAAAAAAAAATGAAATGCTCTAGTTTTCCTTAGTAGTAATAATAGCTGACATTTTTTGAGAGTTTACTTTGTGCCAGGCACTGTTAGGCATTTTAAATGCAGCAGCTAGCACAACCTTCATAATAATCCTATGATATAGGTAGTATTAGTGTTCCTGTAATGACAGTAATGGTGGGAAGCACAGGGTCTGGAGTAGGATTACCCACCTTTGAACATGATGTGCCATCTACCAGATGTGTGACTGGGCAATTTACCTAAGTTCTTGGTGCCTCTGTTTTTCCACCTCTAAAATGGAGATTATAAAAGTAATCTACTTTATAGGGTTGATGTGAGGAGTAAATGACAATACATGTAAGTAGTTAGAACAGTGCCTGGCATATATATGTGTATATTTATGTGTGTGCGTGTGTGCGTATACACATTATATATATTTTTACGGATGAGGGCATCTGAGCTTCAGTAACTCATCTAACCTCCCATATCTACTGAATGGTTCAGATGTTGAGAAGAGAGGCAATCTGACCCCCAAGCCTGGCCTGCACACTCATCCACTGTGCTATTCTGAATACCCTGTTCCTGGGTACCTTCTGTTTCTCTGGCAACAGAAGTCTCAATTGACTCTGCACAGTCATATTCTGGAATCATTTTGCTGAGTCTTGGTTTTAGCTGAACATTGGCAAAAGTAGCTTTTCACAGGCACCTGCTATTTCTTTCCCCAGGGGAAGATCTTCCAGGTACATTGTAGAAATAACCTCTCCTTTTGATATTGATGGAAGCTCTGGAACAGGGCAGCTTTCAGCAACATTATTGTTTGCATGTGATGTCTTTGGAACATGACGTAGTCATTGTGCAGAGAACAAGAGCCTTAAATTCAACCAAATCTGGATCTAAATCTCAGCTCCGCCATGTGACCTTGGACTAGGGTTTCCTTCTCTCTGATCCTTAGTTTCCTCATGTTGGAAGTAAAAGAGAGAACCACTACCTCATAGAGTCGGCAAAAGAGAATAAAAGAGATTATATGTAATATTATTTATATATACACACATACGTATATGTATATGTAGATATACGTATATACATGTTTATATATAAGTATATAATATATCTCAAAGGGTTAGGCACAGTACCTGAGTTGAGGCTCACAAATGCCAACTCTCTCCCATCAGGGGGTTAGTTATTGTGGTTACAAAAGGGTGAGGGGGCTGGGAAAAATCCAAATAGTAGGCAACCACAAAAAGCCAACACATGGGAAGAACAGAGGGAAAGGGGAAGAGAGGCGGAAGGGAGATGTGAATAATTCATTCTGGGCTTGAGCCCAAACTTCAGGGTGAGGAACGTCTTCTTAGCAAACAGTCAACCCCGATCTGTGATTTACTGGAGCCCACAGTCCCCACACAACAGCACCATCTGTGACGAATGCACTGATTTGGAGCTGCAGCCCCGGCTGCTGCTCCTGCCCCTCTGAGAGGAAGGTTAATGGCAGGGTTCAAGGAAAAAGCAGGTGGAATGTGTCTCCTTAGCCCACTCCTCCTCTTACCTTAGTGAATGCTAACTCCAAAGTCTCTCTGTTCTTGGAGTTGAGGGCCACTTGCCTTGGAAGCCAAATTGAGGTAAATTGATACTTTTTAGATGCTTCCCTCATCACTTAGTTATATGGAAAATTATCAGGGTGGGGCTGATTCTGGAGAAACCTTGCACTTTTCCCTGAGTCATGCTTTTACTGTTTAAGGCCTGATTAGGCCCCATGGCTGAGAACTCTGAGTGTATTCGGAAGAGAATGGGTTTTGATAAACTGGATTGAAGCAAAACTCCTAATTTAGCCTAGAGGTTCAGGACTCAAGTTCCCCAATTTGGAATGGTGCATATGGGAGTTCAAACAAGATAAAAGTTATGGAGAGCTGGTACTATACTAGATGCAGAGCTGGGAGCCAAGACAGCCAGCTTTTAAGATGTCTTAGAGGTGGGGGATCCGCAATGTTTGTTTTCTGAGGTTTGCTATAAATGAGCTGGAGGCTTCGGTTGACACGGTAATGGCAGAGGCTCCATTTCGAAGCTTCTAGGGAAAGCTTATCAAGTAAGCACAAGCCGTTTCTCTGAGCAGGGAGTCAATGCCATGGTAGGAACATTTGTTGTAGCTCCTCTGTGCAAACTGCACTGTCACAGAAACATGGCTTAGTGGTTTTCAAAATTGCCACTTGCATCTACACGTGGAGCAGGTGAGAAGTTATCTCAAATGAACTCAATGTTGGCAATCAAGCATTTGTTGAATACCTTCTATGTGCTGCACATTTCTGTCAGGCATTGTGAGGGATCCAGAAGAAGCTATGACCTGGCTTCTCCACTTCATCACCGAGCCTGTAAATGAAAGAAACTACCTTGTGTGAAACAACAACCTATGAAGAGTGAAGTGAAAAGCTAAGGAGCCCAGTGGCATTCAGAGGATGTGGTGGCTTGAAATAGTGGGTGCTTAGAGCTTGGTAGGGTTGGCTAAATTGCAAGGCACAAAACAATGAGAAGACCACCTGACTGCAGCACAAGGTCTGGATCAAGGAGACATGATGGTGGGGTAGGTAGTGTGAAGATGACCAGGTAGACCTCATAGTTGGGGCTGCAGACTCTGGACAATAGGCAGCAGGATAGATGGTAAAAAGGTTGTGTTAGGAAGAATTGGCCCTTTCCTTCTCTCCGACCTCATCTTGCACCACACTCCTGGTACTGAGGTTAATAATACTAGCTGCTAAAAGGATCTCTCCCAAATTCTCCATTGACAGCTCTACTCCACATACTCAGGGACCAGATGCCTTTTGTCTTGTGGCTTTGAAAACTCAAGGGGGACTGGACATGGTGTCTCATACCTGTAATCCCAGCAATTTGGGAGGCCGAAGCAGGTGGATCACATGAGGTTAGGATTCGAGGCCAGACTGGGCAACATGGTGAAACCCTGTCTCTACTAAAAATATAAAAATTAGTGAGGCATGGTGGTGTGCACCTGTAATCCCAGCTATTCAGGAGGCTGAGGCAGGAGAATCACTTGAATCCAGGAGGCAGAGGTTGCAGTGAGCCAAGATCGAGCCACTGCATTGCAGCCTGGGCAACAAGAGTGAGACTCTGTCTCAAAAAGAAAAAAAAAGAAACCTCAAGGGGTTTGGAATTATCTATTGATTATTTTGTAGCCAATAAACAGATGAAAGAAGAGAGAATCACATGTCAGAGGGTTTTATAGGCCAGTCCTGGGAGTGGTATATTTTGCCGTACCTACATTCCATTGGCCATAAGTCAGTCATATGACCACGTGTAATGGCAAGGATGTCTGGGAAATGGAATTTGGTTGGATGTCCAGTAAGAGGAGGAGGACACAGATAGTGTTGAACACTCTCAATCTCTGCCACGTGCCTCTATTTGCACTATGATTCAGTCTCTCTGATTTTCTGAGAGTTCTTTCAACATGCCAAGTTCCTCTTTCCCTCAGGGTTTTTACAATTGCTGTGCCTGTGCTTTTTATAAAGAGCACCCTATGACTGGCTGATGAAAAGTCACCACCTCAGAAATGCTTTTCCTGATCATTCACAGGAAGAATCTCATTCTATCACATTTTAATCCCGTATCTTCTTCGTAGCACTGCCAAAGCAGGTACAGTACTTCTTGAAATTACTTTGTTTATTGTCTGTTTCCTCTTGCTTGAATGTAGCTCCAGGAAATCAAAGACATCGTGAATCTTGTTCACTGCTATGTTTTCAGTATCTAGGACGGTTCCTAGCTTGTGACAGTTGATAAAAAAAAAAAAAAATCAGTTAAAGGAATAGAAAAAAAAGCAAGAAATTGTCCAGCAGCACGATGCACTTGAGAGAGGGCATAGTAAGGCCGGAGGCAGGTGGATCCCCTGGTATGCTAGTCAGTTGCAGGAATAATAGTTAATACTCTTTTTTTTGAAATAAAGTCTCTCTCTGTCACCCAGGCTGGAGTGCAGCAGTGTGATCTCCGCTCTTTGCAATCTCCACCTCCTGGGTTCAAGTGATTCTCCTGTCTCAGCCTCCTGAGTAGCTGGGATACTCCTGAGTAGCTGGGATTCAGCGTCCTGAGTAGCTGAGTAACAGGTATGCGCCACCACACCTGGCTTTTTTTTTTTTTTTGTATTTTTAGTAGAGATGGGGTTTTGCCATGTTGGCCAGACTGGTCTTGAACTCCTGGACTCAAGTGATCCACTTGCCTCAGCCTCCCAAAATGCTCTGATTATAGGTGTGAGTCACCATGCCCAGTCCGATAGTTAACACTTATATAGCATTTACTATGAATCAGACAATGTTTAAGCACTTTATGTTATATGCATTATCTCATTAAATTCTCACAACAATCCTATGAAACCGGCACAGTTATTATTTCCATTTTACAAGTGAAAAAACTAAGGCCCAAAGAAGTTAACTTTCCAAGGTTACACAGCTACTAGGTGGTACAGGTAAAATTTAAGCCCAGGGATATCTG
Organism: Hylobates moloch; assembly: GCF_009828535.3. Lineage (NCBI taxonomy): Eukaryota > Metazoa > Chordata > Mammalia > Primates > Hylobatidae > Hylobates > Hylobates moloch. Next base: position 117,467,388 of record NW_026652282.1, read on the forward strand.
GCCCAAGATCCATGCTCTTAAGCCATTACAATATACTCCTGTTTACCTTGGGGGGCTGGTAGGAGCCTGGCTCAGGGTAGAGATGGAGGAAATGCAGACAAAACTGGAGAAATGAGCAAGACTTGGAGATCTGACATGTTTATCTGAGACTTGGTTTCCTATTTTGGTTAGGAAGGGAAAGAAGTCCCTGATCATAAATGTGTCCGCAGATGCTCTACAGATCCTTTTCAGCTAGGTATGGAAGGTACTCTAGTGCTCCTCCACTCCCTAACCCAAAAACTAGCTCACTTCTCTCTGTCTCTTCAGAAAGATGTTCTCGGACCCAGGGAGGGAAATGAGGACAGAGGCAGGAATGAGTTTTCAGTTGGAGCATCATGAAAATGAAGCAGAACATTGTATTTCAGAAGAAGAGAACACCCATCAATCCAAAAGAGTTGATTTAATAAAAGTTGAATCATCTACAGTTGCCTCCCTAAAGCAGTAACAAAACAAAATTAATGTAAAAATGGAAATTCTTCTGATTGTCAGTGGAACATCACGAGCAGTGAGGAAATGTGTGATGCGGAGGTCTCAGATAAAAACCACTGTGAATGCTGAACTCTAGTGGAGAAGTGAAATCACCCCTGCTGGCTCCTCCTCTGCTCAACCTCTAACAGCTGAAGCGTCTTGGGACTTAGTGCTGATCCTTTTTTTTCTCTATCATCACTCTTGCCTTCTGCCTGGGTTATCCCATCTAGCCCCCTGGCTTCAATTACCATCTGTATGCTGATAACGCCATAATTTATATCTCTAGTCCGGACTCCTTGCAGGAGCTCCACACTCCTAGGTGTACCTGCTCATTTGACAGGTCAACTTGTCTAAAGAGCATCTCAAACTTAGCAAGATAAAAACAGAATTTTTTGACTTTGGTATCCTCCCCTCCAGAGCTGCACCTTCCCTAGTCTTTCCCATCTCAGCAAATGGCATCACAGTCCATACATTTCCTTCAGACCTCCAATCCACGAGTTGTCCTTGATCTTTCTATTTCCCTCATTCTCCTACCCCTACTTCATATCCAAACTACCATCAAATCCTGCCAGCTCTATCTTCAAAGTCTGTCTGGAATCAGCTCTGTCTCCTCCTTGTTTGTTGCCATCCTAATTCAAACCTATATCATCCCTTGCCTAGATGACAACAGCCTAAACTTGTCTCACTGCCTCCACTCTTGGAACAGTTAGTTATCCCTTTTTGTTGTTGTTTTATAAAATATTTTTGGAGTGATCTTTTAAAAATGTGACTCAGTGAGCCCTGTGGCAGTGTTTTAGTACAAACTCATGTTTAGTTTAATATAGATACAGATGGATAGACATATAAATATTTATAGATATGTGTATACATATGGGTTAGTTCACACAAATCATATATTTCCTAGCTGTGTTAGCTGAGAGGGCCTAGAGACAATGACACCTTGCTAGCAATTAGAACACTCAGCACACAAATCTTGGTCTCTAATATCATTCTCCAACAAAAGGAGCCAGGGTCCTTGGAGAAATGGCTGATTCTAGGACTGGGGAAGGAAAAACACAAGGTGAGCATACAGCATCTTGTAGTGGCAGAGAGTAAGATAGTGCTTGAAAAAAAAAGGATAGGGGTATATCAAAGGAATATAGGAGCCAACCAGAAAGAGCTCCCACCAGCCAAAGCTAGAACAAATTGAACAATAAAATAAATAATGTAGTATTTGGATTATTACACAAAGTATGATATCCATATCCATGAGGTTGTACTAATATAAATAAATGTTTGAATAAAGAGATAAATGAGGAATAATGGGCAAATCTTCCTTACAGGAGAATTCCAAATAATAGATGTGGCTATTCCCTTTTCCAGGAGATGCAGCTTAGTTCCCTTTCCCCCATCTCCTTGGAAGGTAGGGTAAACTTAGTGCCCTGCTTCTAAAGCATAAAATATGAAGAAGGAAAAATAGTAACTTTATAGTGGAGAAACCAGGCAAGCACTACCTGAACATCTCCAGTAATGGCATGTGGCTACCTATCCTGAACCCCTGATATGATATGATAAGAAGGACAAATCACCTCTCGGGAAGTCTTTCAAAACACCCCTAATCTGAGTCTAATCATGAGGGGAAAACATCACACAAACCCCAGATTGGGAAAAATTTTACAGGGTAACTGACCAGACTCTTCAAAACTGTCAGGGACATGAAAAACAAAAGAAGACTGAGGAACTATCAGAGACCAGAGAAAACTAGGGTGATTTGATGGCTAAATGCAGTGTGGTAGCTGGGATTCGATCCTCGAACAGAAAAAGGAGATTAATGGAAAAACCGGTGAAATTCAAATAAAGTGTTGACTTTAGTTAGTATTCATGTACCATGGTATATTAAGATGCTAGCAATGGTGGGAACTTGGTGAAAGTGTACAGAAACCCTCTGTACTATCTTTAAACTTTCCTGTAAACCTAAAATTATCCCTAAATAAAAAGTTCATCTTAAAAACTATGATTCAGATCATGTGGCTGTCCCATTTAAAACTCTCCAAATGTTTCCGTTTGCGTCTATAATAAAATCCAAACTCTTTACTAGGACCCCTGCAAATTCATCATGTACCACTCTCCTCTTGTCACTTCACTCCAGCAACACCCAGCTTCTGACATTTCCTTATCAGAAGCCATCCTCATCCCTCTATCTATTAAAAGCAAACTTCCATTCCTCCTGGATCTCTCCTGTAGCCCAATTTTATTTCCTTCATAGCACTTCTAATAATTTGAAACTTCCTTATTTATTTATTTTATTGCAGCTAGGCTGTGAGCTCTGTGAGGTCAGGTGCCTTACCTGTTTTGTTCATCACTCCTTTCCTAAGACAGCGTAGGCACCAACTAAGTACTTGGGGGGGATAAGTTGATCTTCCTAGGCTTCTGAAAGTCCCACCTCCTTTGGGATCACCATAACAACTGTCCAGAAGCAGGAAAAGGCAGAAAGTCTGAGCAATTAGTCCCACCTGGGTTTGAGAAGAGTGGCAGACATCTTGCACACTGTCTTACAGGCACATGTTGGGGAAAGGTGATCTTTGATTGGAAGAGAGAAGGTCTTATATCCTAAGGGTTTAGGATGTAGATCTTTTTTCCTCCCAATCAATATTTGTTTAATTACTAGATTGTCCATGCTAAAAATAAATTATAATTGATTTTCTGAGAAAAAGTCCTTATAATCTTGCTGTCAAAATTTTATAAGGCCTACAGTATGGCCAGCATATTTGGAGAATGGAAATGATTTTCTTAAAGACAGAAAATTTCCTTGGTTTAGCTATGCTTAGTGCTTAAAACCAATCATAAAAGAACATGAACGGGAAGGTTCCTACCTCACCAATATCCCTGCTATTCCCTAACATCCATTCATCCATATCCTCCTCCCAGGCCCCATGAAAGACCCACCAAATTTCCCTACCCCCTAAAGCAAACAAAACTCTTTTCCTCCCTTTCTATGCAAAACTGTTTATTAATTAAAAGCTATAATGCGGCCGGGGGCAGTGGCTCACGCTTGTAATCCCAGCACTTTGGGAGGCTGAGGCGGGCGGATCACGAGGTCAGGAGATCGAGACCATGATGAAACCCCCTCTCTACTAAAAACACAAAAAATTAGCCGGGCATGGTGGCAGGCACCTGTAGTCCCAGCTACTCGGAGAGGCTGAGGCAGGAGAATGGCGTGAACCCGGGAGGCGGAGCTTGCAGTGAGCCGAGATTGCGCCACTGCACTCCAGCCTGGGTGACAGAGCGCCGCTGACTTCGGCTCCAAAAAAAAAAAAAAAAAAAAAAAAAGCTATAATGCATGTATAGAGCGTATAGAGCCTTTCAAAAGCTAGCAATCCAGGTCCTCTCATTTTAACTAAATCAGAATCAGAGTTGACTTCATGCCCATCCTGCCAGGGAGGCAGTTCCTTCTTTCAGGTTTTCTTGTTACTAGTAAGTAAAAAGCCTGGTAGATACCTTATGAGGGTTCAGGTGCCACTTTGGAGGCACTGTATTTTGTCCTTTTAGTGTTTTCTCACTGGGTGGTTTGGCCCCATAACTGTAGCCCGTGTATTAGTCCATTGTCACACTGCTATAAAGATACTACGTGAAACTGAGTAATTTATAAACAAAGGAGGTTTAATTGACTCACAGTTTCACATGGCTGGGAGGCCTCAGGAAACTTACAACCGTGGCAGAAGGCAAAGGGGAAGCAAGGTACATCTTATATGGCAGCAGGAGAGAGAGAGAGCAGGGGAATTGTCAGACATTTATCAAACAACTGAATCTTATGAGCCCACTATTATGAGAATAACATGGGTGAAACTACCCCCATGATCCAATCACCTCCTATCAGTTCCCTCCCTTGACATGTGGGGATTACAATTCAGATTTACAATTTGAGATGAGACTTGGGTGGGGACACAGCCAAATCACATCATTCCTCCCCTGACCCCTCCCAAATCTCATGTCCTTTTCACATTTCAAACCAATCATGCCTTCTCAACAATCCCCCAAAGTCTGAACTCATTCCAGCATTAACTCAAAAGTCCAAGTCCAAAGTCTCATCTGAGGCAAGGCAAGACCCTTAGGCCTAGGAGCCTGTAAAAGCAAAAACAAGTTAGTTACTTCCAAGATACAATGGGAGTTCAGGCATTGAGTAAATTGTCCCATGCCAAATGGTAAAAATTGGCCAAAACAAAGGGGTCATAGGCCCCATGCAAGTCCAAAATCCAACGGGGCAGTCCTTATATCTTAAAGCTTCAAAATGATCTCCATTGATTCCATGTCTCACATTCAGGGCACACTGATGCAAGTGGTGGACTCCCAAGGCCTTGAGCAGCTCTGCCCTTGTGGCTTTGTAGGGTACAGCATCCCTCCCGGCTGCTTTCATGGGCTGACATTGAGTGTTTGCAACTTTTCCAGTCTCATGGTGCAAGCTGTCAGTCAGCACGTCTACCATTCTGGGGTCTGGAGGATGGTGGCCCTCTTCTCACAGCTCCACCAGGTAGTGCCACAGTGGGGAATCTATGTAGGGGTGCCCACCCCACATTTCCCTTCCACATTGCCCTAGTAAGGCTCTCCATGAGTGTCCTGCTCCTGCAGCAAGCCTCTGTCTGGATATCCAGGCATTTCCATACATCCTCTGAAATCTAGGCAGAGGTTCCCAAACCTCAATTCTTGACTTCTGTGCACCCACAGGCTCAACACCACATGGAAGCTGCCAAGGCTTGGGGCTTGTACCCTCTGAACCCAAGGTCCAAGCTGTACCTTGGCCCCTTTTAGCCATGACTGGGATGCAGAGCACCAAGTCCCAAGACTGCATAAAGCAGCAAGGCCCTGGGCCTGGCCCACAAAACCATTTTTTCCTCATAGGTGTCTGGGCCTGTGATGAGAGAGGCTGCTGTGAAGACCTCTGACTCGCCTTGGAGACATTTTCCCCATTGTCTTGGCAATTAACATTGGGCTCCTTGTTACTTATGCAAATTTCTGCAGCAGGCTTGAATTCTCCCCAGAACATTGGTTTTTCTTTTTTATTGCATTGTCAGGCTGCAAATTTTCCAAACTTTCATGCTCTTGCTTCCTCTTGAATGCTTTGCTGCTTAGAAATTTCTTCTGCCAGATACCCTAAATGATCTCTCTCAAGTTCAAAGTTCCACAAATCCCTAGGGCAGGGGCAAAATGCCACCAGTCTCTTTGCTAAAGCATAGCAAGAGTGACCTTTGCTCTAGCTCCCAGTAAGTTCTTCATCTCCATCTGAGACCACCTTGGCCTGGGCTTCTTTGTCCATATCAGTATCAGCATTTTGGTCAAAACCATTCAACAAGTTTCTAGGAAGTTCCAAACTTTCCCACATCTTTCTCTTTTCTTCTGAGCCATCTGAACTGTTCCAACCTCTGCCTGTTACCCAGTTCCAAAGTCACTTCCACATTTTCAGGTTATCTCTATAGCAGTACCCCACTACTGGTACCAATTCTCTGTATTAGTCCATTCTCACACTGCTGTAAAGATACTACCTGAGACTGGGTAATATATAAACAAAGAAGGTTTAATTGACTCACAGTTCTGCATGGCTGGGAGGCCTCAGGAAACTTACAATCATGGTGGAAGACAAAGGGGAAGCAAGGCACATCTTATATGGCAGCAGGTGAGAGAGAGAGAGCAGGGGAAGTGCCAGATACTTATCAAACAGCCAGATCTCATAAGAACTCACTCACTATCAGGGGAATAGCATGGGGAAAACCACCTCCATGATCCAGTCACCTTCTACCAGGTCCCTCCCTTGACATGTGGGTATTACAATTTGGATTACAATTTGAGATGAGATTTGGGTGGGGACACAGCCAAACCATATCAGCCCTGAACACATCATTCCAGCTGGCCTTTAACAGGACTGTGATGTACCAAAAAAGTCACTAAGGCAGCCCAGAGATTGGTAAGATTTACCTTTGCCCCTCAAAGTTTTTTGAACAGATTGACTTGAACAGTGCCGGATTATGGCAATTTACCTCAATCTCACCATAGTTATTATGAGAAGAAATATTGTTCTTCTAAGATTTTAAATTAGTTGCTTCCGTTATTATTATTTTATTTTAGAATCAAGGGGTACATGTGCAGGTTTGTTACATGACTATACATTGCATGATCCTGAAGTTTCGGCTTCTATTGATCCTGTCACCCAAATAGTGAACACAGTACCCAATAGGTAATTTTTCAACTTTCCCTTCTCCTCTCCTCTCTCTTTTGAAGTCTCCATTATCTGTCATTTCCATTTTTATGTCCGTGTGTATCCATTGTTTAGCTCCTACTTATAAGTGAGAATGTATAATTTATAACTTGTATGTTTATCACAGTTATTATTTTTTAATGACCCAGATTGAAAATCCTCTTTTAAGTTTCACTCCCTTGCTTCTACTATATATGCTCTGCAAATACCTCTGTACAATTTTCAATTAAGATTATAGAATGTAGAACTTAATCCTAGGTGTCTCAGAATCACCTGGAAGGGCTTGTTAGAAATATGGATGCTAGGGCTGGACGTGGTGGCTCATGCCTGTAATCCCAGCACTTTGGGAGGCCAAGGTTAGCAGACTGCTTGAGCCAAAGAGTTTGAGATCAGCCTGGGCAACATGGCAAAACCCCATCTCTAAAAAAAAATTTAAAAATAGAAAAATTATCCTGGTGTAGTGACACACACCTGTGGTCCCAGCTACTTGAGAAGCTGAGGTAGGAGGATTGCTTGAGCCCAGGAGGTTGAGGCTGTAGTGAGCCATGATCATACCACTGCACTTCAGTCTGGGCAACAGAATGAGACTCTGCCTGAAAAAAAGAAAAAAACGGATGCCCCTGGACCTGTGATTCTGAATTTTCTTGGAGGACACCCCGGCTACCAGGTCTGGGTTTGTACCTGGGGACATCCGTATTTTCAGCAAGCTCTCCCAGGTGATTTTGACATACACCCAGGATTGAGAACTACCTTTTTAAGGGATGCTGGGGAAAGGAGAGAAAATAAGAAAAACTAATTGGCATGTGAGGAAATGGGTCTTTACGATTCCTAGGGATTTGCCTTGGGAAAAGGAAAAGGAGAGAATATTTTTTAGAGCTCTACGTACAAGCCTGTCCAGACCTGCTCACTAGGGTTGGAAGACAGTCAAAAGTAGGAAGCAGTTGTTCTAAGTCTTCGTTGAACCTCATGGTTGTCTGGAGTGTTGCCAGGGTAAGCAATTTTTGGAAATCAGAGAGTGGACCTACATACAGTATATAGGGCCCAGTGAATACTTTATTTATTTAGATATACGATGCAGTAATGTTTCATAGTTGTGTTTCTCTTTTTTATTTTATTTTAAGTTCTGGGATACATGTACAGAATGTGCAGGTTTGTTACATTGGTACACATGTGCCATGGTGGTTTGCTGCACCCATCAACCTGTCATCTACATTAGGTATTTCCCCTAATGCTATCCCTCCCCTTGCCCCCCACCCACCGACAGGCCCCAGTGTGTGATGTTCCCCTTCCTGTGCCTATATGTTCTCATTGTTCAACTCCCGCTTATGAGTGAAAACATGTGGTGTTTGCTCTTCTGTTCCTGTGTTAGTTTGCTGAGAATGATGGTTTCCAGTTTCATCCATGTCCCTGCAAAGGACATGAACTCATTCTTTTTTATGGCTGCATAGTATTTCGTGGTGTATATGTGCCACATTTTCTTTATCCAGTCTAACATCGATGGGCATTTGGGTTGGTTCCAAGTCTTTGGTATTGTGACTAGTGCTGCAATAAACATACGTGTGCATGTGTCTTCTCAAAGTGATGTCCTATTTAAAGACTGTGCATGTGTGTGTGTTTGTGTGTGTGTGTTGAAGGATTGGTGTTTAAAATCTGGCTTCCCAGTTTCTAATTCCGACCTATCAGTGCTGGATAAAATTTAAGAATCAATGTTTTATAATATGGGGCTGAAAACATTTTTTTTTTCTGTTGAGGAGCATCAATGTTCAGAAAGATGTTCACAAAAGTTAGAAAAATAAACTGGGTAATTATTTGGAATGAGTAATGATATTCTATTTTCAAAAGAGGAGGAAATCTAAAACCATTCAGTATATACAACAAATGAAAAATACACTCCAACTCTAAACTATGAACAATTAAGGAAGTTAAAGAGAGAAAGATGAACTCAGTAAATAGATGAGGGGAAAGATAAGTAAAGGGATGAATTACAAGAAACAATGTCCTATCTCAGCTACTATTATGACTTATCATGGACTATAGATTTTTTAAAAAAACAGATAAACTGTGCTAAACTTTACTCTTGAAACTGCTTTAATCATCCAGTTCTATCTATGTTGTGAATGACAGAATTTTCTTTTTTAAGGCTATAGAGTATGTATGTATGTCTATCTATCTATCTATCTATCTATCTATCTATCTATCTATCTATCTATCATCTATCTATCTATCTATCTATCATCTATCTATAATCTATCTATATCATTCTCTTTAGTCATTCATCCATTGATGGACACTTAGGTTGATTCCATATCTTGGCTAATGTGAATAATGCTGCAATGAATATGGGAGTGCAGATAGCTCTTTGATGTACCAGTTTTAATTGTTTTGGCTATATACCCAGAAGTGGGATTGCTGGATCATCAGGTAATTCTATTTTTAGCTTTTTGAGGACTCTCCATATTATGCTAAGTGAAATAAGCCAGGCACAAAAAGTGAAATACCACATGACCTCACTTATATGTGGAATCTAAAAAAGTTGAACTCATAGAAACAGAACAGAAAGGTGGTTACCAGAGGGAGGGATGTATAGAGACAGGGAAAGAGAAGATGTTGATCAAAGGACACAAAGTTTCAGTTAGACTGGAGGAATAAGTTTTAGTAATCTATTGCACTGCATGATGACCACAGTTAATAATAATGTATAGTTGTCTCTCAGTGTCGTTGGAGGATTGGTTCCAGGACTCTCCTGAATACCAAAATCTATGAATGCTCGAGTCCTTGATATAAAATGGCATAGTGCAACCAACAGGCACATGAAAAAATGCTCATCATCACTGGTCATCAGAGAAATGCAAATCAAAACCACAATGAGATACCATCTCACACCAGTTAGAATGGCGATCATTAAAAAGTCAGGAAACAACAGGTGCTGGAGAGGATATGGAGAAATAGGAACAATTTTACACTGTTGGTGGGACTGTAAACTAGTTCAACCATTGTGGAAGTCAGTGTGGCGACTCCTCAGGGATCTAGAACTAGAAATACCATTTGACCCAGCCATCCCATTACTGGGTATATACTCAAAGGATTATAAATCATGCTGCTATAAAGACACATGCACACATATGTTTACTGTGGCAGTATTCACAATAGCAAAGACTTGGAACCAACCCAAATGTTCATCAATGATAGATTGGATTAAGAAAATGTGGCACATATACACCATGGAATACTATGCAGCCATAAAAAAATGTGAGTTCATGTCCTTTGTAGGGACATGGATGAAGCTGGAAATCATCATTCTCAGCAAACTATCGCAAGGACAAAAAACCAAACACCGCATGTTCTCACTCATAGGTGGGAATTGAACAAGGAGAACACCTGGACACAGGAAGGGGGACATCACACACCAGGGTCTGTTGTGGGATGGGGGAAGGCGGGAGGGAAAGCATTAGGAGATATACCTAATGTAAATGACGAGTTAATGGGTGCAGCACACCAACACGGCACATGGATACAGATGTAACAAACCTGCACGTTGTGCACATGTACCCTAGAACTTAAAGTATAATACAAAATACAAAATGAAAAATAAAATGGCATAGTGTTTGCACGTAACCTATGCATATCCTCTTGTATTCTTTAAATCATCTCTAGATTACTTATAATACCTAATACAATGTAAATGTTATATAAATAGTTATACTGCATTTTTAAGATTTGTATTATTTTTATTGTTGTATTGTTATTTTTTCTGAATATTTTTTATTATCAGTTAGTTGAATCTGTGGATGTGGAATTCATAGATGCCAAGGGCCGACTGTATTGCATATTTCAAAATAGCTAAAAAAAAAAATAGACTTCTTAACATCTTAACCATTAAAAAAAAGCTCAGTTGGTGAGTTAAAGGATATGTTAATTAGCTTGGTTTAATCTTTCTACAATGTATACATAGATCAAAACATCACATTGTACCCCATAAAATATACACAATTATTGTCAATTAAAGCAAATAAAAAATTTAAAAAAGAGAAAAATCCTAAAATGCTTTAATGCTATCTAAACTTTTTACCTTCTAATATTCTCAAAACTCTTTTCCCAGCCTTCCATTGAGAAAATTTCCAACTTTCTGTTCTGAAGAGAGAGAAGTCTACAATCTCAGTGGAAGAGGATGGATTCTGTTTTCATGGAGTAACATCCCTATCTGCTGGCCTTCCAAAATATTGCCACTGCAGACAAAGAGTTTCTGAGGCAGAAGCATGATGGCTCTATCTCCACTCCACCAACCCCTGCATCCTGAGCCAGCCAGGTCCACAAGCAGGAGGCGGGGAAAACCCCATGCTGGTCTCTCTCGCTCTCTCTCTCTCTAATCAAGAGCCTACTTCCCTGGGAGCCCTGACAAATTCCACTTCACAAGTCTATTATAGCCTAAATCACACACTGCCTCAGACTTAGCCTGTGTAGCAGTCTGACTTCCCCCTCTGAAGACAGGGATTATTTCTTGTTATTATAGGGTCCTAAGTGCCATCAGTGTCTAGCATATATTAGGCCATCAATAAAACATTGGCTGAACAAAAATTTACCGTAAAGGATAGAGTGTCCTAAGTTGCTTAAAAGTGTGCATTAACTACCTGATGAGACTTCATCTTGTGTTACAGCTGCTTTTGTGAAACAAAGATTGTCTATTTCTTTTTATGATTATTTTAAAGCAGCTTTTATGCAGAGATACAAACGATTTTTTCTCATAGTGACAATGGTCTTGCTTTCATCTTTGAGCAGTAAAACTTTTAAAAATGACTTCGAATGCTTATGTGAAATTGTGATCACCTAATTACCGATGATAAAGAGAAAGCAGTGGTGTGGTACACCAAGTGCTATTTCAAGAATAATGAGTAATTACATTCAGGGAAGCTCCCTGACTTTTCTGACGGGATCAACCATACGTGTGTTTTCTAGACATGTGGAAAGAGAATCCATTTGTGTAACAGTTACGGTCTTCAAAGTAGTTTCACATATGTGACTTCATTTTAGTCTCACAATCCCCTTCGGAGTTAGACAGAGGAGCTTTCATTTCCATTTGCCAGTTAGGACACTGCCACAGACAGCTTTAGTAATAGGGCCAAGGTGAGCCTACAAACTAGTGCCAGAGCCAGGATAGAGCCATTAGCTCCCTCCTCTTGTCTAGGATGCACAGGAGTTGGTGTTTCGTGCTTGGACTGTATTAACTCTTTGGAGAGAAATATTAAGACCAAAACATCATAATGTCAGATAAAGATATGCACACAAAACCTCCATCCAAGTGGGTTCGATTTTTTTTTTTTGGAGAAAGGAAATCTTAGGCCCATCAGCCACATTCTTCAAGGTTGATTAGTATTGTTTCTATTTCCAGTGTTTGGAATTTACATGGCTCTGAGACTGCTCTTCCTGCCAGAAGTGATTTGTGCACGGAATGGCAGCCCAAGTTCTGTTGTCACCACTGTTCCACTTGCTGCTTTCACAGTTTGCCCTACCTTTGTTTAAAATGATTGAAGAATGCTGTGAGGGCTGCTCTGAGGAAGCAGACAAGTGCATGCAACTCTCTTCTTACAGCAGCCTTTCAGCTTCCAAAGGAGGAGAAGAACTAATAATCTTTTATTTGTTTAGGCTGCTTGTGTTTATAGAATCCAGGAGTTCTCAGCAACTTTCATTTAGCTTTTACAAATCACACACATACATTCTCCAAAATACAGCAGTTTAGCCATTTCTCACCTTTGCACATTTTATCACTGGGCATAAAGTAACCCCAAATGAAAACAAAATAGGTGACAAAAATAGAATATGCTTTCAAAACTTTACTAATGTCAGAAAAAAAGTGGAACTTCTAGGCCAACTAAAGATGTTTAGTCCTATGAATTTGTTAGGATTATTCTATACTTTATTGAGTTTTAATCCACTTCATGTATTAATTTAGTTCAGCTTCTCTTTTTTAGCTCTGGGGAAACTGGGTCCTCAAGAGAGTAAGCGATTTGTTCAAGGTCACACAAACAGTGGCAGAGCCAGGACTACAATTTTAACTGCCTATGTTCAGCCCAGTGCTCATTTCTTTGATTGCAGCTGAAGTCAGAGTCAGCTGTTTTCATATTTTCTTATAGATAATACTACTAATACAAACAGCTAACCTCTACTGAGCACATGCTATGTTTCAAGCACTGTGCTAAGTGCTTTATATGCATTGTCTCTCATGTTTAAAGTTGCTAAACCTGCTTCTTTTTCAAAAGAAACCATAAACCAGTAATAATTTATTCTCTTTCTCTCTCTGTCTCTCTCTCTTTCCTGTTAAGAGGAAAACATGAAAACTTTAACTAAACATCATTTTTCATGGCTCCTCTTGGGGTTTGGCTCTGTGGCGTGCTCTCCTTCAGAACTTGCTCAGTCTTTCTCTTTCACCAAGCGATCTCCATGGTTGGTACTAAGGCTTATCAGTAAGACAACACGATCCTGACCTTTAAAATGTATCCCAATTGTCCTTTGAAATGAGATTTTAATCTGTAGATAAAATGCAAGTCAAATGATCAAATTTACTTATTTATTTTTCTCCTTCTCATATAATGTCCCTTCATTTTATTTTGAGAATATTATATTTCTTTAATAAATAGTATCTCTCCTAATCCCTGTAATTTCCATCTCTTGCTTTTGAACAGCATGCTAGAGAAGCGCCTTTTTTTTTTTTTTTTTAACAAGCACAATGGCTTTGGTCTTTCTAGGAAAGACAAAGGGCTAAATTAAAGGCACAGCTGGCAACTTGACACTGGCTGGGGGTGGAGAGACCTAGTTAGCATTCATCCATTTACCTCTGTCCAGTTGGCCAGCTTGTCTCTCTCTCCTTTCTCATCCCCTGAAGGCTGGGAGTAAAGAATCATCAGGTTCTTTATGGTACTTCCAACAGCTGGACCTATAGCAATTGCCTGCGGGTATGTCTTCCCTTGGACAAAAGGTGAGTAAGCCTGTAACCAGGTTGTCAAGAAGAGAGGAAATCCGAAATGTAGACATCAGCTTTCAATTACACTTGCACATATCTTTCTCTTACAAATACCACACCTCGTTTTTTATCTTTCTGAATGCATGATTTTGTTTCATTGAGAGATAATTCACATTTTGAATACATTGTCACAACTCAGTTTAGTTGAAAAGAAGTCCTTCATTCGTTCAGTAATCCATTCATAGAACATTTGGTATGTTCTAGGCACTATACTAAACGCTTGTGCAGTCAAACATGAATCAAGCAGTCCCTGCCCTTGAGAAGCTACAGTTTCATGGAACCAGAGCAACTCCATCTTGAATAGGAGCTGGGTAAAATGAGGCTGAAACCTACTCGGCTGCATTCCCAGATGGTTAAGGCATTCTAAGTCACAGGATGAGATTAAACGTCAGCACAAATTACAGGTTGTAAAGACCTTGCTGATAAAACAGTTGCAGTAAAGAAGCCCACCCAAACCCACCAAAACCAAGATGGCGACGAGAGCGACCTATGGTCATCCTCATTGCTACACTCTGACCAGCTCCATGACAGCTTACAAATGCCATGGCAATGTCAGGAAGTTACCCTATATGGCCTAAAAAGCAGGAGGCATGAATAATCCCCCTTTTGTTTAGCGTATCATCAAGAAATAACCATAAAAATGGGCAACCAGAAGCCCTCGGGGCTGCTCTGTCTAGAGACTAGCCATTCTTTATTCCTTTACTTTTGTAATATACTTGCTTTTGCTTTGCACTGCGGACTCACCCTGAACTCTTTCTTGTGTGAGATCCAACAATCCTCTCTTGGAGTCTGGATCGGGACCCCTTTCCTGTAACAGAGGTGTGAAAGGAAAAGAAATCTTAGGGCCCCCAAAAACACTAAGCTAAAGGGAAAAGTCAAGCTGGAAACTCCTTGGGCCAATCTGCCTCCCATTCTATTCAAAGTCACCCCTCTGCTCACTGAGATAAATGCTTATGTGATTGCCTCCTCTGGAGGAGCTTATCAGAAACTCAGAAGAATGCAACCATTTGTCTCTTATCTACCTATAACCTGGAAGCCCCCTCTCCACTTCCAGTCTGTCTACCTTTGCTTCGAGTTGTCCCGCCTTTCCAGACAGAACCAATGTTCATCTTACATATGTTGATTCATGTTTCATGTTTCCTTAAAATGTATAAAACCCAACTGTGCTCTGACCACCTTCGACACATGTCATCAGATCCTCCTGAGGTTGTATCACTGGTACATGTCCTCAACATTGGCAAAATAAACTTTATAAATTAACCGAGACCTGTGTCAGATTTTCGGGGTTCACAGAGCCAATAGATATTTAATCAGGTTTTGATACACTATGGTAAGTGCAGTGATAAAAAATGCAAAGGTGAGAAATGGTTGAACTGCTGTATTTTGACAAAGAATGTGTTTGTGTGATTTATAAAAGCTAAATGAAAGTTGCTGAGAATGTTTAGGTAATCTCTTGCCTTCTCCTTTCCCTTCTGTTCTGACCATGAAGCAACCAAGCAGTTTCTGTGAATCTGCTGTTATTCTGGGGGCTGCCCGATTCGCGAATCATTCATTGCTCAGTTAAACTCTGTTAAATTTAGTTCAGCTGAAGGTTTTCTTCTTTTATCAGATGGTGTCACAAGTGAGATTCAAAGTAGAGCTTCTAGCCACCCCCAGGAGTGCTGAGTGAACACGGAAGGACCCACTTGTGTCCATTGATCTCTCGGAGATGCTGGGGATTGTGGGTATACTCCCTTTTGGATTTCGGAGCTCCATGGATTTGTGTTTTGAGCTCTCTGAGTTTCTTTGAGCAAATTTCTGATTCAAACTGGGTTTGGAGTCATGACAGAAACTAGACTGGGTTCACGAATGGATTTGATCTGGGAATTAACTGTCTTGAATCCAGTTAGAGGCCTCTTACATCTGACTGGGTCGGAAAGGAGCTGGTAGTAAGCAGTAATATTGCAGGAGGTATAAAATTTGGGTTTTAAAAATTCACAGGGATTTTTGTGTTATACCACTTCGTTTCATGTTTCTTGCATACTTAGGTAGGAAAAATTATTGGCTAAGTTAATCAAGAGAACCTGAGCATAAAGCCAATATTTTAGGTAAAATGAGATCCTTAATTTCTAGAAAACTGAGTTCCTTCTGGTTTATACTTTAGGCCCGAGAGGCAGCAAAATCTTACAGAAATGGCAAAATCTTACTAAAGATAACTTACAGTGGAACATTCCGAATGAACAACAATGCATTGAAGTACATTTAAAAATGAAGGCTCTCAGTAAAGTCCCTTTTGGCTAAGAATGGGTTTAGTACTACAGCATGTCAACTGCTATTCTCTTTGGAATAATCTGCCTTGCATTCTTTGCTGAAGGCTGTGGGTGACAGGATTAGGCACATACAAGATCGTGGGACATGGGGAGCTTTTTTCCTCTCTAAAAGGGGAAAAGTGAGAGCTGATGGGACTGCTGGAAAAGATCCTTTTGGTACCGAGAAGCAGTAGCCTGAACTTTTTAGTGTTGCTGCAATGGGTGGGTCTTTCTCTGGCCTCCCTGAGCAGCTCACCTTCCCCACCCTGCCACAGGCAATGCTTTTCTCTCTCTACTTTTCCTGTCTTGTATTTTCTATTACTCAGGGCGACCATCTTGCCCAGAGACCACATGTTTAAACTCCTGGTTGGAGGTTGGATTAACGATCATGGGGCCTAACCAGGGGCAAGTTTGAGCCTTGCCAGTTTGATATTGGGTGCTAAACAGAATGTCTATGTTTTGTCACATGTACTTTACTCTGGCCAGAGCAAAAAAAGATACTCTTCCTTTATGATACAGCTTGGTCCCAGTGCAATGGTGCAGAGAACTGAGTCACTAGGGCCACTCAGGGAAAGGAACCCAGAAACCTGGCATGCTGGCAAAAGCGTAAGAATTTCTTACCAGTCAGATTTCTTGCTTCTTTTTCTCTGTGCAAGTAGTTGAATGGATGGTAAAAAATTACTGTTTATCTCCACCTTGTTTTACGTCCTTGGGAGCTTGACCTTGTAACCACATGACAATACTTTCTCTTGGTCTCTGCCTTCCAGAGAACAGGAATTTTAGGGTTTATGTCATAGTTAGCTCTAAAACTTATCTTGAGTAGTTAAAAGCCTTTGCAAGCTCAAAATTAATGACTGTAGATTCCTTCTGGGAAGGGCAATGGAGATTACTCTCTGCTGTAGCTCAGTAGCTAAGGTTTCTCCTTTTCACACTGGCAGTCTGGGTTCAATTCCCTGCTTAGGCAGTAAGTCCCTTTTGGTTTAATATCTACATGACCTTGTTTAGCCTCTTCTTCTCCACAGACTATCTTAAATTTTCTTTTCTCTGAGCACCTAGGAGGTTACCTTTGGTAAAGTTCAAAGGCCAGAAATATTGGCCACTTGGCCTGGCTAAAATCGAGTAATAAAAAATATTAAAAAGACTTTATTACAGTGCTATGGTTAAAAGTCAGCTTAATTAAAAGCAGATATTCAAGCTCTAACAGCCTGGAATCCTTGGGAAAAACAGGAGGCACCAGAAACTCCTTTCCTGGCCTTATTCTTCCAAGGGCTCCACCCTAAAGCCAATAACCAATTAAGAAACTTAAAAACTGGCAAACGAAAAATCTTACAACTACTATAGTAATCTTCTGTCTGTGTAATTATATATGTGTTGTGTGTAATGTTTATATAAAAGAGCTCTAATTAATTGGCTTAAACAAAAACAAATGCTTAAATCAAATATTTTAAAAGCAAAATAAAAACAACTTTAAAGATTATTGATAAAATAGAGACATTTTGTCTAAGTTATGCAGATCAGATATTAGGTTTGAAAATGCTTTAAAGTCATAAACTGCTTTGACTTTTGAAAATTGTTCAATTTATTTTGGAGACATTACATTCTAAATAGGCCTGGGGATGTATGGAATTAACCATGCTCACTGGCTATGCAAAAAAGGTTATAAAGAAAAGAGATTTTATATAAGAAAGGATGTTGTATGGTAAATTCTTGTCCTAAAGTAAAATGACTGGGTGTTTAAAAAGAGGGGTGTTTGTTTAGGGCAAATCAGAAAGTCTAAACATGTTGTACATGGTCTGTGTAAGTCATGAAAGAATTTATGAAAAGATTTTTTTTTTCCAGAAATGTTGTACAATTTAAAATTAGGCCTCCTAAATGCTTCATAAAGTGCCACTATGACTCTTAACTGTACAGTTTGCCTGTTTTACAGCTAGGTAAGGCCTGGTACACGCAGAGTTAGATGCTGGAAAGAGTCAGATCTTACCTGCATTTCTATCTAGGTCCTAGGCTCCATGCCTAGTACACAATTAAAATCCCTTACTCACCAAGGTTTTCACCAAAAGTAAAAGCTGCTAAGAATTAACACTGTAATATGTAACTGAGACTACTGAAAAAATAAGTTTACATACAAGGTATGTAAGGAGAATAAAGTGTGTTTTCATAAGAGATTATAAAAAGGTATAGAATGTAAATTTCTGCCTAGGTTAGAGGGTTAAAGGATTGTTTCAAATTAAATAAAGCTAAAGATTTGAACAAGTTGTGGAAGGTTTATAAAAAATTAATTGTAAAAAATTCTATGTGTGGACATATTGGCTAAAGTTAAAATGGCATTATTCAGTTTTTTCCATAAATTGGACATTGGAATAAAAGCACAACAGAGTTTTATTAAAACATTGTTCTGCTCTGAGAAAAAAAAATTTAAAGGGTTATAAAATGTTTATAAAAATCTTATCTTGTGGTCAAACTAATTAAAACTGAATAGGTTTATAAAATGTTATTTAAAAACTAGCTTTAACATCAAAAATACACTAATGGAAACATAAAATTTGGTTTTCTCTTTTAAAAAGTATTTTGTGTAATATCAAAAGACAAAGGTTTTTGTTTATCTTTTAAGTAACTACAAAGGACAAAGTGGAGAAGGGAAAGAAAGGAGACAGAGTCAGTTGTCCTCATGTTATCTTCATTGGGTCTTGTTTGGAAAGCTGAGTCTCCTCTCTATCAGAATAAGGTTTTTTCCTTTAAAAAAATTTTGAGTTATCATTTTGCTAAATAAATGATTTATGGTACCCTAAGATTTTATTTTGTAATATCCAATGTTTTAAACCTTTGGTATTTAACAAACCTTTCAAAATCAAGCTCTAGATTATCATGCTAAATCAGCCAATATTAAAATTGCTTAAATATACAATTCGAATGAACTCCATGGTCTAAGTCAAATTACCTCTGCTAACCCATTAGTTATCAGTGCTGTGCACCTAAATTGGAGAAACAATTGGAATGCAAAAGGACGTAAGTCCAATGTTAAGCATGGACTCATGAATAACCAGGATGGCCACCCTGTCTTTCCTGAGTCCTTAAAGCTTTTATTATTAAAGGTTCTGCATTACATGAATTGTTAAGAAAAAAAATAATACAAATTGAATATATTGATGTGGTGACTTATAAATTGCAGAAATAATTTAAAACCAGTGTTTGGTTCCATATTTCTGGGAAGACAATCAAAGCTTCAGGTACATTTGGCTACCTGATAGGCCATTTAAACATTTATAAAGGGATTTCATTCACTTGTCATTTTCAATTCATGTTTTCTGGTTGTATAAAAGCTTTCCCATACAAGAGGGCTGATGTTATAACAGTAGATTATTATGCTACAGTGTATTTTCACCAGGTAAATAAAGCTTTTTAATGGTTCACTGAGGACAATCTCTTCACAATCTAGAGCCCGAAGATTGGATCTTCTGAGAACATCAGAGGAAGACTGTACTTGCCATCCACATTACAGCAAAACTTTGGAGCCTTGAACCTCGGGTTCATAATCTCATAACTGAGATGGCTCCCTACACACTCCTGGAAGTGTACACCCATTGGAACCCTTAAGGTAAAACTAACCAGGAAAGTTTATCCCCAGAAGAAGATAACATCCTTGATGTGAACAGCTTTCCCCAAGATCACCAATCAAGACTTCTACTATCTCGAGACTCTTATATTTGAACATTTTTTCCTTGTTTATGCCTGCATGAACAATAGAAATGAAAAGGGGGGTCTATTATGTGCACTTATAGGGTATACTTTTATTTGTGAAGGATTTTGCAGCCAGCCTTCTACATGAATAACCACATACTTTAATATATAAAAGATGAAGGCCCAATGTAGGTGAGAAACTTTAGTGGTACATGTGTTGCCTCATAATCAGTCAAAACTCTTTTTAACCCACATCACGGATTAAAAAGAACATTGCCAGGAGGCCTTCACTCTTCTAGAAGGACATCATTTGTTATGTTCTTTGTCCATGGTTTAGAAAAAAAGAGGCAATAATTAGAAATATCACCCACACAATAGGCTTTACAGAAAATTCTACTTTAAAGGCTATCATTACACAACAGACTTTATTTATTTATTATGCTAAATAATAGAATTGGCTAAACAGAAAAGTACCTGTGCAGCTGCTGACACTCGTGGCCTATGGAAAAATACATCAAATGTAGATTATAAAAATTCAGTTGTAGGGGATTAATGAAAAGGCCACTTAGTCAAGCAAGTAGACTCTTCATCTAGCTCATTCTTTACTTATTTAATTTTAGGTGGTTTGGTTTATGGGGAACCTGGGTAAGGAGCATACTCCCAACTCTTGGTATTATTCTCTGAATAGTCATAATAATAGTCTCCCTGGTGTGCTGTATTATCTCAAAGGATTTAAATGTTTTCATGCAGCCATCTCTAAAACTTCAAATGGTCTCTCTTCAACTGGAGTGACAAAAGCTGAAAGAAATGTGTGACCATGATAACACCATAACCTATGAATGACGTGCTGAGACCAGAAACCCAAAATGATGGTAACTGAGAGTGGCACTCAGGCCCTAAGTTTTGGTCACACTCTCACCTATGTGAGAACCTGGCCAAAAAGGGAAAATTTTTAAACAAAATTATAGGAGGCCATTATTTTGGACTGAGCTTATGCACTAGGCCCTAACAAACCAAACCAAACTAAAATGGAGTCACTTGTGCTAAATGTGACATAATCAAGCTAAGGCTTTAAGAAAACACATAGATCCTAAAACAGACCAGGATTTTTCTCCTGTAAACATCATGCTCCAGTATAAGGAGGTATCCTCTACTCAGTCCTTATTCCCTCATTGCAAAACCCACTGTTCTACTTTTCCAGTGGGTTTCAAAACCATATAAGTACATATACCATAGTGATAGTAACATCAGTGACTAAGATTTTGGTCAATCTCTCAAAATTGAAAAAATGACCAAAAAGGGGGAATTGTTAAACCAAACTAAATATGGCCTGAGAAGGACTCCGTACTTCTGTATTTGAGTCCTTGTGGATGAATTGTAACCTAGCTTAATAGTCAGACAAAACTGAAAACCAAACTTAATAGTACACCCCTGTAACAATGGCTGAGTGTTGGCCAATCCCAGGAGTCTTACTTCAACTACTCATAGACTGCTGAATGTTCAAACTGTGTTCAAATAAGGCAAACGTTGAGCTGTAACCAATCTCACTGTTTCTGTACCTCACTTCCAATTCCTGTATGTCACTTTACCTTTTTTGCCTATAAATTTGTTCTGACCACGAGGCACCCCTGGAGTCTCTGTGAATCTGCTGTGATTCTCGGGGCTGCCCAATTTGCGAATGGTTCATTGCTCAGTTAAACTCTTTTAAATTTAATTCGGCTGAAGTTTTTATTTTATCAACATAAATGTTTATAAATCAAACATTAGTAGGCTTTTGTTGTACTTTCAGCCATGCCAGTTATTACCTGTGAAACCTTGGTTAAGTTACTTCACTCTCTCTAGGTTTCAGCTTTATTATTTGTAGAAAAAGCAATTGTAAAAAATCTTATAATGTAACAACCAAGTGAGACAGCCAGGTGGGAGGGGTCCCTGGAGAAACACCAACCAGCCTGCCCACTGAGGTAGAGCCTCGGGAAGTTCACGATGTTTGCAGCAGGGAGGAGCCTGGCCCTTCCTCTGCTTGTGTGGAATCTGGGATTCGAACTGCTGGGCTGGAAGCACTCTAGCAAGGGCTCTGGCTTTGCAGAGGATCCCTGTTTCCCTTTTTTTCCTTTTCACCCAATAAAACCCTGCTTCACTCACCCTTCAAACTGTCTGCGAGTCTAAATTTTTGTAGCCCTGGGACAGACAAGAACCCCGTTTTTAGCTGTACTAAGGAAAAGACCTGTGACACAAGTAATTAGTAAAAGGAAACAACAAAAAGTTCCCAGGTAAAAGGATTATTCAAAATATTGAGATTACATTCATTAATTCCAATAATTTAGTGTTTCAATTATCTTTCAATCTTTCTGATAAGAAGTAGGTTTCAATTAGGTGCTCCCATGTGGTTAACATCTCGCTGTCTTTCTAACACTTGCTAATCTTCCTTTTTAGCAAGCGAGAGCAAGCTTCAGCTCAGTGCCTCCAGCAGAAAATGGTCTCCGGCTAAAACTTAATGTTGTTTTGTGGTCATATTTATTTTTATCACTATGTTCTATTTATAGGAAGAGATACTGCCTTCCCACTTACTATAGTGACCAAGTTTCCTTTTAAAAAATTATCCAAATATAAAAAGTGAGTCAAATTCTAGAAAATACTAATTAAATAATACAGCTGATTATTACATATAGCAAATATCACAAAGGTGATTCTAGAATGATTAAAATTTGGGAAACAATGGATTATGTGATTGAGGCAGAGCCTGGTTAGGTGTTCATCAAATTCATTTCCTTTTATTGGACACATAGGATGATTACATTTTCCAGCCTCCATTGCAGTAAGGTTGAGGCCAGGTGACTAAGTTCTGTTCTATGGAATGTAGGTGGAAGTGTTGTGTATCACTTCCAGTTCTGGCTCACAAAACATCCCATGAGTTCCTTTGCAAAGTAGCTAGTGTAGTGGCTCTAGAGGATGGTGAAACCAACTGATGCATAGAGGCTAAATTCCTGAGTCCCCATTTGGAGGAGAGCTCCCAGGAACCTCTGA
Source organism: Hylobates moloch (assembly GCF_009828535.3). Taxonomy (NCBI): domain Eukaryota; kingdom Metazoa; phylum Chordata; class Mammalia; order Primates; family Hylobatidae; genus Hylobates; species Hylobates moloch. Next base: position 117,490,126 of record NW_026652282.1, read on the forward strand.
ATTGGACTTTGCACAAAAGAGAAACTTTTACTCTATTAAGTCACTGAAATTTGGGGATTATTTGTTAGAGCTACAGCAGTTAACCAACCCTGATTAACACAGCAATCCATGAGGACTTCACTACTTAAGCACAGTGACCTGTGTGTAGTAAGTGCTTAGTAAATGATTGTTGAATAAGTTAATTTTGCTCTCATTTTAATCTGTCTTTACTCACAATCGTCTATTGATAATGTTATTAGGTATAGGATTTAGGTTTCAGCACAAGTCTCAAACCCTTATTTTATGACACATTAGACAACTCCAGTAATGTTAAATGACCTTAGCATTTTCAAAATAAAATGAGTTTGAATTACTGTTTTAGAAAACATGCCTATAATACTTTTAGGACTGGGGTAAACGTGGTTGAAAATAGGGTACCCTGTTACTCAAAAGATTTGAAATCTCTGCCTTAGAATATGATTATGAATTCAGTGTTTTGGCAAAGTTTTAAAGACATCAAATGATTTAGAGTCTACTCTAGACTAGATTATTCCTCTGTCTCCAGAGGGAACTGTTTTACACGCTTGCAGATGTGATAGTTGTTTGTTCTTTATAAAATAACAACAACAGCAAGCAAGGTGGGGTTTTCCTTAGGTATTGTATTCTAAGGTCTTAGAACTTTCACATTCGGGAAAATCTTCTTCGGGGAGGATCAAATAAAATAGTATATGTTAAAGTCCTTTGCAAAACATTAAAGTACTATACAACTAAAACATTATTGTTAGCCATTGTTCTACCACTAAAGCCCATTTCCTTCTCTTTTGCTCTCTTAATCAGGTAACGTAATTTTCTTTACTGATCAGCCACTTAAAAGAACACCACTTGAAAGGCAAATTAGCAATATCTACATTAGCGACAGAGTGAGACTCCATCTCAAAAAAAAAAAAGAAATATCTACATTATAGATGTACGTATCTAAGTACTTGAATTAGATGAATGTTACGTTCCTGGAATAAGTAATATAAATTAAAATGGGAAAATCAAGGCTAATTTTTCTATAGAAAATATGTCATTGGCCGGGCGTGGTGGCTCATGCTTGTAATCCCAGCACTTCGGAAGGCAGAGGCTGGCGGATCACGAGGTCAGGAGATGGAGACCATCCTGGCTAATGCCGTGAAACCCCGTCTCTGCTAAAAATACAAAAAATTAGCCGGGTGTGGTGGCAGGCGCCTGTAGTCCTAGCTACTCTGGAGGCTGAGGCAGGAGAATGGCTGAACCTGGGAGGCGGAGCTTCCAGTGAGCCCTGAGATGGCACCACTGCACTCCAGCCTGGGAGACAGCGAGACTCTGTTTCAAAAAAAAAGAGAAAAAAAAAAGAAAAGAAAAAAAACAAAATATGTCACTGGAAGTAGTATGGTGGAGTCATTTTCTAATCCAGAGCTTCGTTTTCCTCATTTGTAATTGGGAGAAATAATAGTACCTATTGGGTAGTGCTCTTGTCATGGTTGAATGAGATAATGTATGTGGTATACATTGCACATGTGAGGTACATAACCTGTGCTTAATAAACAGTAGCTCTGACATTATTATGATGATCATCTGCACAGACTCTGGAGCCAGACTGCTTGAGTTCAAGTCCTGGCTCTGCCATGTACTAGCTGGGTAATCCTAGAAAAGCGATTTCCTATTTCTGTGCTTTACTTCTTTCAGCTGTAAAATGGGGGAGATAATACCAGGGCCTACCTTACAAGGTTATTGTGAGGATGAAATGAGACAACATATGTAAAATGCTTAGAAAAGGGTGCCTGGCACATCAGGAGAGCTCAATAAATAGTAGCTATTATTCTTGTCTATGAGAAACCATTTTGGAAGGTGAGAAAAGTGTTGCTTTTGTCTGCTGCCTGATGCTCACAACCTTCTCCACTTCATTCAGCAGAGACTTTGGTATCTGGATTAGAGAATTCTTTTTCATCCTAAATCCTGCCATTCCCCTAGGGGGTGTCATAATTGACATGGACAGGCAGAACACCACTCTGACCTCTCAGTTCTTTGACCTCTTAAACTTCAGAGGTCTTTACTTGCACACCACTTCAGCTACCTACTCCCATGGAAAGGAATATTCTTAACTCTGAAGATGGAGGGTTGTAGAGAAGAATCTGAACCAACAGGCCTTGCTAAGTATCCCCCAGTTTATTACCATTAGATTACACCCACTTTGTTCAGTTCTGTTTCTCTATGATTATCCACATCTTCATCAAATCTAGCATAAAAATCCACAAGTTTCTAAAAAATACACAGGTTTAATGGTTCCTTCAGGTCTTCATTTCCTAGGAAAGCTCCTGTGTCACATAAAATGTATATTAAATACACGTGTATGCTTTTCTCTGGTCAATCTGTCTTTTGTTATAGGGGCCATTAACCTAGGACAGGGAAGAAAAAGATATTTTTCCTCCCCTACACTAGGGACTGAATGTTTTGTGCTTCTAAAGTTTATATTTTGAAGCCCCTATCCCCAGTGTGATGGTATTTAGAGGTGGTGCCTTTGGGAATTAATTAGGTTTAGATGATGTCATAAGGGTGGAGCCCCCATGATGAGATTAGTCCCTTTATAAGAAGAGGAAGAGACATGAGGTCTTTCTTTCTCTCCACATGTACACACCAAGGACAGGCCATATGAGGACATAATGAGAAGATGGCCATTTGCCAACCAGAAAGTGAGCCCTCACCAGACATCAAATCTGTCAGTCTTGATCCTGGACTTTCCAGCCTCCAGATCTTTGAGAAATAAATGTTTTGACTGAGCCTCCTGTGTTTCCCCCATCATTTATTCCTTTCCTCCTGTGATAGTAGAGCAGTGTCTCTCCTCCCTTCTAAAGTTAATTTCTTCATCTGTCTGATCCCCATTTTCTTCGTCTTCTATTCACTCACCTATGACAAGTGCTTTCTGTCTGTTTCTACTAGCTTTGTATCAGCAGCATCAAAACATGTTCAAGTCATTCAAGCCTTTAAAAATAAACAAATCAACAAGAAAATTTTATTGACCCAAGATCCCCTTCTGTCTACTGCCTTAGCTCTTTCTCCCTATTCACAACCAAACCTCTTGAGGGTTGTCTCCTCCTTGATCTCCTCTTCCTCACCTTTGAGCACTTCACTGGATATGCTTTCATCAAGGTCATGGGCAGCCTCATTGCTGGTAAACCCTGTGGACATTTTTAATCTATATCTTACCAAACCTCTCTGCAGCCTCTGACCACTTGCTTTTGGAAATTCTATTTTGCTTGGCTTCTGTGATGACCACCCTATCTGGGTTTCTTTCTTCATCTCTTCTTTCTTCTCTTTGCATAGCCCTCTTCCTCTGGCTGCCCCCTAAATATCTGTGCTTCTTGGGAATCTGTTTAGGTCTCTTCTCATTCTACACACTCTCTGAAGGTAATCTCTCCTGCTCCTATGACTAATAATTCTCCTTCAGATCTGTTTCTTCATCAGATATATTGAGTTCAGACATATATATATATATACCTATCTGTCATTTACACTGAATATCTGATAGACATCCAACTCAACATGTACAAAATTGAATGCATCACCCAACTCCCCAACGTTTCCTCAAACTTCTGTGTTAATAATTGCCCACATCAGAAACCTTGGTTCAGAATTGTACCTCTTCCCTTCCCTCATCCTCTCTTCAACAGGTCTTGACATTTTTACCTGAAGAGGCAGTAGAATATAGTGGTTAAGATCAAGCACCTGCTGCTAGTTGAGGGATCTTGGATAAGTTACTTAATCCCTCTGAGGCTCAGTTTTCTCTGCAGTGACCATGTTATGGGGTTGTGTGGATCAGGTGAGATAAAGCATGTAAAGTGCATGCTATAGAGCCTGACAAAAAATAAACACTAGCTATTGTTATTCATTACATCCTTATATTCTTGGCTCTGGTCTGAGTGTTTGTGTTCCCCAAAATTTATATTTTGAATCCTAATCACCAAAGGGTTGGTATTAGGAGATGGGGCCTTTGGGAAGTGATTAAGTCAGGAGGACTCTGCCCTCATTAAAATGGGATTAGTGCCCTTATCAAGGATGCCTGAGATAAATCCCTTGCCCTTTCCATCATGTGAGGACATGACAAGAAGGTGCCATCTATGAACCAGAAAACAGGCCCTCACCAGACACTGAATCTGCTGGCACCTTGATCTTGGACTTCCCAGCCTCCAGAATTGGGGAAATAAATATCTGTTATCTCTAAGCTGCTCAGCTTATGGTATTTTGTTAGAACAGCCTGAATGGATTAAGATAATCTCTCCAATCTGTATACTTCTCTGTATCCTCCAATGCCACTCTTCTAGTTTAGGCCACCTTCATTGCTTACCTGCACTATAGTAATAGTCCTCTGGCTGATTACTCTGCCTCTCTTCTGGTCCTCTATCAATCTACCTTCCAAAGTGTAGCCAGAATATATTTCTGAAATGCAAGTTAGATAATATCTCTTCCCTGCTGAAAGCCATTCAATGACTCCTCACTGTTCTCAGAACAAAAAGTCCAAATGCCCGAACTTCTCCAGTTTTATGTGTACATACAACATCCCTCTTTCTTATCAGGGTCTTTTCACATCCTTTGAGTAAACTACCTTTCTCCACTCTTACTCCCCTCTATTTGCCTGATGACTCTTAATAATCTTTTAAATCTCAGTTTAGATATCCCTTCTTCCCTTCCTGGCCACTTGAGACATATTAGGCACCTTTCTGTACTCCCATAATGCCCCTGGGTCTTTCACTCCTTGGTCCACCTGTTGTGCTGAATTAGCATGGACTATTTATATGCCTATCTCTCTAAAACTCGAAGTCCCTGAGGGCAGGGAGTATGCTTTCTCCACCACTACATTTTCAGTGCTTAGCACAATTCCTTGCTCATTGTAAATGTTCAATAAATATTTGCTGCATGAATAAAATATTATCTAAAGGGCAACAGCCTAATTTAATCTATAAATAATGTCATGTACCAGAATTTCTCGTTCAACTATAAGTCACACACCTGTTCATCTTAAAGCTTTTTAAAGCATATGCATATCAATGTAAGAAGGCAATGTTAAAAAGATGTTCCTTCCTCTCCTAAAGAAGTTTTCTCGTTGGCCACCAGTTGTCACTTTTGTACCACCGCCCCCCTCCCCCCAAAACACAAATATTGTTTTCTGGTTGTAAATATCAGATCCTAAATGACAGAAATTCAGTACCTAGCACAGTACTCAGGGAAAACTGTCATTTGGGCTCTGGAGCCAGAGAGAGTCTGTTGTTCCAGAGTACATTTAAAGCAAACTATCATAATGACATAATTTATGCACTGCTTGCTATTAAAATGCTGTAAGAAATGTCATGGGTGTAGTTGGTTGAACCCTGGAAGAGAAATCAGAGTAAAGTGAACTGCTGTAAAGTGAAGACTGGCTAGCCCTCAAGAAAACGTTGATTGCTTCCATCTCCTTGCTTTGGTCATCACAATGTGATTGGTAGGATATATATTTGTCTGACTTTTTTTCTGTCTCTCCACTGTCTTTTGAAAAACACCTCAGGAGTAGGAAAAATACTGAAAGCCAAGATTTTACAGGCCATACTGTGAAATTGGACATGTTTGTGATGTTTCATGCTTAGAGTATTTCCATTAAAGCTTGGTGAACTCATAACATATTTTTATCTGTTGTGACATTATTTTGTATTTCAAAACTCTTACAAAATAATACATGAGACACAGATTGTAGCTAAGAACTGGAAGAATCTTGGCCACATTTCAGAGAAGGGCCACCCAGCCAGAAGTGTTCTAGGACTTGGGATCTGAACTGGACAGCTGGAATGTATGAATTCCCAGCACCCAGGCCAGTTGGCCAGTTGGCACTTAAAGCCTGAGTTGTAATTATAGATATCTGAGAAGGATGTGTGTGTGTGTGTGTGTGTGTGTGTGTGTGTGTGTGAAGAAAAATATACGCTGATAAAAAGAACTCTCAGACAGCTATTGCCTCAAATTGTCAAGCCCTCATTTCTTTCAATAAACATTGTATGCTTTCTTTATACTATGATAGACACTGGATTTCCTTCATTTTATTTTGTTTATTTGTTTATTTTTTGAGATGAAGTCTTGCTCTGTTGCCCAGGCTGGAGTGCAGTAGCACAGTCTTGTCTCACTGCAACCTCAACCTCCTGGTTCAAGAGATTCTCTTGCCTCAGCCTCCCGAGTAGCTGGGACTACAAGTGCGTGCCACCATGCTTGGCTAATTTTTGTACTTTTAACAGAGATGGGGTTTCACTATGTTGGCCACGCTGGTCTCAAACTCCTGACTTCAGGTGATCTGCCCACCTCGGCCTCCCAAAGTGCTGGGATTACAAGAGTGAGCCACTGCACCCAGCCTGAATTTCTTTCATTAATCTGATATTTATAGCCAGAAAAATAATAATTGTGAATTTGTGTGTGTGCGTGTGTGTGTTCATTCTGCAAAGCGGCAACTGGTGGTAAATAGAAAAACTCCTGGGAACAGTTTGCCTCAGAATATATCCAAATGAATGTCAGATGGTGTGTCCCTGATTCCTCCTCCTTCTGAAGGGTGATAAAATCAGGGCAGAAAGAATGGCTGTCTTCCTTTCAATCTCATATCTCAGTTGTAATTCACATCATGAACTACTCAAGTTCCTTTCTGGAAAGAGTGTCGCTTGCTTCAAAACAGAAGTTTAGAGATCCAGAAGCTCAACAGCTGTGGAATTGCATCTCTTACTCTTATCTATCCCAGCATCACAGACAGGGCAAAGCAGTGCCGAGTACGTCACAGGAAATAACCCTGTTCCTGGGAAGGGAGTCCAGTCCATGGGCTGGTGGAAAATGTGCTCTATTCTGGTGATACATATTTTAGTCTTAGAGAAAAATATCCTATTTTATGCCAAAAGAAATTTAAGAGCTTAACATTATTGGAAGTCAAGGTTACATATGGCTTTTGAAATCCAAATCACAGTGGGAGGGACTATTAGAACATTCAAGAAAATGTGGATCCATTATAGACTATATTTTCTGAACATTATTTTCCAAGGTTCTGTTGCAGATTTGTTTTATTATTATTTTTTTTTTAGAGACAGGATCCTGCTCTATTGCCCATGTTGGAGTGCATTGGCACAATCACGGCTCACTGCAGTCTTGACCTCCTGGGCTCATGCAGTCCTCCCACTTCAGCCTCTCAAGTAGCTGGGACTACAGGTGTGCATCACCATGACTAATAAAAATTTTTTTTTTTTTTTTGTAGAGATAGGGTCTCATTATGTTGCCCAGGCTAGTCTCTAACTCCTGGCCTAAAGTGATTATCTTGCCACAGCCTCCTAAAGTGCTGGGATTACAGGCATGAGCCACTGCACCTAGCTATTGCAGATTTAAATTCTGATGAAGGTCATTTATGGCTTGACCTGACCTCTATTTAGCTGACTTTAAAAAGGTCTTCAGTGCATGAGGCATCTGTGTAACCTAGATCGGTGTTTATTGGCAGAGTTTCCTGAGCAGGGATGAAACCAGGTTGTGTGGTGCCTAAAGTATTTATAATTTTGGGAGAAGGAGGGGGATCTCTAAGTAAAATAATACAAAAATATCTTACTTTTACAAATTTTACAATGACACGTGACCATGTGAACACATTGCTAGGGCCCTTCCCAGTGATGGGTCCTGAAACTCAAGCTACATTAGCTTCATGGTAGGTAAATCTGTCTGTGTTCCCAGCATTCTGAAAGATGCTCACTTGTTGACTAGGAAAGCTGTAGGGAAGGTGGAAAGAGAAATATTGGTGATGATGGAGGTCGCTGTATTAGAAGCAAACAAACAAACAAACCTCGAGTTGTTTAAATAAATTAGAAATTTTTGTAGTACATGAAGAATCACTAAATTTCTGAAAATGTTGAAAGCAAGTTGGGCTCTACCCACAGGCAGTTCTGATTAGATCTGTTGTATGCTTTTGTTCTTCGAGTCTTCGAAATGCCTTTCTGTTTCTTTGTGATGCTCTATGGATAAAACTAGTATCCTGGATCACTGACACAATCCAAAATAGTCATTTAAGAAAATCTACATCAGTGAGATGGAATATATCCACACTAGTGTTCATCTCTGTGATTGCTGTTCTCCTCATAACCCCAAGGATTCTACTTTCGACTGTTATTTGATTACCTAAAGGAGGGAAAATTGCTCATTCCTTAAAGCTTACTATTAACTGGCATTTTTAAAGGGTTAGAGAACTTATGGTGTTACATGAATTCTGATTCATGAAGCTACTAAAATGGTGCCCTTTTAAAGTTTACACGTAACCCATGAAGTGGCTATATACACTTTTTAAAGGTCAATATTCCACAAATCATAACACAGTAAGCAGCTAATTATTTTGGAAAACTAGGGGAGATTTTCAAATATATTTACTGAATGTGTAATCTGTGCACTGCTGGTGCCACCATTTTCCAGGAACAGGAGTTGTGTTGGGTTATTTAATCATGTAGCTTTTGTGGGAAGGAGCAATTTCCGGGGACAATTTCTTCCCTGAAAGGTTTCTAAAATATAAGCGGCTGTTTCTTAAAAGAAACCTGCTGTATGAAAACCCAAACTTTATAAAATGAGCAACTTAGGGGGTGATCAATGACAAAACAAGTTATTCTTTTTTTAAAATGAGTAGTCCTGGGGTTTCTCTACTGTAGTTCAAATTTGGTAGGAAGAGGCTTCTTATGGCTGTGGCCACCAGCTGGCTCTTGCCCTAGGAAAGCCTCTTCTTCGCCTCTCTTAGCCACCATTGTCTCTGGCACAATAAGGACTACTACCTCTTAGATTAGTTGTTTTGAGGATTTAATGAGATAATGTGTGGAAAAGTGACCAACAAAATGCCTGACATGTGACAGTTACTCCATGAATGCTTTTCAAATGTGCTGATTTGAAATATTTCTTTTAAAAACTTGTTTAAAAGGCAGGGTCTTGCTCTATTGCCCAGGATGGTCTTGAACTCCTGGGCTCAAGCAATCCTCTTGCCTCAGCCTCTCAAGTAGCTGAGGACTAGACGTGCATGCCACCATGTCTGGCTATGTTTTACTTGTAGAGACAGGGTCTTGCTATGTTGACTAGGCTGATCTTGAACTCCTGGCCTCAAGTGATCCTCCTGCCTTGGCATCCCAAAATGCTGGGATTACAGGTGTGAGGCACTGTGCATATCCTTATTTTTTTTACTCATTTAAGCACTTGAATTTATCCACTTTTTCCTATCTCCACTGTCACCCTAGCTCAAGTCATCATCAATCTCTCACCTGTACTTAAAAATTTTTTTCCATTTAGGACAAATCCCATGTTTAATGTTTTCTTATGAAAACTTTAAAACACACAGGAAGATAAAACAGTGTAATGAACACCCATGTATCTATCACTAGATTTAATCATTCTTAATTTTTTGACTATTTACTTCATTTTTTTGAAGTAAATTACCAAAATAAACGCCTTAATATGACTTTCTAAGAATCAGTTATTTTCCTACATAACCACAATGGTATTATCATATCTAACAAATGACTAATAATTTCTTAATAATATCTAATGCTCAGTTCATATTCAGGCTTTCCTAATTGTCCTCAAAACATTGTTGAAAGGTGATCAAACCAGGAAGAGCCCATCAAGGACCATGCATTGTAATTTCTTTTACTCTCTAGAACATTAGCCTCCAAATTACCCCCACTTGTTTTTAACATTAAGTTTTTGAAAAGAGCTAGTCAGTTGTCCTGAAGAATGTCTCACTTTTCTGCATTTTCTGATTGCTGCCTTGTGGTGGTGTTAAACTTGTTCCTCTAGCATCAGCATTTTCTGCAAACTGGAAGTTAGATCTAAAAGGATCAGCTGGATTAAAGTTGAACCTTTTAACCTTAAAATAAAATTTCTGCCTTAAAATATTAGGCAAGAATCCTTGTTATGGGCTGAACTGTATTTCCCCAAAATTCATATGGTGAAGTCCTAACCCTAGTAACTTGGAATGTGACTGTATTTGGAGATAGGGCCTTTAAAGAGGTGATTAAGTTAAAATGAGGCTTTCAGGATGGACCCTAATCTGACTGGTATCCTTATGAGAAGAGAAGATTAGGACATAGACAGTCAACAGGGATGCACACACAGAGAGAAAAGGCCATGTGAGGACACAGTGAGAAGGTAGCTGTCCACGAGCCACGGAGAGATGCCTCAGAAGACATCAACCCGACCAACACCTTGATCTTGGATTTTTAGCCTCCAGAACTTTGAGAAAATCAATTCTGGTTGTTAAAAAAAAAAACTCAGTCTGTAGCATTTTGTTATGGCAACCCTAGCAAACTCTTACAATTCTCATAGATAAAGTTGTATGCTCATATTACATCCCATCAGAAGGTACATCACGTGTGATTGTCCCACCATTAGAGATCCAACATCGATGGATCACTGAGGTCATGTGAGAACATCCTGATCTCTCCATTGGAAAGTTACACTTCTGCCTTGCAAGCAGGAGTTTGTTGGGCAATGCTTCGGCATCTTGCAAATATCAGATGTTCATGAACGTTTCAACCTCATGCTTTTAGCATAGCTTCCACTGATAATCTAGCCCAAAGCAACTGTTTTATTATCGCCTGGACTACTTCAACAGCCTTCTCATTCATCTACTTCCTTTTAGTCTTACTCCCGGAGTCATTACTAGCCTACATTGTGCCTTTGTATTAGTTAGAAAAAGAAACCCCCTTTGATTACACAAAACCCAAATCCTGGGCTAATGGCTGGATCAGAAGAGCTCAGGCTGGACTACAGCTTCCACTTACCCCTTAGTAAAGCCCCCTTGTGCATGAGCAGCCTGCAAAACCGCACGTGGCAGCCCTGCTTGCTCTGCTCCATTCCATTCTCCAAATAGCAGTCAGGGTGAACACCAGCAATATAATCACATCACTCACCTGCTTCAAGGCATTCCAAATCCCCACATTGAACCAAAAATAAAAAATATGTAAATAACCTAAAATTAGGCCCTGCATGACCAACCACCATTCTGCTTATCTTCTAGCACTCTTGGCCTACTTCACTAAACTCCCGCCCCACCGCTCTCCTTGTAGTTTCTCAAATATGCTGCAATTCTTTTCACTCAAACTTGTCTTTCCTTCTTCTGAAGAGCTCTTGCCTCTCCTCCCCTTTTACCTCCTTTCTTCATCCTAGACCAGATTAGAGGTCTGGGTCTACTTGGCTCTCATAGTGCCCTGCTTTTTCTCTGTAGCACTTAGCACAACTGTAACTAAATAATTATGCATGTTATCATTTGTTTAATATCTGCTTCCCTAACTAGATTATAAGTTTCAGGAGATGGAGACTGTGTCTATATTGTTATCATTTTATCCTTAACAACTAACACTACCTAGAACATAGTAGATGCCAACTCAGTGTTTGTTGAATGAACTAATGACAGAAAGCAGCATGGCATGGTATACTGCAAAATGGGCATACTGATGTGGACTTCAGAGTGTTATTGGGAGGATCAGATCAAAGAGTACCTACATGCCTAACACACAGTAGGTGTTGAGCACCTAAACTATTTATAGATTTGGTGAAGCATTTTTTTGTTGAATGTATTAGTTAGAGAGGCAAAGTATGAGAAAATGCTTTATTGGACATCGAAAAGTTTTTTGGTATTGTCAACTGTGGCATACCAGTATTTGTTCTTTCATGTACATAAAAGCTGTTTCTTCGGACAGTAGAAGCTTCTACTTAAACATAAACTCTTCTAGTCAATTTCCAGGTTCTTCGTGAGGGTACTTTATTTAAGGATCTCAGGAGTAGGCATCATGTCTGTTGGCTGTTTCATGGTTGAAATATATTTTGGACGAACAAGATTCTATCTTGGGAGCTGACAGAATTTTTAAAAATCAAGATACTTAATAGTAGTTGAGTAAGACTCTAATTTCTATTTTAAGGTGTGGTAAGAATCTTTGAGATATAGGTCAGAAACTTATAAAAATAGATGTTCTATGTAACCCACTAATCATTAGAGCCTAATGGGATCTGTAAAAAATTCTAGGAGAGCAGGCTTGGGGGAGTCACAGCAGAATATGACTGATCTGCATGCCTTTATGAGGAGCCTTTAATCAAAGTTTGCAGTTGCCTGAGCTTTGAATCCCTCCCTCCAGCCGTCCAGTGATGCCACGCTGGTGGCGTTGACCTCAGGGTCATTCTTTTTTAAACAATTATGTTTAATTTGTGAATGCGATTTCCAAATGCAAAAGCTCCCCTGCCTTCCCCTGATTTCCCTCTGTGGAAGAATGTGTGAATTCACATGCATCCTGTCCTAACTGTGCAGGCGAAAATTCCAGTCAGGGGACATTGTCTCACATCCTAGATATCTGAGAGAATAATGAACTGATAACATAAAAGTAGATTTTCTAGCAATAGAGCTTCTCTTCTGAGTGTGAAAATTGCCAAAGTGTCTTAGGTTATCATCTACTTTACTTCTGGGTTTTGTTTCTCTGACCAGATTGGGCTAAAAGTAAAACAGGAGGTGAAAGCCCTTACTTCTGTTTGTTAATCTTTCTTCTTCTATCTTTTTTTTAAAGCAGTCCTCTTTTTTCTCCCTCTCTTTTGCCTCAATAGAAAGAAAAAAAAGTTTTGTCAGCACTCCTGTTTCTTTTGTTGTTTTCTTTTTCTCAGAAGTCTTTTTCTGCTTTTATCCTAATCCCAGTCATGCATGAGAGAACAGTTGTGCTCTGTTGTTTGGCTGTTCTGCTAGTTTTGAATCAGTGGGACTCCCTCTTTGTTCTCTATTTTCTGAACATAGAAAGGTAAAAGAGTAGAAATAGGGATTGGAACTCTTAAGAAGAGAAACCTATATTTATTTAGATTTAATTCATTTTTTGGGCCATGTCAGTAATAATTAAGGAGTTGCAGTGAACAGAACGGGGATCTCAGTTTCCTTACCTAGAACAGTTTGTTTAACTGCTATCTCTGGAAATAATCTATTTTAACCACGTTTCCAATTTTGACAATTGTTGGAATCTGCTTAATCATTTAATGTATGGCTGTTTCCCACTTGGGCTTGATACATCGTAGCAGTTGCTTTATGATTCAAACACCACCTACCTGAAGTGACAGCTGCATGGGGTTCAGTATGGACTTCATGATAAGACCATTTTAAAATCACACAAGAAGATCTGGCTGCATCTACCTTTTTCCAGAGCATCAAAGAAGCTCCTGTAGTTTTTAATATTTGCATTTTAATTTTTGTGATTTTTAAAAGGCATTCAGAAGTGAGACTTGAACTTAGGATGAATATGTGAGGGCTTCATCCTTACAAAACAGCCCCTTTCTGATGTGGTTACCCAACATGGGCTTGCTACAGGTTGTCATGGTGATAGTGTAGGCCTGAAAATTTTCACAGGCTCAAACTATGAAGTTTTTGAAAACTGTTTTGATTAATTTTTCCTCCACTCCAACTTCTCTCTCACTTCAACTGTTTTCTCTTTTGTTTCACACTTGATTTATGGCAGGTTGCTGTCATTTAAATAGATGTGCATTTTGAAATTCCTCCTTTCTTTGCTAATGCAAAGAAAAAAATAACCCATGCAAGTCATGCTCAAAGAGTTGGTTATTGTTGCTTGCTGGATTTCGACTCTCTGTGGTTGTCGGGCCTAATTCAAAGTAATTCAGGCTCCACAGTGGGGGCAGTGCATAGCTCCACAGGAAATTATGATAGCAAAAGTCTTCCTGTCGAGCTCTGCACTTGGCACTACAAAGTGCCTCAGGCTGCAGCTACCTGAATAGGGTTGAATTAGACCAGACAACCGCATCATCCCACTTCTTAATCTATTAGAGCGATATACAAGTGGCAATTGTTGATTGCAAAAATGGGATTAAGAGGCTCTTCAAGTGAATTGATTTTCTTGTGAGAACAAAAAGAGGAAAGAGAAGCCTTCGTTTGAATCACACAGCCAGAAAGTTTCATGAATGGGTTCCACTCCAAATGTTAGAATTAAAGCAATCAGTGAGTCCCCATGGGGTGTGCAGGTGAGAGAAATAAACTGCTCTAAAATAGCAAATTACGTGCAAAACCCAAGTTTAAGGCATCTATCTGCATTGAAATACTGCCCAGAATAAAGTAGCCACTGGAAAGCTGCCTAATAATGTGACACAGACAATGATTCGCAGTGGTTCCTTTGTAGATTTGCACACTAGTGTTGGCTTCAGCTGGAGTCAGGTGAGACTTGGACATTCTTCATGATTTAGTCTCTGCTTTGCCCCGGTGACACTTCTTTCCCTCCCAGGTCAGTAGGTCCATGCTGTCTGTTGAAAAGTTTCCCTGTGGGCCAGGTCTCTTTTGAAGAGTCACTTAATGCCTAGGTTATTTTTTTCCTTTGAAATGTCCTTAAACTTTTGACTTTGATTACTTTGGAAAATGTACATAGATTCTTCCTAGTCAGATTAAAATTGTTTTACCTTTTCCAAAGTGTCACTTAGTTAGGAAAGACGTTTATCACAGTAGTGTGTCTTCTGATGGCCAAATGGTACAGGCAGGCCTCTGCTACAGGGTGATTGTACAGGGCAGGACTTGAAAATATCAACTGTTGATTTAAGCTCCTGTGTTGCTCAAAGCTGCATAAACAACCATAAAAAACCTCAAGTTGATGGAGAGACCATCAGGATCCTAAAAAAAGAGATATAAAAGGTACACACATGAGCTCTCATTTTCTAATTTCTAAAATGATAACTAAGAGTCACTCTAATGTTGGTTGTTTTCTATGGTATATCATGCATCACAAATGTATCCAGAATGATCATTTATCTGGCAGCTTTAGCTGTCAGAAACACCAAGAGTGTGGAGAATAGAAATGACACCCTGATGCCAGCTGGGGAAAAGAAACTGACCAGAGCAGATGGGGTAAGCCTCCTATTACTTCTGCCTTTAGGACCATGTCCCATTCTAACCAGCAGCAAATAATTTGGAAAGCCCCAGCTCTTTGACAACACAATTGGCGACAAGCAGTTGAAATGTGTTAGAAGAGGCTCCTGTTTGGGAAGAGAAACATAACTCCAAGTGACGATGAACTCTCCACAGATCTGAGACTGCTCAGAAGAAAATCCTTGTTGATGAATGTAGGAAATGAAAGTGTCCGCCTTTCTCTCACCTATCAGCCTCAGGGATTAGGGGAGGATGTGGCGATCTCTTTCCCATCTTCAAAGGTTGCTTCAAAGATCCTTTGGAGAAATATGGCGCAATTTAGACATTTGACATTCCTTATGCATACTGATGCTGTAACTTCAAAAGCTCTATTGACCAAGCTGGTTAGGGAGGTGTTATTTATTTACTCTTACCGGGAAATGTTGTTGTCGTTGTCGTTGTTTTCTCCTGCTTGTTTTGTTTTCTTAACCTGTAGAGGCAGAAGCCAAAGGACACATCAGAAACGGCATGATAGAGTTGTTACTGTGTTGTGAGCCTGGAAAGACTGCTGAATCTCAGGTCCTGACCCGCAGGGAGCACTGTTTTTGGCAGTAATTTCTGAGGCAAGTTTGAGGGAAAGGGCAGAAATAAAAGGGAACCACAGCCAGAGGACCCCGTACAGCCAGCAGCATATTGGCCGACGGTGTAGGTTTCTTCTGCTGTATTTGAGCAGCTCTCTGTTCAGTCTTTACCTTGGCAGGTGGAGTTTTTTTGTAAAGGGAAGCCTTGTTTAGACAACATTTGCACAGAAGCTTTGAATTCCCAAATTGTGAAACTCTCCAAAGAAGAAAGAACATGTGCATTTACATGAAAATATAATTGATAGATTTCGTGTCCTCCTTTCCGTGCATATTCAAGTAATTCTCTTTCTGGGTGGATTTCACTTGCCACAGCCTTCATTTAAAACTTAATTCAGAGGAATCACAGTTTGTTAGGTCTTTTCTTTCCCTCTGGATTTTTCTCTAAACCTCGAAAGCAGAAGCACTGGCCTGCATGTAACATAGCAAGTACGGGATACAGTAAGTAATAATTGGATATTTATCATAATGTTGCTTTCCCGGAACACTATTCATTAACTGCCCCATATTTAATTATGCTGAAATTAGCACAGGGGAGTCTCTGGCTAGTGTATTTGCACATGCTATCAATTATGTCCTAATAAATTAATTTGCTTTTCAGGATTCACCAGAGGCACCGGTTGGGCCTCTGCGCTCCTGCTTGACTGTTCTGACTTTGAACAGGTTTATTCAGCTGCTGTCTGCTAAGCCCTACAGAAAAGCACAATGGCTGCTGATCGGCCTTTTATGGTTTATTGGAAACTGGTGGTCCGCACTGCAGCTCTGGTCAGTGATTAACCCGCGAGAAAACAAACTACACAAGGCTAAGTTGATGTTGGAGGAGGAATGAGCTCACTTCATTAAGGCTTGAAGAGGAAACCTTTTCTCCTTCAGTGCTTGTTCAAAACTTTTCAGGTCTCTATTTAATCACGTAATTCTCTCTAAGTAGCAAGAGAAGCCTGCTGCACAGCAAGTGGTCTTTTGCCACATGACAACTTAGAAAGATAAATTATATATAAATATCTTCATGGTTTTGTGTGGTGAGGAAACCAATTTTAGTATTACTCTGTGAAACTAATTTACTTGTTTCTTTATTAAAAGAAATAGCTGGGTCCACTCTGTGCTGTTTCATGTGCACAGTGGCCTTCATATTTCTTCTGGGCTTCTCTTTCTTTGATAGGGTTATTGAAAAATCAGGTGAAAGGTACCTCCCTTCCTGCCTACCCACTTCCCCATGATTCTAAACAAGGATTTGAAAGGGGCTGCAGAGGAAGAGAGTGAGGGAAAAGCCTCAAATAATACAGATTATTGCAAAATTGAAAAAAAATCAATCTCTTTCCAGCTATGAGGTAAAACAGGATCTGCACAGCCTGGTTCTCTTTCAGGAAGTATTATATTTTCTGGCATCATCTAATCTCTCTCTCTCTCTCTCTCTCTCAACCAGCAACCTCAACCTTGTAGATGATGAGTAAAAATCATAACAAATATAGGTGCTTCAGTTCTGGTTTTGGCAAGTGTTCACTCTGGGAAAAAAAAGATAATAAAAAATTCAATAAAGACATGCAATCGGTGAATGTCAAGGGATTTCAATGCTGCCTTCCAGTTCTGAATTTAAGGATGTAACTATCCCTGTGGTAATTTTGGGAATGTCTTACCCTATTCACTGGTCCATTTTTCCTATTAGATCTAGGGATAGGTACTTGATTGTCTACCCTTCTCCCCCATTCACATACACACAGGCACTCTTAAGACATTGTTCTGGGAAAAGGTTTAATTCATCAAGAAAATCCATAATGAATTTGTAGATTAAATATCAAGGAGAAAAGTCTCACAGAATCTCCGTTATCATCAGATATACGTATATCTTCAGAAAACTCACAATCACTGGAGAATAAATCAAGGAGAGGGAAAGGATTCTCCTCTGCCAGAAGCCAGAGCCTCTGAGCCGTGCACTGCTGGCTGCTTTTAACTGGGACCTTATTCATAAACCTTCCATAATCACTGATTTGCATCCCATTTACATGAGTCTGCCAGCAGGACCAAGGTTCCGATTTTTTTACATCTTTCATCCTCTGTTAATATTATCTATACCTCGTTCTTGTCTCTCTTTCCGTGCTTTCCCCTTCCCTTTTGTTGCAGTGAGAAGAGTTTTACAAACCTCTCTGGCTTTTTGGCAGAACAAAACTTTTGGTTCGGGTGCTCTCTCAATAATCTTTCTTTACCACTCTCCCCGCTTCACTTTATGCAGTGACTCCACTCCATCATTATCTCTTCCGCAGCCCCTCCAGTAACAACCGAAATGTGATTAACATCACCCACTTCCTGATTTATTGGGCAATTCCTATTTAACTGTTTGCTTTTCTCTTATAAATGTTAATTAGTGCTTCTCAAACTCTAATGTGCATCATGAATCACCTGAGGAATTGTGTTGAAATACAGGTTCTGATTCAGTAGGTCTAGGATGGGGCCTGATATTCTGCATTTTTAATCAACTGCTTGGCTATGCTGATGTTGCTGGTCCCAGACCACAGTTTTAAACTGGATCTTCCCATCCACACTTTGAAAAGCAAAGTGTATTCGTAGTAATGCTGGATTGTTAGAGAATCACACATTTTAATCAAGGCACAAAAATTTGAACAATGTTCTTGAGGATAGTTAAAAAGTGCCCTAGCATCAGAGCATATGTTAAAATCTCAATGTTAACTAGATTCCTTTGCCAGTGAACACACATGCTTTTCTATATTAAAAAAAAAAAAAAAAACTCCATGATAACCACAGGCAAAGAAAATGGCAGTTTGTACTGAAGTCTACAATTGGAGGAACAAAATGGAGCTCAACAAATGACCTATCATTAAAGGATTTTGAAATGTTAAAGAAATTTACTACTAAATCACATCTTGGTAGTAGTGTTACTGTAAAGAAAGTGTTCTCAGCTGGGTGAATATTTTAGCTCTATAATGGCATTTTAAAAAGTCTTTTAATATTGCCATAGTATTTGTTCCAATTCATTTCAGCTTCTACAATTTTCTGAGTATTGAGGTCTGTTAGAATGGATGCTGGACCAGTAGTATATCTTAATATAAACTGCTGTTTTCCCCTTTTTAATTCCTACGACCTTTAGGGAAAGATTTTCTACAACCTCTCATAGCATTATTTTTTGTAAAAATCAAAATCCTGATATTGCTTATTTTTATTTTTAATTGACACATAATAATTTTATAGCTAAGCGATTTTTAAGAAACTTAGTCATTCTTACTATAGGATGTTGTTACTGAAGTCTAACCATAGTAGTTTATGCTGCAATTTAGACCATTATTATTTTGTTTAGTCAACCACAAAATATTTATAACTTATCTACTATAAATCTGAGATAGTTCTAGGTACCATGGAAGAGAGGAAGAATTTTAAGATACGGAGGACAATGGAGTACAAACAGTTGTGTAAATTAATGAGGCATAGTCTATGAACTGATACAGTGTCATTTCCGGGATATATTATTAAGTGATAAGAGAAAAGTGTAGCATATTAGCATGCTACTTTTTGTATAACAACTAAGAAGAACACACACATATCTATGACATATAGATAGATAGATGTAAATTGGTATATTTACTTTTTCCTACAAAAACAAGTGGAGAAAGGCTAAGACAGAATTTATTGAGAGTTAGTAGAAACTGAGTAGATAGGGTAGGAATAGAATAATGACTACTCTGATGATAACATTTTAGATAGTTTTTTTTTTTTTTTTTGAGACGGAGTCTCGCTCTGTCACCCAGGCTGTAGTGCGGTGGCACGATCTCGGCTCACTGCAAGCTCCGCCTCCCGGGTTCACGCCATTCTCCTGCCTCAGCCTCTCCTAGTAGCTGGGACTACAGGCGCCCGCCATCACGCCCGGCTAATTTTTTGTATTTTTAGTAGAGATGGGGTTTCACCGTGGTCTCGATCTCCTGACCTCGTGATCCGCCCGCCTCGGCCTCCCAAAGTGCTGGGATTACAAGCATGAGCCACCGCGCCCAGCCTCGCATTTTAGATAGTTTTGACTTTTTTCCCTTTTTTCCTTTCAAAGCAAAAAGAGGTAGAAAAAAAACAAGAGAGTTTTGACTTTTTAAACATGTAAATATTTTACATACTTTTAAAGTTTAAAAAAATGAAAAATCAAATATTAAAACTTAATACAAATAGAAACAAATGAACCTAAGTATCACATTTGTAACAAATGACAGAGAAAAGAAAATTCAAATTTCTTTCAATATTTTGAACACATATCTCTGACTATATACATCATTGCTGGAATACGAGGGGACTTCAAAAACTTTGTGGAAAATGGAATTAAAATATAACAATAAAATTGTAAACTTTATCTCTCAACATAAGCTCCATCAAGGTAAAGATATTTTGGTAAATGATGGTAACAGCCATTTATTCAATCCCTAAGGAACTGAGGGGCCTTGGAATTTAATCATGTCAACATAGTCTTTTACATTATTAACTGTAGAAAAATGGGTGATTTTTACAGATTTTTAAAGATTAGGTAACAAAAATAAGTCAGAAGGAGCCAAATCAGGACTGTAAAAGGTGAATGCCAAATGATTTGCCATCAAAACCATCACAAAATTGCTCTTGCTTGATGAGAGGAATGATCAAGAGCATTGTCGTGGTGAAGAAGGACTTTGGTGAAACTTTCTCAGGCATTTTTGTGCTAAAACTTTGGCTAACTTTCTCAAAACACTCTCATGATAAGCAGATGTTGTTGTTCTTTGGCCCACCAGAAAGTTAACAAGCAAAATGCCTTGAGCATTCCAAAAAACCATTGCTATGACCTTTGCTTTTGATCAGATCACTTTTGCTTTGACTGGACCACTTCCATCCCTTGGTAGCCATTACTTTGATTGTGCTTTGTCTTCAGGATCATATTGGTAAAGCCATGTTTCATCTCCTGTTACAAGTCTTCAAGGAAATATTTCAGGATCTCAATCTTATGTATTTAAAATATCCATTAAAATCTCTACTCTCATCTGCAGCTAATCTGGGTACAATGGTTTCGGCACCTTTTGAGTGGAAATTTCATCCAACTTTAATTCTTCAGTCATACTTTTATAAGCTAGGCCATTGGAGATGCCTGTGGTGTTGGCTATTGTTTATGCTGTGAATCATCAGTCCTCTTCAATTAGGGCACAAAAAAGATTAATTTCTTCCTCACAAGTTGATGTGGATGGTTACCTATTCTGTTGATTTCCTTGAGACATTGTCCCTACAAGTTTTCTTGTAAAGTATCAACAGTTTCACCATTCTTCCACCCAAGCTTCACCATAAATTTGATGTTTGTCCTAACTTCAATTTTAGCAGAATTCCTGTTGCTCCGAGAGGGGATCTTTTCAAATGGATGCCTTATCCTTCTTAGTGTCTCATACTGGATCCTGTTCGGATATGTCATAATAAGTTAGGACACATCTATTTTGGTGCAAAAAAATTTGAAATCCATGCATAGTTTTTCATAATATACATTTTCATGAACTTTTTGAAGACCTCTTGTGTGTTCTAAGGACAAAAAGAGCTATAAAGTCATAATAAGCTTTATTTAGTAATTGTATTGTGAATAGTGCATTATATTTGTGTATTTATGTATACTGTATGATAAAGCAAATAAGGAAATGTATTAATTTTGTCTGGAACCAAGACTTCCACAGTAGAAGAAATGTAAGTATAAAGTAAAAGAAAGTAAGGGAAAGTTCTGTAATGTTAAATTTGAATCAGAAATATCAGTATGAATTTATTTTTTACATGTATATACATTTTTTCCTAGCTCTATTCACTCACTGGACTTACAAGTAATGACATCCCAGTATCGATGAACATACCTGGAGCTCAAATGTTGGTTTCTAAATGCAATTCTCCACTAAATAGAACAAAGAGCCCTTGGAGAAATGACTGATTTCACAGCTGGGGCAGGGAAGGTACCAGGTGATCCTGGAACATCTTGTTGTGCCAGAAAGAATGGAAGTGTTCAGATGCTAATGGGATTAAGTCGGAGAACACAAGAATTGTCTTGAGGGGTTCCTACTGGTTAAAATCAAGACAGTTTTAACATTATAATAATCTTGGTAATGGATTTTAATACATTTAATTAAAACAATCCATGAATTTGAAGTGATAGGGCCAAGGGGGTGAGCAAGGGTGTGAGGAAAGTTCTTTTTTTTTTTCAGATTAATACTAATTATAAAATGTAGGAAGAATGAGAGAATTAGAAGCTCACGATTTTCCAATCTCCAATGTAATAATCTAGCAAGGATCATCAGTGGGTGCTAAAACTGTTGAGTGAAAGGTAGTTTGGGAAACCAGGTATTCCAAATGTTCAAGGTATGATGTCAAGGTATCACCCCAAAATTACTTACTAATTACAAAGAGAACAATGTAGTGTTACAGTGTGGTGCTATGATAGTCATCACTTTAAAAGTGATCAGTCTTAGTGTCACCAACATGACATTAAGTGCCTCCTGATGTGATACAATAACAACTACACAACAGCACATATATAGTACGTTTGCCTAGAGTGTTTTATCTAAATCTAATCACAAGGATATAATTAGAGACATCTAGAATATGGGATGTTTTATTCTACAAGACAACTGGCCTAAACTCTTGAAAAAAAAAAGTCTCTAATGAAGAAAAACAAAAAGGCGGAAAAGATTGTTGTTAAATGCCATCAAGACAACAAATCTTGATCAGAACCTAAGCTGGGTGAAAGAAGACATAGAAGGCATTTTGGGAACAATTGGGGAAGCTTGCATATGTACTGTAATTTGATGATTTTACAGACTGATTACTACATTTCTGGGGCTTGATAATGGTATTGTGGTTATGTAGAAGATTGTCCTTGTTCTTAGGAGATATGTTCTCAAGTTTTTTTTTTTTTTTTTTTTTTTTTGAGACAGAGTCTTCCTCTTGTTGCCCAGGCTGGAGTGCAATGGCGCTATCTCGGCTCACTGCAACCTCCGCCTCCTGGGTTCAAGTGATTCTCCTGCCTCAGCCTCCCAAGTAGCTGGGATTACAGGCTCCCACCACCACGCCTGGCTAATTTTTGCATTTTTAGTAGAGCTGGGGTTTCACCCTGTTAGTCAGGCTGGTCTTGAACTCCTGACCTCAAGTGAACTGCCCGCCTTGGCCTCCCAAAGTGCTGGGATTACAGGCGTGAGCCACTGCGCCCAGCCTGTGCTCAAGTATTTAGGGCTGAAATATCATGACATCTTCAAGTTGTTTTCAAATATATAATATATATGTGATATATAATATACATATATGTGTATATATGTATATGTAAATATGTGTGTGTGTGTGTATATATATATATAAAAGACAGAGAAAGCAAATGTAGCAAGATATTAAGAAATTGGTAAATCCAAGTGAAAAGTATACAGGATTTGAATTTACTAATCTTTCACACTTCCTGAAGATTTGACATTTTTCAGTACAAAAATCTATGGGCAGGGGGAGTACATCATGTGCAGAATTGGTGGAAAGGCAGGAGAACCAGATTCAGAAAATAAGAACAAGGGTGACTCTGCAGCCAGAGCCACAGCCACAAACTTGTTACAAACCCTATACAGTGAGCACACTCCTGCACAGATGCTATTGAGCCCTCAACTCCAGGCTGCTGGCTCTAGTTGCTGGACAATGCTGTTGACTCCAGTATGGTTTTGCCCCATCTCTGCTTCTGTCTGTCACTAGGTTCCATGCCTTTGATTAGCCATGCCTTCAGTTATGGGCCCATACCCTAGCTGCAGGAAGTATTGGGAAAAGCATTTTTAACTTCCATAGTGAGAGTCAAGCTCTGCCTCACTCAGACTCATTTGGTGACAGATTCGTCAAACATAAAATCCATTTGAACATTAGAAGTGAGTTCAGAAGCTGTCTTCCTATGACAGCCCTTAGTCTAGGGTAGAAATCATAATGAGCTAGACAATGTATATCACTATAAAGTCACCTGTATCGTGTCACTCTCTTCATCATTACCTCTGATGGTCCATCGGTTCTAGTTCTAACCCTTAGCTGGGCTTTCTGGCCCTAATAATTACATTAATACTAACCCAGGTAGAACAGAACTGAGCCTTTGAAATTACAGAAAAGTTGTAACATAAACGATAAACAGAGATGCAGGCCCCTTGTGATGTTAACTTGGATCCACTCGTCATGAAGTAGAGTAAGTTATTTGGAGTAAATTATGTAGCCCTGGGCTGTCCAATCTTTTGGCTTTCCTGGGCCTCATTGAAAGAAGAAGAATTGTCTAGGGCCACACATAAAACACACTAACACTAACCATAGCTGATGAGCTAAACAAAAAAATTGCAAAAAAGCTCATAATGTTTTAAGTTTACAAATTTGTGTTGGGCCGCATTCAAAGCCATCCTGGGTTGCATGTGGCCCACGGGCTGTGGGTTGGACAAGCTTGATGTTGCCCAAAGGGTGATTTGCATGGGAATAATGTGCCCCTAAATTTCATCAATAAGCAAACAGTCTTAAATGAACTAAAGGTTTAGAAGTCAGAGCATGTTATAAATTTGGATGCCATATGTTCAAATAGCTAAACGGGAGAAGCAACATGGAGAAAAAAAGTACTGTGGCTTTAGCATGACACTGGGGGAGAGTGTCTTGTCAGGCTAATGTGAGTACTTCTATTTCCTTGATAAGTCTCTCTACAGTGTTAAGGGTGACTCACCAGGCCGCCATAGCTTGATGACATTATTCCTCAATTCAATTTTTTGTAATCATCATCAACAGCCAGTTATTGAACGCTTCTTATGTGCTCATTACTGCAAATATGAAGATGAATCAGGCCCTTGAGGAGCTTATAATCCACTTGGAGAGAAAGAAGATATACACTAAAGATAAATAACATTAAAAGGTAGCACATAAAGACCAAATGAGGAGTATAGAGAAGTGCTGAAGAAGGTCAGAGGAGGGACAGAATACTGTTGGGTGGGATGGTAATAGCAGGCTTCCTTGAGAAAATGAACATTAGAGGAAGAGATCGATTCACATAAAAGCAGGGAGGTGGTTTGGGGTTATCATTACAGGTAGGCCCAAGAACACGGGCCACAGTGTTTTAGGGGGTGGAAAGGAAGCCAGTTTTCCTGGGACAAAAACATGCAGAGGTTGTACATTGATTGCCTAATGAGGTAAGCTTGGGGCTTTGAAGAGCCTTGTTGCCAGAGCAAAAATTCGGAAGTTAGCTATTAGATTAGTTGAGCTCCTCAAAGCTCACCTCTCTATTTGTACTCTTGAGTCCATATTCTATCTGCTTGAAAACCTTGCTTTTTGCTTTACCTTCTCTTTCTCCAAAATCTTATCTTCATGGACTCCTCCCCATGTCTTCAAACACACATAGATTGCTCCTTTCCCTTCCAATTTTATTGTCCCCCACCCCGCCCACCCTTTGGTTATTTTGTGTTGTTTTTGTATTTATTTTCCAATGTGAATCTTAACCAGAAAGATCTTTTTTGACTTGGATGCTTCTTTTACTTACTTATTTCTCTCCTTTCGCTATTATACTTTTAATTGTTCATCTACAAGTTACTTGTTAATCTCCTTGCACTATGATATAGTGGTCCCTTACTATTGAAACAGTAATTTCTAAGGTTTCCAGTGGCTATTTTACCATCAGATCAAGCAGTATTCTCAATACTTATTTCCCTTGACACCTCTGTTTTGATGTTTGGTGCCACTTTGATAATGTCACTTTCCTGTTCAACAAACTTCATGGGTTTATTGATGTTTTCAGAGCAAATTTCAGTTCCTTAGACAAGGATCCAAGACCCTTCAAAGTCTGTCCTCAACTCCCCCTCCAGTTTTATAATGGCTACCATTTACTGAATGCTTCTTATGTGCCAGGCAAATATTTTCATGTGTAGTCTCATTTAATGCAAAACTCTGTGAGGCAGGTCCTATTAACCTCCATATTATATGCGTTTAGAAACTGAAGCACAGCTTATAACTCCAGTTTCAGCCTCTCACATGAAGTTAATTCTTGTATATCAAAGTGCTACTTGACAGTTCCATTTATTTATTTATTTATTTATTTATTTATTTATTTATTTATTTATTT